>NW_027315857.1:10845840-11258340 GCF_026437365.1 Eucyclogobius newberryi
AGAGACAAGTACTCTCCACAGTGAACTTTGACCCCAACTCTCCACCTGTCACTGCTCTGTTGCTATGGTGACGCTGCCTTCATCTTAAAACATTAGTCCGTATCAATTAAACAGAGCAGTGAAAGTAAATGTGACAAACTCCCCATGTATTTGCACATATTTAATCATTTCCCGTTAAAGTGTTATATTTTCTAAGTGACTTTCTTACCCATAGCTGACAAAACACACTGTATTCATGAATAAACAAGACACATGATACAGTTTAACCTGCCCAGAGAGTGTGCAATTCTCCGTACGACTCAATGAGCTGTGTGTCCAATCACTGCTTAGTGTAAATATTAACAGCTGGGACTAAGATAGATGGCATCAAACTACACATAACACATACAATGGCATAAATATAGGTAGTTTGCCTAAAGTCCTTACAGTGTTTTGGCATCAGTGAAGTGAGAATGTAGTAGATAGATAAAGCAGAGCTGAGCCACAGATAACAGACTGAGCCCTTTCCACGCAGAGTGTTCACTGGACACTGCAAAACAAATCCATTTGCATATTCTGTTATCACATTTTGGTGCTGGGGAAACCAATAATGAGCTTAATTTACCAAGTGGCTTCTTGAGACTGTTAGAGCAAGTTTGTTTCTTCTTCGGTAACACAGTGGCCACACAAGGTACTGCAAAGTAGATGGATCACATTTTAGTACAGTTAACATTAGCATTTCTATTATGGGTACTTGACGTAATATCCATTTAAATTACTTTTGAAATAATGTTTTTCTTCCCGAAAATTCTAAATTGGACGGAGTAGAAAAAGATTCAGTTGCGTCATCTGGACTCTGTTTTTAGACAAAACAAGAGTCATTCTCAATCTGTGAGTCGAGTCTGGGAACTAAGATGTTTATCCTATTCTGAGTAATAAAAGATAAATGGAGTTTAATATTTCACTTGAGACTGCTCTTCTTTGAATACATGAGGTTTTGACAAAAGGTTTGTTGAACTTTTATAGTGAGACTACTACCGATGTGTACTCTCACTATACTGTTCATTTCAGTACAATGTTCTTACCCCATTGGCATAATTATCTTGAAAGTAAGATCCAAAAAGTTGAAAAGTTGTCAAATGAAATGTTGTCACAAGCTTGAACAATGCACTTTGAACTTTGATTGAACACTAATATGTTTGCTTTCTTATTTCACATGTTCTTGTATTGTGTAACTTATGTCACTTGTCCCTTTTTTATGTGGTTGTTTTTAATATTTTACTGAGCTCATGTAGTTTTCCGATCATTCAGAATTGAAGTAAATATAATACAAGTCTTGCTGCTCTGAACTTTTGGATGCATTTTGTGCACGTAAAAGTTCAAGAGTGTAGGATTTGTTTTCATGTTTGCCCTAGTTTCTTCAATACTCTATAGTTAGAGCCCTGTTCCTCCCTGACTTTGGGGACTGTAACAGTTATGTCATGACTTCCTCTTGAGCATAAAGCTTCCTGTGGAAAGCCCTTTCCTGAAAGAGGTGTTCATACCTGAAGTGTAACTGAACTTCTCATGCCTCAGGCCGGGCCTCACACTGGGCCTCACGCTGGGCCTCATGCTGGGCCTCATGCTGGGCCTCATGCTGGGCCTCATGCTGGGCCTCACGCTGGGCCTCATGCTGGGCCTCATGCTGGGCCTCATGCTGGGCCTCATGCTGGGCCTCATGCTGGGCCTCACACTGGGCCTCACGCTGGGCCTCATGCTGGGCCTCACGCTGGGCCTCATGCTGGGCCTCATGCTGGGCCTCACGCTGGGCCTCATGCTGGGCCTCATGCTGCATGCTGGGCCTCATGCTGGGCCTCATGCTGGGCCTCACGCTGGGCCTCATGCTGGGCCTCATGCTGCATGCTGGGCCTCATGCTGGGCCTCATGCTGGGCCTCACGCTGGGCCTCATGCTGGGCCTCATGCTGTGCCTCATGCTGGGTCGCATGCTGGGCCTCACGCTGGGCCTCATGCTGTGCTTCATGCTGGGCCTCATGCTGTGCCTCATGCTGGGCCTCACGCTGGGCCTCATGCTGCATGCTGGGCCTCATGATGGGCCTCACGCTGGGCCTCATGCTGGGTCTCATGCTGTGCCTCATGCTGGGCCGCATGCTGGGCCTCACGCTGGGCCTCATGCTGCATGCTGGGCCTCATGATGGGCCTCACGCTGGGCCTCATGCTGTGCTTCATGCTGGGCCTCATGCTGTGCCTCATGCTGGGCCGCATGCTGGGCCTCACACTGGGCCTCATGCTGCATGCTGGGCCTCATGCTGGGCCTCACACTGGGCCTCATGCTGCATGCTGGGCCTCACGCTGGGCCTCACGCTGGGCCTCACGCTGGGCCTCACGCTGAGCCTCACGCTGGGCCTCACGCTGGGCCTCGTGCAGGGCCCCGTGCTGGGCCTCGTGCTGGGCCTCGTGCTGCATGTACAGGCCCAGGCTGTGGCTCCAGGCCCTGTGCTCCTCTGCGGGGCCACACTCCTCCTCACAGAGCTACACTGGAGGCACTGGAGACTGAGGGGCACAAACAGAACAGCCAGTGAGGGGCTACAGCGACCTGAGACTACTGAGCTGGGCTCAGTAGGAGAACAAAGGATAGGCAAACAATAAGAGGAAATGGCTGACATTGCATAAGGAAGATAAAACTTCAGTATCAGCAATGTTGCAATTCACTTTTCTGTGGAAGAAAATGAAGAACTTTTGACCCGGTGTAACGTCTATGACAGAACTAAGTAAAGTAAGGGTTTAGTGCTGGTTTAGTCCCATGTGGTAATTGTGCAAGTGTGAATGCGCTCTAAGAGTAAGTTCAAATGTACACTTTTCACCGATACAAAGCGCTTTAGCAAGCAGTTATATTAGACATATTCCATAATTTATTAAAATGTGTATGTTGCACTAAAATGTAGTTTGTATTCTAGTTAGTTTCTCTGCTTTTATAGGCTATAATAATTTATATGGAGCGGAGGAAATAACTGAGAAAACATTCTTGACTTTATTTAATGACAAATTATCCCTTCCAGCAACTCTGTACCCTAATATACTACTTGAATTTTCAATTTATATTTGGTTCACATCGAGATTTATCTGGGATAATTCATGAACTAAAGTCTAGGGGGAAAACAGTTATGTTGAAAATGTAATGTAATCGACAACCGCAATTTTGCCATAATCCTAAATCAAAAATAAAAGTAAACCTGCAAAACAGTGAACTGTAATATTCACTGTCAAATGAATGGAGAGCCCTGGGTTCACTTCATACCATTCTTTCAGCCATCTGGGAAATGACTTGTTTTACAAGCGTTGCAGTAGTAAACAGGGGGCCAGGACAGACCTAAGGGCCCACTGCTGGTTCAGATTTGGGTCGAGTTGGTCACAGTCAGAGGTGGGAAAAAACAATGAGAGGCTCCATTGTTTCTGTTTGAAGGGTTCATCTGCCAACACATGAATGGAAAAAAGCCAGTTAATGATGTGACATTATTGTAATTTCACTCATATCTGGGCCTCATCTGTAAATTAAACTGTCAGATGTCTTTAGTCGCGCAGGTCTCCGGGGCGGTCCACCACACATGGGGGCCCACCACACATGGGGGCCCACCACACATGGGGCTTCAGTGCATCTGTGCAGCAGTTTGAGAATAAGAGAAATGAACATTTGGTCATAATGTAAACAACAATAGTCATGAGTGATAGAAATGTAACTTTTGTTTTTAAAATGATTTGGAGTGATAACATCAAAGAATGAAATATAGGTAATTTAAGAATAGATTAGACAAATTATTAAAAAGCATAAAGAAAAAATGCTGTAGACTGTAGGCTATTTTAAGCGAGCTTTAATTAAATATATTCAAATTAACTTGACTAAAATGAATTAAAATCAATTATTCAACGTTTAATTGAATCCTATTGATAGAATCTATGTTTGCATTGTTTTGAAGTTAATAACAAGCTAATAGCAAGGTAGCTGGTTATAAAAAAAACTTTGTTAGCTAGATGTTGGTAAGTCCAAAGTTTACAGCATTTAAAGACCACAAAGTTATACTATGAGTAATATATGTACTTATAGGTATTATAAGTATTTTGCATTTTTATTGTCGATCTTTGCTCTTTCTGATTGGGTGATTCCAGATTTGCATCAAAATCAAATCTGCGCATGCCCAGATGCTTTCTCTAAAATAAACGTTATGGAAGTTTCTTAACAAACTCTGTCTAACTTAAGTGACAGACGAATCAAGAACACAACTGACAGATAACATTATAAGAGTTTCTGGCTATTTAAATAATAATAAAAATAGTCAAGCTAACGACTAGCTTGACTACTGATTGACACATTCGGTAAGTGACTCCAATTGGGCAATGACACTCGTCTCGTGATTGTAGAGGTTTTATAATTGCCCTTTTGGAGTCTTGCAGCTCCAGGCAGAGGCTCAGAGCTCTCCATTACATGTATGATCCAGTAGGGAGAGCTGTCCCACCGCACTGGGGCCCTTCACTCTGGGGCCCTTTGCTGTGGTCTAACTGCTATACGACTGAAACAAAAATAACTTCGCACACATGTATAATGTAAAAGTTGATAAATATAATAAACCTTAGGCTACCCCAAATAAATTGTCTGTTTGCTGTAACCAGACCCAACATTTTTCAATTGGGTCGGTCGGTAGGTAAATTCTTTTCTTTTTTTACTTTGAAGGCAAAACAAAAGATCAAAATTTGTTCATTGCTAAAGCTGCAGGAAGATTCCTTGGAACAAAAGAGCTTGAATGGGTAGAAATAGAAAACCGGCTAAAAGCGCTAAATGGGAGTCGGAGTGATGGAGGCTTTTGGGGAACCAGAATGAACAGAGTGAAGAACTGGAGGTGGGGGTGGTCTCTTGTCCTCGCCCAGTCCCGTATGCACGGCTGCCAAGCAACGACATCAGTGGAAATATCAAAGCCTAAAGAATAAAGCCTAAAGAATAAAGCTGTACGGAGGAAGCACCAAACATCAAAGGAGAGGAAGATGAGGAAGAGTCAGCCCTGGAATAAAGCCGGTCGGACTAAAATGAAGACGCACATGCGTTGCGCAATGCGTTATTCGTCCCTTGTGATGAAAGATAGATTTAGCAGCGCTCTAAAATTATTTTATAGCAAATGCTGATATTTTTTTTTCAGTCGGCTAGTTTTATACCGGGTTGGTCGGGTTACAGCAAACAGACATATTATTTGGCTCAGCCTTAACTATTTCATTTTTCTTTAATCAACACAATCAACACAAGGGTGTTTTACAAAATTGTCCATGGCAACAACAGTAACTCCAAAGAATTTTAATATCATGAAACACAAAAACACAAAATTTAACTGCTTTTTCAGGGTTTACGTTTTTATTTAATACAGAAAAAACTGGAGTCCTTGCCCCAAGTGGAGGAGTTGAAGTATCTCGGGGTCGTGTTCACGAGTGAGGGAAGGATGGAGCGTGAGATCGACAGGCGGATCGGTGCAGCGGCTGCAGTGATGCAGTCGCTGCATCGGACTGTTGTGGTAAAGAGGGAGCTGAGCCGAAAGGCAAAGCTCTCGATTTACCGGTCGGTCTACGTTCCTGCCCTCACCTATGGTCATGAACTTTGGGTAGTGACCGAAAGAACAAGATCGCGGATACAAGCGGTCGAAATGAGTTTCCTCCGCCGTGTGGCTGGGCGCTCCCTTAGAGATAAGGTGAGGAGCTCGGCCACACGGGGGGAGCTCGGAGTAGAGCCGCTGCTCCTCCACGTCGAGAGGAGCCAGCTGAGGTGGCTCGGGCATCTGTTCCGGAAGCCTCCTGGGCGCCTCCCTCGGGAGGTGTTTCAGGCATGTCCCACCGGGAAGAGGCCCCGGGGAAGACCCAGGACACGCTGGAGAGACTATGTCTCTCGGCTGGCCTGGGAACGCCTCGGGATCCCCCCGGAGGAGTTAGCGGAAGTGTCTGGGGAGAAGGAAGTCTGGGAGTCCCTGCTCAGACTGCTGCCCCCGCGACCCGGCCCCGGATAAAGCGGCAGAAGATGGATGGAAAACTGGAGCTAACGTGTATTCAACTAAAGGAGCTTAACATTATTGTTTTTGTCATATAAAAAACAACAATATCAGACATGCCAGCAGTGTTGACATAGAATTTGTTCAGACCATTAGAGCTTTTTTTAAAATTAATTAATATAAAAGTCTTATTAAAGTTTTTTTATGTTTAGTATGATACAAAGAGCAACAAAGTGTGATTTTCTTTTTTAGACTATGGGGGTCTTCTAATGGGAAACATTATGAGGACCTGAAAACGTTCCAACATGCACATATATGTTAAGTAGTGCAACATCAGATGACAGAATTGGATTTCTTGTGCATATGTTTCTTGGACAGCTCCTCCTTCCTCCTCTTGCTGCTGTAGCTGCTTCGCTGAAGTCTGTAGGTTTTTTTGGCCTGAATCCTCTCTTTCTCCATAACTTCAGTGTCATCCAGGATCTCCAACCTCGGGATTTGACTGATCACATATTGTCTGTGGAACATTCAAATACAACATGAACTTAATTATTAATTTATTATTTCTTGATATCTTGCATGTAAAAGTGAAGCTGGAACAACCTTCAGGTTAGAACATGTTTTGTATGCAACACACAATTGGCTCTAATTAATTTGCCCCAAAGCAATAATTGGAAAGCACTTACATTGTTCAACAATATAGACTCAATAACAGCGCTAACAAATGGACGGTTATATTATGACAAATGTACACAGAACCTGCTGTGTTGGCTTTGATTAATGAGGTTTTGAAAAGCAGACGGACCTAATGCTTTTGTCACACAATGAAAACAACGTGTCCAGACCTTAAGCGTTCTTCACAGCACTATGACTTTTTAATGCTATTTTTTTAATACGCTATGTCTAGCTAGGGATATCAAAATATAAAATGTTTTTTAATGTTACAATTATTGGGAGGAAAAAAACATCACAATTTAACGATTATTTACGATTACTGAGACTGTGATCAAACAATAGTAAAATGTTTTTTATCCTGTTCATCCCCGTCTAAAGACTAAGGAAAATTTTTATTTGTTTAGTAAATGTTTCAAAAAGCTTTTTACATACAGTACAAGTGTTTGCTTTTCTGTAACAGTGTGTTTAGCCACATGGGGGTGACATATCACCAGAAGCAGCTCACTCTTCCTCACCTGTAGTCTTTATACTTCCTCACATGTAGTCTTTATACTTCCTCACATGTAGTCTTTATACTTCCTCACATGTAGTCTTTATACTTCCTCACCTGTAGTCTTTATACTTCCTCACATGTAGTCTTTATACTTCCTCACATGTAGTCTTTATACTTCCTCACATGTAGTCTTTATACTTCCTCATATGTAGTCTTTATACTTCCTCACCTGTAGTCTTTATACTTCCTCACATGTAGTCTTTATACTTCCTCACCTGTAGTCTTTATACTTCCTCACATGTAGTCTTTCTACTTCCTCACATGTAGTCTTTATACTTCCTCACATGTAGTCTTTATACTTCCTCACCTGAAGTCGTTATACTTCCTCACATGTAGTCTTTATACTTCCTCACCTGTAGTCTTTATACTTCCTCACATGTAGTCTTTATACTTCCTCACATGTAGTCTGTACTTCCTCACCTGTAGTCTTTATACTTCCTCACATGTAGTCTTTATACTTCCTCACCTGTAGTCTTTATACTTCCTCACATGTAGTCTTTATACTTCCTCACCTGTAGTCTTTATACTTCCTCACATGTAGTCTTTATAATTCCTCACATGTAGTCTTTATACTTCCTCACATGTAGTCTTTATACTTCCTCACATGTAGTCTGTACTTCCTCACCTGTAGTCTTTATACTTCCTCACATGTAGTCTTTATACTTCCTCACCTGTAGTCTTTATACTTCCTCACATGTAGTCTTTATACTTCCTCACATGTAGTCTTTATACTTCCTCACATGTAGTCTTTATACTTCCTCACATGTAGTCTTTATACTTCCTCACATGTAGTCTTTATACTTCCTCATATGTAGTCTTTATACTTCCTCACCTGTAGTCTTTATACTTCCTCACATGTAGTCTTTATACTTCCTCACATGTAGTCTTTATACTTCCTCACATGTAGTCTTTATACTTCCTCACATGTAGTCTTTATACTTCCTCACATGTAGTCTTTATACTTCCTCATATGTAGTCTTTATACTTCCTCACCTGTAGTCTTTATACTTCCTCACATGTAGTCTTTATACTTCCTCACCTGTAGTCTTTATACTTCCTCACATGTAGTCTTTCTACTTCCTCACATGTAGTCTTTATACTTCCTCACATGTAGTCTGTACTTCCTCACCTGAAGTCGTTATACTTCCTCACATGTAGTCTTTATACTTCCTCACCTGTAGTCTTTATACTTCCTCACATGTAGTCTTTATACTTCCTCACATGTAGTCTGTACTTCCTCACCTGTAGTCTTTATACTTCCTCACATGTAGTCTTTATACTTCCTCACCTGTAGTCTTTATACTTCCTCACATGTAGTCTTTATACTTCCTCACCTGTAGTCTTTATACTTCCTCACATGTAGTCTTTATAATTCCTCACATGTAGTCTTTATACTTCCTCACATGTAGTCTTTATACTTCCTCACATGTAGTCTGTACTTCCTCACCTGTAGTCTTTATACTTCCTCACATGTAGTCTTTATACTTCCTCACCTGTAGTCTTTATACTTCCTCACATGTAGTCTTTATACTTCCTCACATGTAGTCTTTATACTTCCTCACATGTAGTCTGTACTTCCTCACCTGTAGTCTTTATACTTCCTCACATGTAGTCTTTTTACTTCCTCACATGTAGTCTTTATACTTCCTCACCTGTAGTCTTTATACTTCCTCACATGTAGTCTTTATACTTCCTCACATGTAGTCTTTTTACTTCCTCACATGTAGTCTTTATACTTCCTCACATGTAGTCTGTATACTTCCTCACATGTAGTCTTTATACTTCCTCACATGTAGTCTGTACTTCCTCACCTGTAGTCGTTATACTTCCTCACATGTAGTCTTTATACTTCCTCACCTGTAGTCTTTATACTTCCTCACATGTAGTCTTTATACTTCCTCACATGTAGTCTGTACTTCCTCACCTGTAGTCTTTATACTTCCTCACATGTAGTCTTTATACTTCCTCACCTGTAGTCTTTATACTTCCTCACATGTAGTCTGTACTTCCTCACCTGTAGTCTTTATACTTCCTCACATGTAGTCTTTATACTTCCTCACATGTAGTCTTTATACTTCCTCACATGTAGTCTTTATACTTCCTCACATGTAGTCTGTACTTCCTCACCTGTAGTCTTTATACTTCCTCACATGTAGACTTTATACTTCCTCACCTGTAGTCTTTATACTTCCTCACATGTAGTCTTTATTCTTCCTCACATGTAGTCTTTATACTTCCTCACATGTAGTCTTTATACTTCCTCACATGTAGTCTTTATGCTTCCTCACATGTAGTCTGTACTTCCTCACCTGTAGTCTTTATACTTCCTCACATGTAGTCTTTTTACTTCCTCACATGTAGTCTTTATACTTCCTCACCTGTAGTCTTTATACTTCCTCACATGTAGTCTTTATACTTCCTCACAAGTAGTCTTTTTACTTCCTCACATGTAGTCTTTATACTTCCTCACATGTAGTCTGTATACTTCCTCACATGTAGTCTTTATACTTTCTCACCTGTAGTCTGTATACTTCCTCACATGTAGTCTATATACTTCCTCACCTGTAGTCTTTATACTTCCTCACATGTAGTCTTTATACTTTCTCACCTGTAGTCTTTTTACTTCCTCACATGTAGTCTATATACTTCCTCACCTGTAGTCTTTATACTTCCTCACATGTAGTCTTTATACTTCCTCACATGTAGTCTTTATACTTCCTCACCTGTAGTCTGTATACTTCCTCACCTGTAGTCTGTATACTTCCTCACATGTAGTCTGTATACTTCCTCACATGTAGTCTTTATACTTCCTCACCTGTAGTCTGTATACTTCCTCACCTGTAGTCTGTATACTTCCTCACATGTAGTCTGTATACTTCCTCACATGTAGTCTATATACTTCCTCACATGTAGTCTGTATACTTCCTCACATGTAGTCTGTATACTTCCTCACCTGTAGTCTTTATACTGTGTCAGACTTCCTCCGTTGAAGTAACTCGGGGCAGCCTCATTGTTCATCATACTCAGGATTCTATATTTATACAGAAAATAAATACATTGGATAATTAATGTATTACAGGAGGACTAAAGTATGTACAGTAACTGTCGGGAGGAGAGTACACCACCAGTTTTTCTTGACGCAATATCATTTAAATGGTCAGGTTAATGGCCAAACTGTGGAAGATTCTGGAGACAAGCGGGTGGTGTACCTTCCTCAAGAAAAGTGACATCATGCATAATGTGCCTTTAATTAGCTACGTGAAAGAACTACACATATTGTTAGAACGTCTACTGAAAAAAAAGTATTGAAAAAAACTCAGAGTAACATGATTTTTGGGTCAACAGAAGCAATTTAATTACTAAATTACTTCAGACCAAGGAAAGAGCTTTCTACTTTTCAAAAAATCAAGTAGAAAGTATAGATTTTTGCACCCAAAAATCATAATGTAAAAAAAATATACACTGTAAAATATACTTAAGCAGAGTACACATACCAAAAAAATCTTACTTTTCTACTACATTTCTACTACTATTGATACATTATTATTTGTTCTCTTTCTAGATAATGGTCGTTATATGTAATGCCATTTGTGACCGACCAGTAGATCAATAAAGCTTGAAAAATGGAAGACAGTTCTTACTTGATGTTTGGAAACTTCTTCCTGAGCTCCTCCACGAACACGGGGAGGTTGTTGATCTTGTTTTTGTTGATGCACAGTGTGGTGAGCGTGTCCATGAAGGGGAACTTGACGTGGGACGTGTAGCTGTTACAGTCCAGGATCAGAGTGCTGAGCTTCTCCAGCTGACCCAGGAGAGCCGGGTTCCAATAGGGGCTCAGTGAAGGACCACTCTGTCACTCTTTTGCTCAAATAAGTATATGATTTTTATGACTGGTGTCGAAATCAAAACGCATTTTCAATCTGAAGGTACTGACACAAAAAAAACTACAATTTATACTGCACTGAGCATGATTAGTCCAGCTTTAAATGAAGAATATTGTCATTGTAATGAACTAATTTGGTAATAGTTTATATGCTTAAATTAGCCTTATTAAAGCATAAGATCATTTTATATTTTTGATGTTTTCATTGCACTAAAAATGTATAAAAGCTGTGTCCACACTATGAGCGGATTTGCATCTCCACAAAGCTGACACGTACTAAGACAGGAGGAGCCTGCACTTGCTTGTTTCCATGGAAATGTTGTTGCATAGCGATAATATTCCACCTCCATGGAGAATGTTCCGAAGTTTGGTTTCATCCAGGTGATACAACATTTCCAGGAAGTTACACGGTTCACTTTAAGTTGCTCCTAAAAAAACCTGAATAATTCTTTATAAACTATTGATCATTACGAATTAAGTCTTTGTTCTTGCTTTATTTAGGCTCATTAAGGTGTAGCTATAATAAAGTGGTACTAGTCATTTAGACAGCCGTATAGAAAAGCCTTCAGTCAACTAATTGGTCAACAGTAGAATGATTGTAGTATGTTTCAAATTGTGATATTTGAAACAAATGCTAGAGGGAAACAAATGTATTTAGAAGTAATTCAAAAGGATACTCCTGGAGCAGGTTGTAGCTCAAGTCCAGGACCTCCAGCGTCTGGGTCTGCGTCAGGATGCTGTCATAGGGGATCTCTGTGAGGCTCTGGTAGGCAAAAGAAAGCCACTGGTAACTGGGCTGAGCCTGTTGCCCCGTGCCGCTTTGGTCCATGTCCCAGTCCCTTCTCCAGCCCGCCGCCCACAGGTCAGATGATTATGGCATGATCAGTCTGCTCAAAACACAAAAGTATGAATACAATACCAGAAACATGACTCTTGACTGTTAAAAATGCCTCTCTGGCCATGTGAGGTCAGAGCATCAGCAGGTTTTGCAATTTACATAAAATAATAAGCAGAAGCAATTGGTGCAGCATCGTTCCATACTTACATTTAAAAAGCCTGTTATAATTATTGGGGCGTTACCAGCCCCACTTTACGCTGCCCTACTTGGCCTGCTTCTGTTTTTAGAATCTGGTACCGTATCCATGTAAACTGCCCACAACAACAAATTAATATCCATGGAAACTCCGTAGTAACCGTGGATTCCATGGATATTGATTTGTTGTGGGCAGTTTGCAGACAGTGCTGGTGGAAAAGTCACAGTTTTACTTAAAATAAACACTTTTTAACAGAAAAACGTGCCACAAAATACTTCAAATATAAGTGAAGTTACACATTTAATGAAAGAAAATATTGGACTGTACAAAAAAAGGGAAGCAGTGCTGTGACATTGGCAGCTTGACACAAAAAGCAGCAGGAATGAAGAGAAAAATGCAATGGCTTTAAGTTCACATGACATTTAAACACATTTGCATTAATAACACTTCCTTGTGTGTAACATTTCAGATAAAACAAGTAAACAACAAACATATTTCATTGCTGATGGTAGTTGTAGCAGGACTTACCGAGAAGAAGAGAAGCTGCATGTTTCTGCAAACCACAGCGACTGCTTTACAGGCTACAGAAAATGCCCTCTTTCATACTCGCCGTAGATCACATGATGGGGATAATCGCATTGCTAAGTAACCCCATGGCCCACGTCTGACAAACAGCTCTGCACCGAAGAGGCAACAGGAAATCAACTCTAAAACTAATTTGTGGGATAAATAAACATAATAATAAGCTTATGTTAGAAATTACAAAGACACGGTATCGTCTGTTAACGTTACAGCTCCGTCCCGTTGATGCCAGGCTGACGTTTTAGTTTAGTTTGCAACTTTTTCATACAAAAAACTGACATTAATTTGACTTCATAAGTAGAATAGTAATTATAATCGTCCAATTATACTTAATCATCAATAATTAATCAATAATAATTTTCTACTTTGAGATTAAGACACTATCATACCAATTCCAGAGTGATACACATATAATTTAATTCAGTTTCGTAACAGAAATTATAAAAAAAAATATTGTAGCTTATGAATTGGGCTCAAAGTGGTGCCTATAAAAATAAACCGAAACCCATGAAAAGTCTGACCTTTCTCAAAAACACATGAAAAAAACAGAAAATCAATTGGTTTTAGGATAAGAATCGAGCACCGTTGCCATAGCGGTTATTAATTTAAAACAAAATATTCTATCTTCTTCATGGGAAAACATCCTTAGAATATGGAACAAGACAGGAAATAAACCCATGAATATCAATAGAGTCATGTAAAAGACCTCGTTATATGATTTATATTATTACACACAATTATTTACAGGAGTAATAATTAATTCATCTATGAAATGAAATTAAAAAAAATGTAAATGTCGATCAAACTCATCCACACAAGGTCCTTTTCCTCTGTAACTCGTAGTATTGCAGTATGCAGTATATTCTTTCATGTCTTTTGTGAACAAACGTAGCGGTGGTTCCGGCTCGTCTTGCAGTCCCTAATCTGCCACTTGGCTCGTTTCCACACCAGAACGCACTTTTTGCTTCCCTTCTTGGACCTCGGCGGGGTCTTCCTCCAGTTCGTGTAGCTCACGGGCTCGCCACCGGCCCACTCCCAGCGGCCCCTGCCCTCTCTGTCGTTCAAACCTGTTCCACAACCACATGAGACTCGTTCAACTCAAAATACAAGATATACTGTATAATGTCAGCAGAAAACCCAACGCTGTACCAATCCAAAATGGCTTGCGTCCAGCGAAATCCCACAACCAGCCCATGTCCGCTTTGGAGGGCACACTGGCCAGCGTTCCTTTATATCTAAAAACAGTAAATAAAGAATTATGTAAAGGGTTTAAATTTGAAAAAGAATGGACAGCAGTGTTTAGCGGGACCTCTCCTTGCAGGCTCTGTTAGCGGCGGACCACGTAGCTTTCTGCTCAGAGTTCATGTAACAGTGTCCTCCATGAAACGTCCAGCCTCGGGCGCACTTTTGAGCACTGACCATCTGAAAAACACAAAACAATACCGTCATATTTTACGGATTAAGGATGAAAATATCCCTACTTTTTATATTGAAGGTGTACTATGTAACTTTTTGGTTTGTCGCCATTTTATTGCTTTGTTTGTCAATGAATTTTGAGGAATAACAATACATTTAGTAGAGAAATGCCAAACGGAAATAGTTTAATTCAATAAAAAGTAATAAAATGAATGTTTGTGGTGCCAGTTTTATTAGATCTATCCCAGTTATCACAAAAGCAAAAGTTACCGTATTTTCCGCACTATAAGGCGCACTGCATTATGAGGCGCATTAAGCGAAACAAAACATTTACTACACAAAATTGCTTCTAGGTCAGTAAGCACAACCAGAATAATCCATATATAAAGCGCACTGGATTATAAGGTGCACTGTCATTTTTTGAGAAAATGTAAAGCTTTTTAGTGCGCCTTATAGTGCAGAAAATACGGTACTGCAAATGGGAAGTTACCGTTTCAGAAGGAGCCCAGGGTTTCCATGACACCCCGTTGCAGAGATACATCTGCCCTGTGCTGTGATTTAAATGCAGGAGCCCCATCAGCTCTGGCACGCAGGGCTTAGGAACTGAGCTTTCAGATTCACGCTGGAGGCAATCCAACACAAAAAATACATTTAAACAGAAACAAAAAGCAATTAATGGTAAGGACGTTTTAATGCAATGTGAACGATATGAACTTATGCCACAAAACAAACGGTAAAACACCTCACGTATGCACTCACTTGATGATTAGTGTGATTGCCCGTCTTCTTTTGAGCACCGTTCTTGGACTTCTTGGTCAGGGACTGCTGCGGTGGTCCTTGGTTTAGCACCTGGACACTCGCTTTCCTGCCTTTTCTCGACGGGGCGGAGTCGTCTTCTACCTGCATCGTCATTACGCCGTGATACTGAAACAGAAGGTCAGGACTGAATCGGAACTGGCAGAATACGATATCGACATTTGACGTGCTTACCGTGTAAACTGTATCTGTCCCGTTGTGAAAAACTGATGATGGCGCAATCTGAAAGGCAAAGACAAAACTCTGTACGACAAAATATAACGGTTCATGTTGCAAAAACGGCAAACGGTTTACGTACAGATTTAGGATTCCCCGTCACTCTGATTTTCTTCTTGTGTTGAATAGACTGCGGTGCTCTGAGGCTGTCGCCGCGAGTCCAGACCACAGACACTGGATCCAGGGGCAGCTTCTCCACCGTGATGGTCCCATGTTCAGGGTAAGGCTTGGACCCCACTTCTTTACCTCCCAGAACAGGGGCTTCATACGAGTGTTGGGCTGTACATCCTATTTAATCACAATTAAATGTATGATGCATAATTGGGATTTATTGTTGCTTTTATTTTTGTGTGATTCTTACCTCTTCCTGAGTCTCTGATCGTGACCTGGGCCCTGTCGATCCTCCCGATGACGGAAGCTTCCGGGGCCACGAGCTGCACCTCGAAAACCTCCTCCGCCTCTTCAAGACTGTCCTGGATGATCTTTATCTGCAAACTCCGCTTTGAAACGCCTGTTGATTTCAATTCATTGAATCATTTCCCTGTTGTTGTCCTGCTCTCATTTGATTTGATCTCCTTATGAGAATTGATCCAATTTGCTGTTCCACTTTATAACTCACCGGGGTCAAACTGAATAAGGGATGAAGGGTTCATAACGAAATCTTTACCGGTTGTTGCCGTCACGTCTTTCACCTTAAATCAAGAAAGAAAGTCAAGAAAACTAGATAAATTGGATGTGTTTGCGTTGTCTAATTGTTTTAAAGGGAGACTTCAGGCTATTTTTTTCACTTAGTATTGAATTGTAGCACAAGTGGATCATAAATTATATATTCTATTTATTGTAAACTGTATTATCTAAAACGGCTTGGATGGAAAGAAACAGATCCATTGACATCCGGTTCAAAACTGTGGAATGGGTAAACTCCGCCTCTTCACGGTACCAACAGAACTCAAGCTTCAGTTGCAGGACTTAATTAATCTTAAGGATTAATCAAACATGTAGGAATCAAAATACAACTTTGAGTCAACCAATGATGAGGAAAGCTCATTGATTTTACACAATGTCTCCCTTTAAAGAGAAGCTATTTTTCCACCTTGACAGTGACGTATGACGACTCCGCTAAGTTTCCCTTTCGAGTTATGTCCAGAGAAACGCTCCCCTGCCGCTCGCACGCAGAGAAGTGCGCCTCGGAAAGCTCCAGCCGGGCCCAGCTCAGTGGAAGTCTGTAAAGTCACAAAGTCGAGCCTACAAGTGACACAAATAATCAGATTATTGGAAGCAGGTCACAGTTTGGGTCTTACGTGTGAGAGGGCCCAGTGTTCCCCAGAGGATCAGACACGCTGAACTCCAGGCTGTCCGACAGAGACTCCATGTCCGGGTTAATGATGTAAACAATGCTTCTCTTGTTCAGCTCGGTTTGGGCAAAGCGTGGAGATAAAAAGCCCCCTGCCAGGCAAAACAAATAAATAAAAAACATTTTGTTGAGTTTAACCTCCTATATAATAAATATTCCCCATAAACAACACAATAAAGCTTGAGTCAAAGATGTTTTGGGAAAATATCATTACCTTATCAAAATTCTCAAATTTGGACATCTTTCTTTGATCATTGTGGTGAAACCAGAAACGTTATTTGTGTGATTTTATGTTGAATGTTGGTTAATCTGGTTAGTCTTTTATTGAGCAATGATTCGCATCGTTTCTAATTTTCTGTTGGTTAAATCAGCAAAGGCTTAGTTACAGATTGATGATTAATCACCTATTTGTGACAATAAAAATAATGGGAGTTGTATTTTGATCATCGTTAGGATTATCCAATGACTATACAGACACTAAAACACATACAAAATGACCATTTTATAACAGACAGTGGCATTATTAAATTGAAAATGTAAAAAGAGTAAAACATTTCTGATTTTCATCAATAATAAACTGTATTTGTAAATATTCTTTATCTAGATTCTTCTGTTTCCAAATTTCTACCTTAATTTGGTTGATAATGTATTCAAAAAGTCTAAATAATATTAATAGTTGGAAAAATGTATTCCTAACATGTCCATTACTAAAATAATCATTGCAGCCCTATAAATCAACTATTTTGTGCTACCCTGCGATTGCTTAACTGTCTCTGGAATAATAATGATAATGTTATACTTCTACAAATAAAGTGCAATGAAAAGAAACCTGTTGTAATGTTTTCCAGATATCCAAAGTAAGGCTGTCGAACAACAGAGAATATGAGTTCTTCTTCTCTGCTGTGGTCGTCCTGGGCCTTCAGCTCTCGAGACGACAGGAAGATCCCAGAGCGTCCGTCCGACAAAACCTCGGCCCTCCACAGGGGGAGCAGCTTCACCACTTCAGGAAACGACTGGTCCAAGGATCGGATCTGGAATAATAGATAAATATATTGAATTATTATTGTTTCCACTTGAACAAATGCATTATTAGATAACCAGGCGACATTAAGTTTTTTATAGGCCTTATTATAGCTTCAGAAAGTGGTGCCATTATTCAGCTCCAAAGACATGATTGTTGTCAGCTGAAAGAACTTAAACCATGAGATTAATATTCCAGTTTTGTGGAGCCAATCCCAAACAAATCATGATAAGGTCCAACATTTGAGGATTTCTACTTTGGATATTTCTTTCAAAAACAGTAAATCTCCCAGCGTTACAGTAGAGTTACAGTATGTGGGCCCCTGCCAACCATCTGAGATTATCACATCATCAAAATCTAGAACGTGAACCCTACTGCAATATTTGAAAACAAAAATGGTAACTAAAAATCCTCATCAAGATCATAAGACTATAACAGAACTTTTACAAACGTATGAGTTCTGAATGTCTCACCTGAATAGTAAAGAATTCAGGTTGCGTTTGTAATTTCCCATCCAAAAGGAAGCCTCGGCGAGTGCTGTCAGACGCCGTGAAAGCAAATCGATCGATCAGCGCGGGGCCTCCGTCGTGTTTGTACGCCAGCTCCAAGTCCTGGATGTCCTTCTGCGTAAAGTTTGATCCGGTGCTGAGGGCGACACCGTCCAGCAGCAGGCGGCCGTACTGCGGAGGCTGCAGGAGGACGAAGGTGACGGCGCCGGGAGCGGTGTCGGGGTCGGACACGGAGAGGCTGTCAGGACCCAGAATCATGGACGAGCCGCGGGGAACGGACAGGCCTTTGTTGTTGGACAGCGATGGCAGGATGCGGTCCACCATCTCCACGGAGATCTCAAAGCTTCCATTTCTGCTGGTTTTACCGTTACTTATGACAAACCTGGGGGGAAATAGTAATAGAGTAACATTCTGCATGGAGAAAAAGATATCTATCCTTGTCCTAGAACAGTGGCTCCATATCTAAAGTAGGTCTATAACAGGACTATTTTGTATTTCCTTCATCAACAAGGTATAAAATGGAAATACACCATTGTCACAGTAGTTCTAAATAGATGTAGACAATACTTCGAGATTAAGATAATATCATGAAAGTTGTTTTGAAGAGATGCAAAATTTGAATATTGAGTAATTGTTTATAGTGAAAAATACTACAAAAAAGAGATATTTCTGCACTTTAGTGATGAATTTTACAGACATTTCACATCTGTCTGACATGTAAACCTCAAATAAGACGTTTAAACATGTTTTTAACACATTTCTGTTCAAACGCAATACTGTTATCAGGATACTCCAAAAAATATAATTACATTCATTTTTGTAAATATCATCCCCTAGTAGTTCTAACCAAGAACTTAATCAAAAGAAGAAGATTATTATTTATTTTTTTTTAGCAGAGAAAAACTCTCCTATAACAAGTGTATATTTAGTAATTTTATGTACTTGGTTTGGTGGTAGGTCGATGAAAGCTTTGGTGTAATTTATGTATATATCTCCCTAAGCTAAAAATGACGTTTATTTACAGTGTTATATTAGGCTGTGTAAATTTGGTCCAAAAATGAGCACATTTTAGTTCTGGTGTCGATTTGGTCTGTTTCCCTTCTAGTCCTTGATGCTAAGCCAAATCTAATCCAGGTTTAGTCCCAATTTTGATATGAATGAGGCTAATTTCCTGTAGATGTCATGCCTTTAACTCACTGAAACGTCTCTTTTGGTGTGTTGGCCCGATTATCATGAACATAAGCGACGATGTTTGCAGCTATGTCCATCTGGCTGAAGGTGGAGATGGACACTCCGGGGTGCCGGATGTATTCTATGTGTCCGTGGGCCGGAGGGGCCGTGACGACATAGAGAAGTTCCTCAGGCTTGTCCGTCCCGTCTGTGGCCAGCAGTGCATTTGTAGTGAGGACCACTCGATCCCCGCAGGTCACATTAACAGGCCTCACAAAGATGGCTATGTTTCCTGAAAGCCAAAGGAGAAATTACAGAACAGGTCAAATATTTCCCAAGACATTAAATCTATGTCTAATCGAGCACGCAGGGACAAAAATAGCAGCACCCTTTTCGAGATCCCTGATGGAGATGTGGAAATGCTGAGCAGGAGATCGATTCTTTCCATCTGACAAGTAGAAGACGAAGTGGTCATGTGACTGGTCCTCGTGCACGCCCGTGTGAACGTAGCGCAACAGGTTCAGGTCCACCGTCTCCTGGGTGCAGCTTTGTCCAGCTCTCATTGTCACCCAGTCATGTCCATCCTGGGAAATGGTAAAGACAGAACACACAGATTAGCTGCAGGGTCTGAAAAGTATTTAAAAAGTATCGCATTTGATAGGGCTAAATTTAAAGCCTAATAAAGCATTAAATTGAATATTACATTTCAACAAAAATGTCTTGATCCTTGTTTTTTCATGGTAATGTTATACTTTTTGTCTGAATGTTTTAATTTTTTCACTGTGTAAATTAGAAATGTCTTGGATTCGCAATTACATTATGAAATTATACATCTATTATAAAATTGCATTCAAATATGATTATAATAGTATATTTAATGTCTTTATCAATGTATAAAGTGATACAAAAAACCTTTTGTATCCAACATATCTTAATCTATCAGTAAAAGCGACTTTTTTTAAATTTATTTTTCCTATAGCAAAACCTCCCCAAAACGATCAAATATGGTTTATTTTGCCTGGCATTCAATTTGAACTAAATGGCATTTTAAAAAGGTCTCAAAAGGGTCTTTTTTCACTTGACCAAACCTGAAACTGCCCTGATACAGTAAATCAGACAAATGTACTATGTGTACTCCAGCTGCATGCTGTGACTAAAGAAACATTAGCAAGCTTTGATTTGCCGTAACTGTAACAAACTGTAACAAAAGCAAGATTAAAAGTAGGTTGGAAACGATACGACAGGACGATAGGACAAACCTTAAGTTGAAGTAATCCTTGATTGGGAGTACTTTCAAATATGTACATTACTTCAGAAGAGGAGGTGTCACTGTCCTGAGCAAACAGTACAATTCTGGATATTAGCCTCGTCTCGCCTGCCTCCACTTCAAGACCATTGTTTCTAAAAGGAAAAAGGTTCACATTATGATTACATAAAAAGGACAGTTATTATAGAGAACTCGTACTACCTTATGACTTGAGGCTCTTGATCATTGACCGGCAGCACTTTGACCATCACTTGTCTGTGGAGCTTGTGCTTCCCATCGGTCAACTGTATGGTGAAAGTGTCTTCCATGTTTTCAGAGTCATCATGCATGTACATCAGGCCTAACCCTGGAATACAAAACAACAACAATACACTTTTATTAAACCCAATGACAAAATGTGCATTCACAACATTAAAATACTCATAGTATTTGAGGGTAGATGTAAGAACAGTTAAAGAGGACATGTTATGTAAATTCAGCTTTAATCATTTCACCTTATTCCAAGTGTTTCCTCATCTTCAGTTTAGATAAATTCAAGCATGTTTGAGTAATCCTGTATTGTCCTGAAACTGAGGGTTGAGTGCTCAGAAAATTCTTGTTCTCACCTACCTCCTATCCCCGCCCACATCCCTGCACTTACTTGTGATTATTAGGAAAAAAATATGACTGAGTGACACATGTAGAGTTCTAAAATCCCCCAAAGTCACTTTTCAAAGTAAAAAACAACTTTTTGCTACGATGAAATATGAAGTTCAGTTATCAGTTCAGTTCAGTTAACAGGAAGTCAATTTCTATTATCAAGCCACTCTAGATATTATAATATATCCATGCTCTAGACCAATATTGCCATTTTTTCCCAAGTCCCTGTGACATTAAATATGTATTTTCAGGACATTTGAACTGTCTGTCGCCCCCTGCTGTCAGACAACACGGCTGACAAACCCTTGCTCTTTTTTAATATTTGGCAATGTGAAATATTTTTGTATGTGATTATACTTTTTACTATATTATGATAAAGAAGGAAGGATTTTTTTTTAAATGTTGTGTATATTTTTTGGCAGTATATTTTCACAAGGGGGGAGCTCTATAGCCAGTTACTTAATTCTGTGTTAAGAACCTGAATATAACAAACTCAAGAGTGCAGTGGACTGGCTTACACTCATGCACATGTCAGAGTCAGCATTTTCTGTGTCACTTTATACCCACTTTTATTGCCATTTATTGCCATTTATTATGTATAAAGTAGTAATCTAGGTACCGTTTGTTAGCTCGACCATGGTAAAATCCACCACTTGAGGCTGTAGATAGGTGTCTCCTCTCCCATGACCCCCTCTGTCACTCCCATGTTGCATAATACTTCCGTGCTGAGGCGGAGTGACCACACTAAAGAGCAGAGCGTTCTTCGGCACGTCCATATCCACCGCATTTAACACCGACGTGTCCAGCGGCTTCATTTTCCCTTCTGTCACCTGGCGGAGACAAAGACGACGTTTAAAGACCACGCAACAGACGGGTCTTTCACGTTATAATCCACCTACAGTGATGTTCCGGGCCATGAACTCCGGGGCTTCGTCATTCGTGGGGTTAATAATGATGTAGAATAGCACGTGAGCAGAAGTGTGTTTCCCATCCGACACACTCAGCATGAACTGGTCGGCTGTGGGTTCCATCCTCTCGTGTCTCGATTGTACATAGTTCACGTGGCCCTCCATTATATCTTTGTACAAGAAAGAACCTGGGGACACAAAACTGGACATTAACATTTTGCTGGTTCAGCTTTCGAGTGTTAAAGTGTAAATACCTATGCTGATGCCCATGTTGCTCTTCTCAAAGCCAGGACTGGGCAGGATATTTTCTATGTACCCAAACTGAGGAGAGGAAACCAGACTGACGACTAACTCATCCAGAGGAGTGTCCGGGTCTGACGCTTTCAAATGAGACGTAGAAATGGAGGCAGTCCCACCTTCATCCACCACAAAAATGTCCCCTTCAAACAAATAAAAACAAGGTCAGAGAAATGGTCGGTTGGAATCATGCTGCTTGTGATTACTTTGTGAATCCATGATAAACTAACCAAACAATACAGCCATAACACCAGACAATAATAATGAATTCATAACAGATACTTTACCGAAGAGACTAAAATTAAATAGTGCATAAAATAAATAGATTTTACAGTCATACAGTATAAATTATTACCATCCCACTGACAGAATGCATTTTTTTTATTTAGATTTTAGAGCAATTAAACTCCTGTAATTGAATAAATGCAAGATACTAAAACGTGAATGTCATACAGTGGACCATTCCAGGCAAAGCATTAACATCTACCAAAAATATATATATAATATATATATTTATATATATATATATATATATATATATATATTATAAAATATGTAATAAATATGTAGCACCTTCTTGGTCTCTGATTGGATTATTACATATGTTTCTTTAGATATGATAATCTGCTACAATAAAAACAAATGTAGAATGCTACAGAGGTAACTAATTAGCTCAAGTTTGAATAGTGAGCAAGAATAAAGTTTGGCTCCAGATAAGGCCTGGCATCACCTGTTGTGAGTGCAGGAGGCTGATTGTCCACAGGAAACACAGTAATGTGCAGATCATGGACGGGCAGACTGTCCCGGATCAGAGCGGAGCCTCTGGACCTGCTCCTCCCGTCACAACACACTGAGCTTTCGGTTTCTCCATCAGAAATCACAAAGGTGATGGTGTCTTGTCGAGGTCTGAGTCCAATTTCAAGTCCTAAACCAAAAATGAATTTATTATTTTCTCATAAAAATCTGTACATCTCCTCTTACTAACCAGTGTGTCTGTAAGTAACAGTTCCAGCAGTGATGTCTGCCTGAGTGAAGCGGTCCACCACCAGCCCTCTCCGCAGCACCACCCCGTGATAGGGCTGCCGGGCGATGAGGAAGACCAGGCTGCTGTTGTCACTGTCTGCGTCTGTGGCGTAGATGTACTCTGCAGTGATGACGGACTGTTCTCCCTCTGCACAGCTCAGCTCTGGCTTCAGTCCGGCCGCCAGCACTGGGACCTCATCATTGACAGGGGTCACCTAGAGGGAACGGGACAGGAAACAGGAAATGTTTTCACTTCAATTAATTCGTTAGGCCCTTTCATGTTTACTTACTTTTACAGGCAGCGCAAAAGCGACTGGATTTGTGCCATCTGTGGCAATCAGCTCAATGTTGTCTTCTAGAGTTTCTGAGCCATCGTGAATATACCTTAAACAACAAAGGAGAGGTTGTGTAGACAAGCAAGTGTCAATGAGTTTTGGATAGTAAAACACTTTGTCACACAGAGTTCTCAGTTTATACAACAGATCAGCTCATTTCCAGAACTAATTTCTTACAAAAAAACTACGGTTCTATGAATAATCCCAGATGACAGCCAAAAGTAACAATATGTGTGGATGTCAAACCTGATTTTTATGTTTTTAAGATCCTTCACGGTGAAGCTCTGGCCTGGTTTGAGTGGGGAGCCTGAGAGCTGCAGAAATCCATGCTGTGGATCCTTCTGGAGCTTCACCGTGAGAGCCTCTATATCCGAGTCAATGTCTGACATCAGCAAGTGTTGTGGGCCGAGCCAGCTTTCCCCTCCCTCGTCCACAGACAGGGTCGCCGTGACAATCTACAACACATATCTGCTGTCACACAAGAGTCAAAATGTTGATGTTGTGTATGTTTTTGTTTACCTGTGGCGGCTGGTTGTCCACTGGTAAAACAGTAATGTTAAAGCAGATCCCAGTCACCGTTTTGCCCAATTGGTTAGTTACAGACAGAATGAACTGGATATACTGAGGATAAGGACCAATATCCACAATGGGAGGCATGTAGGCTACTTTCATGAAACTAACTGCATCCTGGAAATCAAAGCAGAAAACATCAAAGGTCACACTTTTGACATATTTATCCACTTAGAACTGGGTAAGGATTTGTGTGTTTGCTTGGAATGTTCAAGGTCACCTGTGTAAAAAGCCTGAGCACTGGTGCATTGGCATCTTTGGCAAACTTGGGGATGCTGTCCACCAGAAACAGGCGTCCTGCATCCACACTGCTGCTTAGCCACAACAGAACACAAAGCAGATCAGCAGACATCCTTTATCTGAATTGTCTGAAAACACTGGCGCTTACTTGTGTGGGCCGCTGTAGAGGGGTGGGGTGGTGACAGTAAATGTCAGCTCACTGTCAGGGGAGTCCTGGTCAATGAAATTAAGCTGTTGTCGCGTGATATGGACAACGTCTGTCTCCTTGACAACCAGACAGCGGCTGGTGCCAGGAACCTCTTTAGGGGGCTGGTCGGGCAGTCGCTCAACATGGACCATAACGACCTGTAAAGTCAGAGCATTCTTCAAGGACGACTGGCTGAAATGGGTCAAACATACAATGCAAAAATATGCTAAACAAACCAAGTTTCAAAGTAAAAATGAAAAATAAAATGTTAATGTTACCTACTTGAGGCTCTGACAGGTTTGGGGGATCATGAAAATCAGACAGCACAACCTCAAATGAGTCGTCAAACACTTCATTTCCCAGGTGTCTGTAGTAAACCAGGGATTGGGACAGGTCCTTTTGCAGAAAGTGGCAAACAGGATATCCTAAAGTCATCAGAGAAAAATAAATCAGTGTCAATGTGTCGTACTCGTCAACGTAGAAGCTAGTCAAGAAAATTAAACCTTTCTCTTTCATTAACATATTTGATCCTAAGTGTATTGTTATTGACCTTTAAACATGTTTTATTTATTCATTAACCTTCATTAACCTCACGTCTGCTTGGAGAGAGTTCCAAGCTGCAGGAGCAGCGCAGGAAAAGCTTTATTTATAACTTTATACACTGAAAACATTGGTGTGAACCTCCTGGCACCCAAAAAGGCCATTCAGCCTTGGCATTGAGTGGTGGTTAAACCTGCCACAACCTGTTGTGAATCTCAAAGCACAGTGATCCAGGGTATCCAAGGGTTACAGACATTTTACAGTTGCATTTACAATGAGAGCATCGCAACAGAGGCATAAAAGGGGGCTGATACAAGACATTTACAAACATTCTTGAGTACCTGTTTTCAAAAAGAAATTACTTCATATTACAGGTGTTTTCCATGTCAGGAATTGCTTTAGAGCTCCATTTACTCAAAGCAAAGGGAATTACATAGTGAACATAGAAAACAAACCTAACTAGCACTAATAACCGCAATATCACTCCAGAAATGCTCTAAACAAGTCTGGTGATTATTTATGGACTTAGAAGCAGTGCAAAAGATCTCAGAGCTTAATCTATGATGTCACAACACTGGAACATTTGAAAAGTGATTTTTGAGGTGCAGAAGGAGAGCATTAATACAACTAGTGTGAATAAAGCTAGGTTTTAGATGAGGGAACAATAAAGTGTTGAATGTAAGCAGTACCTGTGAGCCCGGGTCCTGGTACTTTCATGAGTTCCCCAGCCTGTGGAGGTCTGGTGATGTTGAAGAGGATGTAGTCGTGGCTGGAGTCCATGTCTGAGGCCTGGAGCGTGGAGCCGGGGAGCAGCGCCGTCTGTCCCTCCGACACCTCCAGGAGCATGTTGGTGATGAGAAACGGGGGGCTGTCATCTTTGGGCAGGATCTTAATGGGGAACTTGTGGCGGGTCTGGTGCAGGCCGTCCGTGATGCGGAAAATGATGAAGTCTTTGGTGGAGTCGCTGTCGTCGTGGTGATAGCAAACCACGCCATCTTTTATGTCTTTTACTGTAAACATGAAGCCCTTTCCACCTGAAAATAATGTGTTGTATTTGATGAAACCCCAAGCCTCAATAATGATTTTTGTATGAAAAACATTTGGTGCAAAGCCACGAAAAGTGATATTTAAAAGTTAATAATTATTCCTTAACCTTAAGTTGTTTTATTTGATACTTATACTCTTATACTCTTATACTATCATCTTCAAGAACGACTTAAATAATGGGTTGAAAGGTACCCATGTCAATTTCCTGTACACAAATGTGACAACCAGCAATTCAATTATTATTCTGGTTTGTTATAAGATGATGCAAACAATACGTGCAAAAAACATTCAACATGCAATTTTAATTGAATTGATATCCAATCCAATAGTTTCAAATAGTTTTTTTTTTTAATTCAAGTAGTCTTTGCCCAATCATGTGTGATTAAAAGCATGTGGTTTGGAACAGAGTTCTGACTTTTGAAGAAGAGATTTGTCTATTTTTTGTGTTAAGTGGAACTGAATAAAGTCTAATTGTTTTTAATTCAAAAAAGATTAAATCGAATTGAAAATTGTGATCCATCAATACCAGGAATAAAAATCCTAAATAATTCTCTTGCCATATCGTCTTGCCCTAGTGGATCATCATTTGTTCGTTATTACCTCTGAGGGTGAGGCGTCCGTGCAGCAGACCGTCCACAGTGATAAGACGAACTGCATTCAGGTTGTTGTTGTCCACGATCTGCAGCTGCTCCCACGTTATTGGACGAGACTGACCCTCCAGCAAACTCAGACCTGCAAATCAATACACAAAATCTAAGAAATAAAGCTTCAATATAAGGATGTTACAATATTAACATCATGATTTTACAATTTTTCACATTTGCCACCACAAAAACGGCAAAATTCTTTATTCCCTTTTATTGAAATTTCCACATCTTCATTTAATCAAACTTTCTCAATGAAAAAATAATGATAATTCACCAAACAACCATATAAAAACGCACTTAACATTTAGCTTTTCCTTTAGTGGAGCTTTAATATAAATGCAATATTTTAGATTCTAAAATGTTCACAATTATATATGTTTTTGTTCTTATAACTACATTTTGACCTGAATAATTACATTATTGTTTAACCTAATAATCTTAACATCCCTTTGTTAAGATTATTTATTAAGATGTGTGAAGGAAAGGTTCCGTAGGTCTTTCCTTCCTGCTGCTGTCAGACTTTATAACAAAAACTGTTAGTACTGAACACTCGCAATACTAACCTAACCTAATACTGATGTGCAATTCTGTCGTATGTGCAATTGCTGTTGGAATTCATGTGCAATTCATGTGCAATTACTATGAAATTCATGTGCAATCTATGTGCTGTCCTGACACATATTCATGTGCAATTACTGTCGGGATCACATGCAATGGTATTTATTTATTTGTCTATGGGAGTTTTTATTTATTTATAGGAGATCTTCTACTGAAAGTGTTTTTCAGACTTCCTATAAGTGGTCTGTTCTTCTGTATCTACCTCTGTATCTACCTGCGTTGCACCAATGAAATTTCCCCACGTGGGACAATAAAGGAATATCTTATCTTATCTTATCCCTACTTCAATATCTATTTACTTTTTATTATTTAACAATTGATTACCCATGTTCCAGGACACTCTAGGTGCGTTGGTGTCTGCGTTCCTAACAGACATGTGGACAGTAATGGGCGGGCTTCTCTCAAAATAAAAATCATGAACTTCGAAATCCACCTGCGGACGACAATATCAAAGTTTGAACACGTCATAGCTGCGATGAGGAGTAAATATCCGCAAAGATAAGCGTGCCTCGTAATTCCTGCGCTGGCTGTGGGAGGAGTTAGGAGGCTGATACCCGATTAGCATGTCATTGAGATCGAGCCAGGTGAAGGAGGAGATGGGCCGGGTGTGGTCGGACAGGTGAGTGATGAAGCCTTCAGACGGAGGCGAGGTGACGTTGAAGACGAGGAGCTGCTTGAGGGTTTCTTCGTCCTCGGCGTCCAGGGTCCCGGTGGAGAGGGGGGTCAGGATGAACTGGTCCACCTCCAGGATGAACATGGACATGAAGGAGGCTTTGGGCGGGTGGTTGGGCATCGCTCCGATGATCCGCACGGGAATCCAGGCGTGCTCCGTCTGCGACGCATTACACAATACAGTTTTCTGGAGGGTCTGATATGGATTTTATCAGCCAATATCTGATCTTTGTCTTGCTGTCAATAAGTCAAAATTATCCACTTTAATAATGTATAGCAAGGCCCACACATTTGAGTAAACTAAAGTCCCAGTATGTCACTTTTTAACCACAAAATGACAAAAATAAAAGCATGTTTGTTTGTTTTTTATTTGGGTTGGTTTTATTTCACTGAAAAACCTTTGAAAAACATGCATTTTAACACATAATAAATATTGTTTTAACTTTATATTTCCATGGAATCATGCAGGTGATGGGCCACCTCAAGAAACAGACATACTGCTGCTTTGAGTTCACAAATTACCTTTTAGTAAAACTGAAGAAATAAATAAAGTATATTGGTTTTGTATTTTTTATGATGGCTGAATAAACACACATAACAACATACAGCTACACTTCTTGAACCTCATTGTTTTTTTATTCTGTTTTTAGTCATGCTTGTTGATACTTCCTGTCATGATATAATCCCCAATCCATTTATGTTGTGTTTCACTCAAACCCGGGCTCTTAAGGTTGAAGTTACTCGGGGTCAAAAGCCCCAGGGGTCTTCACCTTCCTACTGTCTCCCTTGTTATCTCAATAGTTCCTGTTATAATCATCCCTTCAAACAATGACCTCTGTTCTACCAACAGGGGGTTTATGAGGGGGCTTTGTTAAACAATCCTTGTAAAACACCCTGAGCTCACTGTCTGCGGGTTACAAACATGGAGCCTTTCAACCATTAAAGCAGAAAAGCAAATATGATTATATTATGTTTCTTCAACACTATTTCATATATATAATTATATTTTTGTATCTCCATGTACGAAACAAATCTCTACAAAGTCTCTACAAAGTCTAAACAGTACAAACTACAAACAGTAAAACTCTCAATAAAGCATACCTTGTATATGCTGCCACTGCGTGTGTCTTTGAGGTCTAGTCTGATTTGGATGTAGTCTATGTCTGGTGATGGAGGATCAATGTGCTGGTACTTCAGGCCCATGACCAGGAAGTCATCACAAGGAACCTTTGAGACCTTCACCAGTTTCAGACCCCTCAGACAGTCTTCAGATTTACACATAGCCCGCTCTTTGTTCTCTAAAGAACAAATATAAAACACATTACAAACTGTAGAAACAGAAGAAACAGTATTTTATACATATATTTGACTGACCCAGTTGCTGGCGGAGGTGAATGAAGCTCTCGGGCTCGTCTCCTCTCTTGGCGGCCTCTTGTGGTTCTCCTGTGATCAGTTGTCCATGAGCGGGCAGGTGGTTGTCATGGTTACTCAGGTGGACAGTGCACTCCAGACTGGACTTCCTCTCATAATGGAAGGACACCACATTTCCATCTAGAGTGTTAGAAAGGCTGTAGAACTCCGGGACCTCCAGAGACTTAGGGCCCAGTCGGATAATGCTGCATTCAGGTTCTATGATGTCCACATGGAGAGTGAAGACCTCAATGTCTGTGCGCGACTCTGTGAACCTAAAGCAAAATGACAGTTATACAGAGATTGAACCATAATGCAGTGGTTTGTAGCCTGAATACCTGTACAGTCGCAGATTGACAGTGTCCTCCTTCAACAGAGGACAGCCGTTGTGAACATACTTCACCTCATCAGTCAGATAGTGGCAATCAAACACCTAACACAGGAACAATGTTCAATTGTTACACAGAGTACACAATGAGCCTGGCTCAACCACCCTGAGTACCTGGTTTATTTTAAACCAGGCAACACTTTAAGACAAAAACTGGTTCACCCTAAGGACAAATTGCCGACTCAAAAACAGAGCAATGTAGTTTATTCGATCCAATGCAGTGAAGAAAGCTGTAAAGAACGTTACATAGGTGAGACGAAACAGCCTCTACACAAGAGGCTCTATCAGCACAGAAGAAATACAAGTTCAGGACCTCAGAGTGCCGTGCATCTCCATCTTGAAGCCTCTAATCACTCGTTTGAAGACGGTGAGGTGAAGGTTTTAAGCAGGGAGAAAAGATGGTTTGAAAGAGGAGTCAAGGAAGCTATTTTTGTTAAAAAAGAAAGACCTTCTTTAAACAGAAATGGAGGGCTTAGGTTTAATCTTCCTGTTATCTATAATGGGTTACTGAACCCCTGGAAAGGTAAAGGACCAGGGCATTCAAATGCTAATCAGGTACTCAGGGTGGTTGAGCCAGGGTCTCACTAAGACAAAGAGGTTTTAACAGCCCATTAAGATTCTGAATAGGCTAGCTCGGTAGATACAAGGGGGGAGTTTCTGTTGAAACCAACAACTCTTTCTACTTCAGGAAGGCTCCTCCCAATGGGCGGGTCTTACCACAGAACAGTATTAATATCGGAGTTCTCGACCTAAATTCTGTTATTGACAATGACTCTTGGATGAGAGTCGAAACGTCTACTTTTTCAAACTGAGTCCAGATGACTACAACTGAAGCTTTTTCTACCTTTGTGTTTTTAGTTAATTATTGTCGATGTATGAAATGTGCTCTAATTTTAATACCTAACTGGAATTCACAAGATGAGATGAAAACAAAATCTAGAGCTAAGATTATATGGGTCTAACGCTAATGACACATTCCATGACTTGCACCATATTAGTGCTTATTACGGAGTGTAATGAAGGCCTTTAAACTGAACGGCTTGTTGTATACTGAGAGCAAACGGCCTGGAACATGCTGTGTGTTCTGTGGGAGGAAAGTTATTGTCTCACCTGAGGCTGCAGTTTCCCCACGCGTTGAGTTATGGGCTCATTTAACACCACCTCCACCTTACATGCATCTTTGTGACGGGGTATGTGGAACTGCAAGTCTCCGTCCTGGAGGTAAACCGACTGACCCCGCTTCACCTTTAGACCCTTGTTGGTTTTAATGAGAGAGCCGAGTGCGGAGGAGGTCAGTCCCTGGACGAGAACAGGAAGCAGGGTCCAGGCCAAGATTTGTCCGAGCGAGAGCATCTTCATCTGCTTCAAACGAGTCGCTCCAACACGGATCTTGTCAGTGAGAAATGGTTCTCAGCAGCACACATTTTCTTCTGCCTTTGGTTTGTGCACGTCACTTGGAAAAGCCTATCAAAAACGAACAAAACAGTAACTAATGAAATGGTTTAAGAAGTACACAACTGTTCAATAAAGCTGTAGATGTATCACAATTGAATAGAATAGCAATTTTGATTGGTTAAAAGGAAAGTATTGTATAAGCAAAGTACAATGGTAGATTATTTAATGTCCTAAAAATAAAAAAAAGATGAACACACAATATCTCATCTTAAAGACACAGTATGTAACTTTATGGAGGTGGCACGTTACCTGAATGATTCCATGGAAATAGAAACTTAAAATCAATTCTCCAATTCAAAAGTCCATGAAAACAAGCAGTACAATTCAGGTTTCTCACAATAAGGACATAGTTTTTTATATGTATTTTTAGTGCAATAAATATACACAAAATGAAAAAAAAAACAACATGCTTTTGTTTTGCTAAAAGGTAGGTAAATATAGGCCTTTAATCAAACTTCCTCCACATACATTGCACGTTGTTCAATAGGACTGCAATCGTTATTTGGAATGATAGTGACTAGTTTGATCATTGTAATCACTAGACTAGACTCTAAAACACAAACCAAAAGACCTTTTATAACAAAGACAGCAGACTTATTAGATCAAAAAAAGAATATTCTCTTTCTTGCATCCTTCAATTAACATATTGAAACATTTATTTTACTTCAAATGTATTTCTACTATCTTTATGTACAATAGAAATACTGGGTTGATAAGTTCACTAATTAAAAAAGTAATCCCTGAAAAACAATAGTTAGTTACAGCCCTATTTAGCGTTGTATGTTGTATGACTCTAAATACTTGTCAGTTAAATGGCAGTTACATATTGTCTCTACAGTTAAATACTAAAACAGACTCAATGCGTGTTCTGTTTTGTGTGGTTTTGCTGTATTTTTGAAAACTTTAATACGCCATCTAAAAAACACAGTATCTGAGATCACACCAGTGCTTTGCTCTCCAGCTGTTGGCATTCGTTGCAGTCCAAAAAACCACACGAGCGAACATCTACACAAGCAGATGCATAAAGTCGCAGCTGAAGCTCGACTAAACCCGCGCTGGTGGCTCGTGACGACCGCCAGCCCCGTAAACCACTTCATTAGAGTGTCATTAAACGCCACAAGAAGAATAATTGGCGTTCTGAAGTGGCTTGAGGCGTTCCGAGACCTCATGGGGATAGAGAATTTGCTCTCCTCTCAGCTTGTCAGGAAATCTGCTTATGAAAAACAAATGGGGGCCTTTCCCTGAAGCAAAACAAGCTTTGTGGTTGCGGCGTGCGGTTTCCCGGCAGTGACCTCTGACTTTATAGACTCACCCCAATCATGTCTGTGTTGGGACTGCGGAAGTATTTTAGTGTCCACTCTGATCGGTCACAGTGCTGGAGGGCAAGTTTGCCATTAACCTCAACATCTCTTTTTGCAGATTTAATTACGTTCTACTCCCCATCCTTTGCTTATGTTTTGCTTCCGATTCCGATGTGATCCGGCGGCATTCCTCCGACATGTGGACAGCGAGGTGAGACCTCACAGAAAGCACCTTATAATCAGGCTGTGTGTGTGTGGATTGGAGTAGAGCATGTTATAGCTTGTCGAGGTGAACAATGCCTGTGTTTGAGGAGTTCTTGAGATCATGTTCAAGGAGCAAAAACAGGAACGTAATGGTCAGAGGAACACATCCTGGGCTCTGACAGGAGCTCCTTCAAACCTGTCCGTCCAGAAGCTCATTAACCTGTCAAAACTAATGAATGAACTCTATTAGGAAAGTTGGTTCTAAAGGCTTCAAAATAAATGCAACTGTGCAGTCCAACTTTGTCATGAAGAGTAGAAATATGATTCCTCAGTAGCAAGTAGTGAAGTACTACGAAGCATTTGTAAGTTAATACAGGTGGAATGTATTCGATTGATGTTAAGTCTCACCTCAAGGTAAGAATATTCTTTGCAGTGAGTTGGTTACAGGGCACATCTTATGCAAAACCTACTTTAAAGAGTGTTTAAACTTGTTACAACAGTGTTCCCTCATCATTGTTTAACTCAAAGTAAAACTTGGTTGCAGTTATTTGAAATATCACTCCGAGTGACACAAGTACAGCTCTAAAATGTGACTTTACAAAAATTTATGTGAACATGTGAATGAGAATCTGCTGCTTGTTACAGTGAAATGTCACTATGAAGAGATCTGCTGTTTTGAAAGGTCAATTGCCCTGTTTATATTGTGAAGCTGTTTTAGATATTATACAGCAATATTGCAGTTAATGATGATCTACTCATGTTACAGTTCAACTAAGTACTTCAAAAGTCTCCTTATTTATTTAAATATATATTTTTGTCTTGCATTCTGAGTTTGTGCTGTTGTAATTCAAATCAGAGACAATATTTACAATGTTTAATAAAGACAACATTTCTAACATAAGAGAAAAAACATTAAAGGTGCACTATGAACTGCTGTAGACCTTTAGTCATTAAGTCAATTAACCGCTCGATGGCGTCTTGGTCGACTAACTTTTTTTTTTTTTAGTCAACACATTTTTGGGGATTTATATTAACAAAAGCAGAAAGAAAGCGAGTTGTCTTGAGATTTGGGAGTAAATTGTGAGTTGAATCTTCCTTATGCATAAAATACCAGTAGTTTTCTGTATAAATATGTGTAATTGTGTATAATCTCCTCTGATATTGCAAACAGGTCCTCTCCTCCTGGATAATTGCTACATGGGTGATTTTCAACTGTTTTCTTGGGCAGACAGTGTATGTGGTGGAATCACAGAGAACTACTGTAACTAACTTCCAGCAGGTCATGGTTAATGGGATTGACGTTCCAGTGTAGATTAGGAGAAACACAGCTGCAGTACAAACAAAGCCCTCTGATTAAGTTGCCTGCAGCGGTCCGGGGTCCTGTCAATGTTTACAGTTGATCCTCTTCCTGTTTTGCTATGGTTTCACGTTACAACCAACCACCGCATTATTACAATCATTTCACGTTCAGCTCAAAGAATTTTCTCCGAATAAAGAGATGGGCCAGGCACTAAAGACTATCACTATAAAGAGCACCTCAAATTAACCTTCTCTGACAAGGAGAAGTTTTACATTTCCTCCTCCCTGACATGTCACTCACCTGGAGCTTTTGCATCTGTTGAGTGAGAGCCAGCAGTTCTAATAACCGGCTGGCCTCATGTTCCTAAAGTAAAGGCCAAAGGTGCTACACACTGATACAAACATGAGCACAACGCCTCACTGCAGAAGGGTTAGGGTGAGCCCATTGTCCACTCATTTAGAGTTCATAGGTTAGACTACCGATTCCACTAGTTAAAATGGTTATATTTAAGATTTTACCAACCATAATGTTTTTGTTTTTACGAAACATGAACATGACAAAACAAAGAGCAGGACACAGAGAGGGAGGGATTTCTTTTTAGAACTAAGTTATACTTTTCCAACTTTTCACCAAATGTCAAACGTCACCTTGACAGATTTAAAACTATGCTGAAAAACCTGCCATGGTCAAGCTAACCAATATGTGCCATCAGCACGAATGTTTATGTGATTTGAGTTCTATTCCATCCATTCTAACTTCATCTGGGATTCATGGAGCCGCAGTTACATTAGTAACTGTAGGTTTTTAGTTTATTGGTTTATTTAGTTTATTACACGCTTAAAAACATAGTAAAAGCAGCACTTTAACTTTTGGGTGTGAGCTGATGGACTGGACCAGGGTGGTCCACCCTCCACCCATCTTCACTTCTCTGTCTGAAAAAACAGTTGTAAAGCTGCGAAAGTGGCCAAAACATTCATACATGTGATGGGTGATTGTGAGCGCATGGAAGTATTTAAATATCTCCTTACAGTGGATTTCTGTGGAGTGGAAAAGGGCAATGCACAAGCATGAGTGAGTCCAGCATTTTGCAGACAGTCTATAGCCCTCATTTCTGCTTCACACTGCAACTGTCCTGTCAGATAAAGCCTACAGTCTGGAAAACGTTACATTACTTTCTCCTTTCACAGTTTGTCAGTACTGTACCCCAGTTTTAAATAGTTTTCAAGCTCAGTGTTGCGTTTACTGAAAAGGTCACTATTTAGCCTGGTGATAGTGACACATCTGGTTGCCACTTCACTTTGTTCTTTCTCTCCCTTCATCATGCCTTTCCCAAAACTCAAACCGCAAATCAGTGTGTGTCCGCGTCCCCTGCGCGGTGAGGAGAATGCGATGTGTCATGTAACAAGTGCTTTGCTCCACAGCTGGGAATGCCTGTACTGTCCATTCACAGCGAGGCCTCCTCTTCTAATCTTAATAATGACAGGGTCTCGAGCAGCCAGCAATTTTCAACAAGGGGAGAGAAGAAGCAACAGGAAAGACCATGACACGCTGTTGGCTTCGGTCCAGCCGCCTCGTTCGGGATGGGAAACAGAACTTCACTACGTCTTCACTACTCTACAGTGCAGCCAAATCCATTTCCGGAAGGGTCAAAGTGCGTGGCAAAATAATGTCCAAACTAACAGTGATGACGGCCAGCGTTAACACCACAGTCCAGTGTAATTATTATGTGTCTCCAGTGGAATTGCAGAACAGACTTGTAATGAACACAAACAGAGAAAACAATCCAAATATTTGTCATAAAAGCCATAACAGATTAGCAAATACGTGGACAAGTCCTTACCTGATATCAGGCTCACATCTGGACTGACTCTACCTGTCCGCTCTCCTCAGCTTTCAAACGCAGACTAGCTCATTGACAGAGTTTGGCTGGATCCCCCCCGTCAGAGAAAAACTCCACCCACAGGCCCGGGATACGAGCAGAGCAGCAGGAAGACAGGACACGGGACGCCTTCCTCTGCTTGTTTCTGTTCTGGGATTAGAAAGGAGAAAAAAGCACAAAAATCTTAAGGCAAACACAGGGCTGGAAGATCAAAGTCTGGGTCAAAGTGCCTGGTGCTTTTAGTAGCAGCTTTGTCATTATTGAACACGAGATAAAAGGCTGAAGGTGCAGCAATGTAAGGAAAAGACAAGGAGAAGAGCAGACTTTATCTCTCTCTTTGTGTTTGAAATGCTTCTGATATGTACCAACCATTAACAGAATTCCCAGCTACAGGCCAAATACAAGATCAAACTCTTTCTAAGGCTAAGACTAAAGGTTTTTAGGTTTAACGATTAAATGCACAACTACTAAATGTTTCTCTTCTCGCAAATAAGAAGAAAGATGTACAGAGCACTTTTATCATGTTTATAACACTTATGTGCCTTTGCAGGTTTATTTAGATGAACCTGCAGTAGTAAATCCTTATAAACAACTGACCCTTCATGAGCACTCTATTCATCGCATATAAGTGGAGGTGGGAGGTACTGATAAAAAAATATATAATTGCAATTGTTGTTTTGGAGATAAGCATTAGAATGATGGGTTTATTGTGTGAAATTAAAACGATAAAAATGACCTCAAAAAGAGAGAGACGTTGATGCTTGAACCTTAACCAAGAAATTTAAAGGCACATTTTAGCACTATTTTTTATCTATTTATTTTTCATAGCCAAAGAAGGCGACCTATTCATTAAAATCTTCAGAGCAGGTTATCGCCACAAAAAGGTTACGACGGTGGCAAAGTGGAAGAGCAACAAGGTGCAATCTCTTGAAAGTTTAGAAACATGTCTAAACCTTAAGTTAAACCTTATGCCTGTGATTCAGTCAGCCTGGATGACTGGATGAGGTGGTTTGGATGACTGGATGAGGTGGTTTGGATGACTGGATGAGGTGGTTTGGATGACTGGATGAGGTGGTTTGGATGGGCTGCAAAAGGATAACAAGTAATCGCCTGTCAGGACCCCATGAGGGACAATGATTCTGCTGCAGGAGGAGAGGGACCGGCTGGTGTCCTGGAGCAATGGAGACAACCTGGAGAAGACAGAGGAGCTCCACATTGTAGACTTCCAGCCCCCCCTCACCATCTCAGACTCCCCCATCACCACCATGGACTCCTTCGGCTTCCTCAGCACCACCATCACCCAGGACCTCAAGTGGGAGCCCACCATCAGCTCCCTCATCAAGAAGGCTCAGCAGAGGATGTACTTCCTGTGGCAGCTGAGGAAAGCCGAGCTGACAGCGGAGATGATGGTGCAGTTCTACACGGCCATCGATGAGTCCATCCTCACCTCCTCCATCACCGTGTGGTACACTGGAGCCACAGCCAGGACCTCCAGGACCTCCAGGACCTGTGCATCTCCAGGACCTGAAGCTGACGCTTCTCACCCCTGGACATGGAATATTTGATCTTTGGACCTTAGAAGACCTAAGAGGAGCTCAGAGGATCTAAGAGGAGCATGGAAGACCTCGGAAGACCTCGTGGGAGCTGGTTCATGGAGGAATTGTTAGTGTCTTCACTCTCCAGTCGCCACTAGAGGACCGCTCTGATTAGCATGTCTTCTTTATGTGACATATAATCATGGATCTATTATATTGCATTTCATGTGCTGCAGTTAGCTTACCTTCATTAGCCTTGCACTTCCTTTTTGGCCAAAAAACTGTAATAATCCTGTCCATTCTTTCCATGTAGACTAAGTGATCCCATGTGCTCAAGTGACGCTCAGGACGTGTTATTTTAATAGATTTAAAGTTTAACTAGTTGATTTACAGAAGTCCTCTCCGCACACTTTAGCTGTATGCGCCGCCTGCTGTTTGAGAAAGGTATTACAGCATTAGTATATGGTGAAAAATGGAGCTTTTAAAAAGGTCTAACTTCCTGTTCACACAAGTGTCATCCAGAGAAACACTGACAATGAAGACTTATATTTCATAAGTGACATTAAAATATAAAATGTAATCTTTCATTCTACGGCCAAAGTAAAATCAATATCTTCTAACATGATGGCAATTTGCCTTTTTGGGTTACATGGGTTTAAGTCACATGTAAATGCCATTTCTGACTATCTACTATATACTATATCAGCATTTATACTATTTTAAGTCTAAGGATTAAAGTGTTCTGTGTCAAATGGTTTGTGTGCCCTGTGTGGCTGAGAACTTGGCTCGTTACTGTTTTTGGAGCAGTTTGCTGAAAGTACATTCCTCCTTTGCTTCAGAGTGGCACTGCTGCATATGCCCTGACAGCTCCTGTGGTTCCTGCACACTAAGCTGCTTTGCCTTGCACCACTTCTACACTTCCGAACTGTCTTTTTTACAGTGACCATGTCCAGAAGTGTGTTTTTGCAGCTGTTCTTTAACTTGCTGCTCTGCTCCACCACAGGCCTGTTGTCCGGTGATTCTCACAGACAGGCCAAGGAGGACGAGAAGCAGGACAAAGCCATTCTGGAGATGCTTCATATCGATAAGATTTCTGCCAGTGTTCACGGTAAGCCCCATCCGTACATGAGGAGGCTGTACCAGCAACTGAACTCTCCACAGGCTCAGGACCTGGACGGGGTAGATGAAACTCTGGTGCAGAGTTTACGCATGAGGAAAGGTACGTTTAAAAATGCTGTTATACTCTACTGACTTAAAAAAACATTCTTGACTAAAGGGCTGCAAGATACTACATTGATTGAATGGTCGCAATTAGCAAAGTGCAAAGACTGCAATGATTTAAGCAAGATATTTTTCTCTAAAAACTAACCAAATATTGTTTTTAATCTATGTTCTGAACTGCATGGGATTCTTAGTTTAGTTTAGCAGTTTTTATTTTGGTTTTCTCTCAAATGTTGATTCTCGTGGACGTGTTTAAAATGTGGATTCGAACAGAATTAAACTCTTAAAATATATATCGCAAATCTAATGGCAATTGCAGAAACAAAAAACAGAATTAGATATTTTTTCCCCAAATCATTCCACAATATTCCAGACAAAATAAGAACATAACACATAAAAGGTGGCCAATATGAACACAACCTTATTAAATACATATTACTATATCGTTACACATATTATTTTTGATATACAGTAACACCATACATTTTTTCAATCATGTTTGTTCCTATAGGTCCAGATGACGCCCCAAATGGATGGATCTGGTTTACCATCGCTGCTGTGCCTCTGTCCAGATTTGCTGCAGATCTGGTCCTCTTCAGAAAGACTGTCCACCCTCACCCGCTGAACGTGACTGTGACCCTGCACGCCCTCACCCTGTCCCGGGGCGCTCCACACCAGAGTGCTGCCTTGGAGGAGAGACTTCTGAGCCTGGACCAGAGACACCCGTCTGGATATGACGTGTTTGATGTGTCGGACACTGTGGCTGCGAGACCAGGGGAGATGATAGGGTTTCAGCTCAGGTACAGGGATGAGAGCGGGAGTCTGGTCCTTCATGATGCCCTGACACACAGTTTGTACTGTATGGACAGAGGGGCACTGAGGGAACCCATACTAGTGTTGTACCGCTCATTTTAGAGCTAACACACTGAACTGAGGTCTGTGCATGTCAGGAGTAAACTATATGTAAAGGAGTTATTATTGGTTAGGTTGGAAAATGGTATTCTATGGGGCGTTCACAGAATCAACATTCATGAACGTTTAACCCTGTTACAGTGGTGTTTCCTCATCATTAGTTAGGTAAAAGTTGTATTTTGATTGTTTCCTGCATGAGTTAATCCTGCATTGTCCTGGAATTTAGGCTTGAGTGCTCAGGAAATTCCTGTTTTCACCTACCCCCTATTCCCTTCCAGGTTCCTGCATCACTGCATCTTAGTTGAGATTATTTGAAAAAGGAAGACTCTGAGTGACACATGTAGAGTCCCATAGAGTCCTGTAGCCACTTTTCATGAATAAAGACTAAAATGACTATCTGCATATGGTGAAATATCAGCATGAGGAGGCGGGGCCATCGTCCATTTCTATTACTAAACCATTTTTGATGAATAGACTTTTACAGATTACAATGAACAAAATGTAAACTGATGATCTACTTACTGTATGTAGTCATGTTAAATCACCTTTAAAGCTTTTATGCATGGAATTTTGAGTGCAATAGCTCCCAAAATACTTAGATAGGAGAAGTTATCAAGATGAAGCACTGACTGTTGCAGATATCGAACAAAACGCACACTAGCGCAGACCGGTTGTGTTACAAAGTGAAGTGTAGCGCTCTCTAGTGGACAAACATTAAAACAACAGCATGAAGATTGATGGCCCAAAGCGGAAGTGACCCATTCTCTCTTCAATCTGATTGGCCGTTCTTTCAGTCGTTCAACCTTTTCAACAACCAATCACGGGCAAGCCGTGGGAGCAGCAGCTGCCTCTTCTTCAGTGGGCGCAATTCGTTCGCAATATTGAAAAATTACACCTTTTTCTCGAGCGGACGTCGGCTCTCTTCGTCCACACAACTTGGTGCATGTGTTTTTGACGGCGGTCCACCCGCTGCGGGCTTCAGGCGGCTCGGGATCGGGAGTGAAATGCTTCCCCGGGGCGCTGAACCTGCTCCATCCATCGCACAAAGCCTGTGAAGCAGGCCGTGTTTTCCTCCCTCGGTCCGGCGCGCTGACGATGAGCAAACATGTCGGGGAACCAATACATGGGCCACGAAGTCAGCTGCTGCATCAAGTACTTTATTTTTGGATTCAACATCCTTTTCTGGGTAAGACTTTTCCGCTCTTTTCTCTGCGCCGCGGCCACAGTTACGCGTCCGTTTGGCCGAAGGGAGGAGGCCCTGACCACGGCCCGTTATCTCCAGCCCCGCGCACCACTTCACAGGCTCTTCTCTCTGTCCCGAGCCTTTACTTTAGCATGTTCACGGATGTATTTGCGTGGGAACAACACGGAGGAAGTGGAACAGCTGCGGCCCCTCAGCTGAGAGCTAATCGGCTTTTTGTAGCGAACTAATGACAGCTCAGCGCCTCAGTATCAGCTGCGGCATTTATACTGGATACACACAAACACGTACATGTACACGTATATATACTGTACATGTACAGTACATGTACACGTAAAGAGCAGAGCACAGACTGTAGCCCACACACAAACACACTAACCACAGATAACTTATCTTAAAGGCGCGTGAGTGTGAGAGCCTGAAATGCGTCATTACGCGCTGGGAATGTGGCCAAAACAAGAAAGGAAGGAAAAACTGACACACTGACAAAATAAATATAGTTTCATTGTTTTTATAGAGACTATATGGTTTATTTTAGCAGATAATCGTGTGTGTTACTGCCAACATGTTTTATGGCTGAATGGGCCGGATCAGTGTGACTTTTCTATGCGTAAACAAAGGAAAGTGGCTCCTGTTGCCTCTGAGTGACATAAGCTCTTACAAGTACTTACAAGGATAATCAATAATCTACTGCATGACTTATTTCATGTCTTTATTTTATTACCTACTATGTAATAACACTATATAGCTATAAACTACATTAACAACCTTAGCCTGTTCCTTGTTGGAACAATGCCACTCTCTTCATGTCCTTTCACATAACACACGTGTCACACATGTTATACATGTCACACATGTCACACGTGTCACACATGTTATACATGTCACACATGTCACACGTGTCACACATGTTATACATGTCACACATGTCACACATGTCATACATGTCACACATGTTATACATGTCACACATGTCACACATGTCACACATGTCACACATGTCATACATGTCACACATGTTATACATGTCACACATGTCACACATGTTATACATGTCACACATGTCACGCATGTCATACATGTCACACATGTTATACATGTCACACATGTCACACATGTTATACATGTCACACATGTTATACATGTCACACATGTCACACATGTCATACATGTCACACATGTTATACATGTCACACATGTCACACATGTTATACATGTCACACATGTTATACATGTCACACATGACACACATGTTATACATGTTATACATGTCACACATGACACACATGTCACACATGTTATACATGTCACACATGACACACATGTCACACATGTTATACATGTTATACATGTCACACATGACACACATGTCACATGTGTCACACATGTTATACATGTCACACATGTTATACATGTTATACATGTCACACATGCTATACATGTCACACATGTTATACATGTCACACATGTCACACATGTCACACGTGTCACACCTGCTATACATGTCACACATGTTATACATGTTATACATGACACACATGTTATACATGTCACACATGTTATACATGTCACACATGTTATACATGTTATACATGTCACACATGCTATACATGTCACACATGTTATACATGTCACACATGACACACATGTCACACGTGTCACACATGTTATACATGTCACACATGTTATACATGTCACACATGTTATACATGTTATACATGTTATACATGACACACATGTTATACATGTTATACATGTCACACATGCTATACATGTCACACATGTTATACATGACACACATGTTATACATGTCACACATGTTATACATGTTATACATGACACACATGTTATACATGTCACACGTGTCACACATGTTATACATGTCACACATGACACACATGTTATACATGTTATACATGTCACACATGACACACATGTCACACATGTTATACATGTTATACATGTCACACATGACACACATGTCACATGTGTCACACATGTTATACATGTCACACATGTTATACATGTTATACATGTCACACATGCTATACATGTCACACATGTTATACATGTCACACATGACACACATGTCACACGTGTCACACATGCTATACATGTCACACATGTTATACATGTCACACATGACACACATGTCACACGTGTCACACATGTTATACATGTCACACATGTTATACATGTTATACATGACACACATGTTATACATGTCACACATGTTATACATGACACACATGTTATACATGTCACACGTGTCACACATGTTATACATGTCACACATGTTATACATGTTATACATGTCACACATGCTATACATGTCACACATGTTATACATGTCACACATGACACACATGTCACACGTGTCACACATGTTATACATGTCACACATGTTATACATGTCACACATGTTATACATGTTATACATGTTATACATGACACACATGTTATACATGTTATACATGTCACACATGTTATACATGTCACACATGTTATACATGACACACATGTTATACATGTTATACATGTCACACATGTTATACATGTTATACATGACACACATGTTATACATGTCACACGTGTCACACATGTTATACATGTCACACATGTTATACATGACACACATGTTATACATGTTATACATGTCACACATGTTATACATGTTATACATGTCACACATGTTATACATGTTATACATGACACACATGTTATACATGTCACACGTGTCACACATGTTATACATGTCACACATGTCACACGTGTCACACATGTTATACATGTTATACATGTTATGCATGTCACACATGTTATACATGTCACACTTGTTATACATGTCACACTTGTTATACATGTCACACATGTTATACATGTTATACATGTCACACATGACACACATGTTATACATGTTACACGTGTCAGACGTGTCTCATGTGTGATTTGATTGTGCTGTTTTACAGCTCTTGGGCATGGCCTTGGTTGCAATTGGACTGTGGGCCTGGAGTGAAAAGGTAAGAACGACCATTCAACAATCTGTTTGTATTGAAATGTAGATACCTCAACTAATATGTTTAAAGACTATCTAGTACTATCTGACTGGTGTTATTGGGATATCAACATCATTAAAACAAGAAACTATAACCATAATAATTGACATTTTACTACAATATTGTAAATAGATTTTAGGGGTACTTAAGACTCAAGATTTTGTTGATGGATTCGAAGCCACTATGAGTTAATGGTAATTTGGTAAACATTTTAAATCATTAGTATTTTCAGGTTTTGCTATTGATGAAATGTTTCTTGATATAGTGTATATTTACACTATATCATGTGAATCGTGTGTTGGATTTGCTCATAGACCTTTCTTTCTGTCTCCTGCCCAAAGACTACAGATGTAAAATAGCATGTCCTTGTTTAAATAAGTGCATCAAAATAATTGTAATAATGAGTTTTTATATGATGTTCAAAGGGCCAGCTGCCATCTGTCCGGCTAAATTAAGTCTTGCTCGTGCTTTGTCCTTCAGGGTGTTCTGTCCAACATCTCGTCCATCACGGACCTCGGGGGCCTGGACCCAGTCTGGCTCTTCATGGTGGTGGGAGGTGTCATGTTCATTTTGGGCTTCGCTGGATGTATCGGAGCTCTGCGGGAGAATACGTTCCTCCTCAAATTTGTAAGTGCAAGTTCTGTGGTTTCTCGACACATTTGAAAGGATCTAAACCAAACAAAAAAGCTGTTTGTGCTCGTAGTTTTCCGTGTTCCTTGGAATCATCTTCTTCTTGGAGTTGACCACCGGAGTCCTGGCCTTCGTCTTCAAAGACTGGATTAAAGATCAGCTCAATCTTTTCATCAACAACAACATCCGCGCCTATCGAGATGACATAGACCTTCAGAACCTCATCGACTTCACTCAGGAATATGTGAGTCCGGGAAACATTCAATAACAATAGTAATTCACACCAGAACATTTGCATTACATGTCAAAAATAACCTATAAAACTGTTATTTTCATAGTTTTATGCCAGCTCTTATACACGATTAAATGCATAAAGGAAAAAAAAAACACTAGAAAGATACAGAAATATGGAGGGTTTTATACTGTATTTTAGACTATGTTGCGTTCAGAAGTCTTTTGTGTATTTCTTTTTTTTTTTGAGTTTTGTAAGAGTATATATTGTTTTGTGTGTTAGAATTATCCTTTGTAACAATGAAGGAACACAGATTAGTCTAAGTTCATCAGGATTTTGGCAAAAACAAATCTGTTATGTGTACGCAACATCAGAGCCTGGTTATAGAACATTTATAAATGTATTTAATATCATGTTGTATAATTTAATGAGTGATTAGTGTTTGAAAAAATCTTGCTTTTTAGTTTTTAATACAGAAATATTTACAATACATACACTAGTTTTTAATTTTAGCTCTTAATTTACCACAGATACTACAGTTAATAAGTAATATGAGAACCGCAAAATATCAATGAATTAGAAAAACATTCTATAGAGAAGCAAACTAGCTGACTTTTCTACCATGGAAAAAAAATGTATAATTTATAGCTTATTATATTATTATTATAGTTGTATCAGTTATTTATTTAAAGTGCATTATTGCTTATTGTTCACCTCTGTTCCATATTTTTTAACATTCTGCCGACAAAGCATTCCAAAGACCTTTATTTGAAACACTTAAAGTACAGAAGAGTGTGATGGAGTTTGATATGAATGTGTAACATGAATAACGCTGTAATAACGCTGTAATAACGCTGTAATAACGCTGTATGTGTTGTGATGTTCAGTGGGATTGCTGTGGAGCATTTGGAGCCGACGACTGGAACCTGAACATCTACTTTAACTGCACCGACGCAAACCCCAGTCGAGAGAAGTGTGGGGTGCCCTTCTCCTGCTGCACCAAGGACCCCGCTGTAAGACGCACTTCACATCTGTGTACTAAAGTGCTTATTGTCAAATACTTTTTTAAATATTTGGGTTTCAGCTTCACTTTTCCGCTTTTCCCTTTTCATGGGTTTGACATTTCCAGCACTTTTCACACACATTCAAATCAGTTGTTTTGCATTGTTCTCAAATTTCCAAGGCGTTTCCAAGGCGTTTCCAAGGCCATATGACCCATTAGACTGCACTTCTCAGTAAAACAAAGAGAATATGATTATATTTTGCCTGTTCTTCTCCAATTTGGCAAGCTTGGTGTAGTTTATAATGTCACTTCCTGTTTTGTCATGGCCAGCAAATAATATGACATAGGTAGAGGTAATTCCACAACTGTTACTTAGCAACCAGATTGTAAACAAAGGCCAAAATCCATTGAAATCATACAATAGTTTTGATTTGACAACACCTTTATTTTGTTAAATGACTATTTAAACTGGCATTAAAAGTTGTGCGCAGTTTCTTTGCATTTTTGGTAGAATGGCGCTTTTTGATGACATCACAGAGGTGGAGATATTCTGTTGTAGAACTCAGCACTACTTCCTGTTTCAACTGTTATTTCTTAAGTTTTCTTCACAAACTGCAACTTGACTGGTGAAAAACAATGAAAATGATTTACCACAGGGACTATCTCACCAAACAACTTCATAATTAGAAAAACATAAGAACTTATCGGCTTTAACACTGAGCTGAGACGGGTCAGAACGGGTCACTTTTTAACTGTCAGATTGTGGATTTGTTGACCTGGTTTATTATGGTTCATATCTCTGTAATTACTGGGCCTTAACACATGAAACAAAAACTGGCACAAAGGTTACAACATAAAAGTAAAATTGTCAGAATAGCTTCAGAAAGTATTATTCAATGGAGTAATTGTTGTTAGTTGAAAGTACGGCTGGAAAATGTCGAATCGTGAGCTCTTTCCTGTCACAATCTACCATTTTGGTCCAATCAACATATCGTGATTCAGTCATTTTCTCTCTGCAATGCAATGTGCCTGTAATGTCTTGGTTGAGGTTCAAGTATTGCACAAAATATTAATGAATCATAAAATTACCCACTAAAGTGCAAAAATATCACAGAATACTCATCTTTAGCAGTTTAAATTACAGACAATACACTTGATATTCTAATTTTGCATATTTCCAAAGCAATTGCCATCCATTTTTCTACATATCTCCAAACTCTACGTGCATCATGGTAGAATTAAAACTGTGATTTGGCCACAAGAAAATGGGATTCACATGTTTTGTGGAGCAGAAACCCAACAAATAAGGATCTTAAAATGCTTTGGTTGAATAATGACATTCTCTGGAGCTATAGTGACACATCATTTCACTCTGAGATTTGTGCCAGTTTTTGTTTCATCTGGATAGGATTTAACTATCCTCTGAAACCCAGCAACATTTAACATTGTTATTTCCAGGAGGACGTAATCAACACCCAGTGCGGATACGACATTCGAGCCAAACCAGTGAGTCACGACGAGCCGTCCCTCCACTTTTCATGCCGATGTTGTGCTGTCTTCTTTGTTCCACCGAGCTTTGCCTTGTGTTGACAGGACTCGGAGCAGAAAGACTACATCAACGTGAAAGGGTGCGTACCCCAGTTTGAGAAGTGGCTGCAGGACAACCTCACTCTGGTGGCTGGGATCTTTATTGGAGTAGCATTATTACAGGTCAGCGCTGTTTACACAAGACAGAACTTCACCTACGACGTCATACACTCTCACTTCTCACATCATTTCTTGTTATTTTGCAGATTTTTGGCATTTGTTTGGCCCAGAATCTTGTGAGTGACATAGAAGCGGTGCGGGCGAGCTGGTAAGTTCTGCTCCTCTTTCCATTCATTTGATACAACGCACGAACGTGGCTGATATTTGTGTCTCTCGTGTTCTCTATGCGGTACGAGTTCAGTTACAAATTACTGCAGGCGTTTATGAAATACAACCGCAATCTAGTGTAATGTGATATATTACTTTCAGCCAAGGATGGGTGAGATTCATCAGAAATGTGCCAAACCTGTCTTTAAATGTGTTATTTGTGGTTTAAGTTTCAGACACATGTGAAAAGACCGTAAAATCTCCCACAAAAATGCAGAAATATCACTTTATACCGTTACATGAATGATAACAACAAGTTTGTTACATTTTTATTTGTTATCAGCTTTTTTGTGGCATTTTTTTTTATTTATTTTGACTATAATTGATATCTTCAAAACAGCATTTGCGATATTATCAATATTTTCCTATACATTCTATTTTTGTCTATTGATTTGATTGATTTGGTTTGTAGTGAAACAGGCCTGTGGATGTCCAAAAACATGAGCATAGATATGATTTGTCCAATATTATATTATTCTTTTGTAGAGCAGGTTATATGGAGTTTTTGCAGAGACAGATGACTAAGTGCAGTGAAAAGTGAGCTGTGGGTGGATGTCACTTTGACTGTTTCCTGTCCAAAAGAAAAGTCGTCAGAGATCGCAGCACACATTTCCTGTGACATAGTTTCAATAAGCTTCTGCATTGACCTTTATTTTAGTAATAGAAAAACATTTGAAAAAAATAAATGAATAAATGTTTTAAATTAAAGTATTTTACCAGATGAGAACCTGTTGAGATCGAGGCCTCTTTTTCATGCGGCAAAGTGAAAATAAAAAAGCACACAAATTATAAAAACAAAGGATTTAAAAGCACTGACAAATTTTGAAGGATTTCCTCTCTCTTTTTTTTTTTAAATCGCGCAAAAACCAGGTCACACTTGTTTTCAGGTGATGACTTTTTATTTTTTTTGGACAGACAGTGTATATTGGGCGAGAAAATGATCAAAATGTGCCTTATATTACATATTTGTATCAGTAGAGCTTATTGGACATCGGCTGCTCTGGATTCTAAAATAAATCTTGTACTCTTGTAACGACCCCAAATCCAATCTTGTCTCCCTCACTTTCATCCTGAACTCAAAGAAAAAGTGTCAAAAGTGTATTGTATTTTCAAATGAAAGAACATGTTAAAACACTCTTTTCAACATCCTTAACCTCCATTTGCGTTTGTGCTGTTCAGTCCGAGCTCTTCAGTCCATCACATGCTTAAACCTGCGCTCACCCCTCATTTCTCCCTCCTCCCCCACACCCCAGGGTGCCCCCCCCTCTCTCCATGCGCCGCCTCCCGCCTCACTGCAGCAAGAAAGCGGCGATTTACTACAGATGAGACTTCATGCTGTCTGTGTGTGGTGCCGCCGGTGGGTTTGTCTTGTCTTTTAGAAACCACGCTGTGATCGGACCAGTAGTTTGTGTCTGTGTGTGTGTTTGTGTGTTTGTTTGTTTGTTTGTTTTCTAGACGCAGGAGTGTGGCAAAGGAGCGAATCATTTTACTGGCTTTGTTATGTTTAATTGCGAATTAGCTGGTGTTGGGAACTTAATTCGGAGTAATCAAAAGCGACATGGGTGAGAAGGTGCAGATGGATCATATCGCTGCAGTCAATTTAAACCAATATTCAATTCAGGAAATAAAAAAGATCTTCATATAGTACAGTAGATTGGCCTAAATGTGTTTACTGATTTATATAAATAGGTAAATAGACTGGCCAATTCATCCCAAATAATTAAAAATGTGGATAGACTTCTTAGTATTATTACAATTCAAACTAGAACATGTTTTTTTCTATAATCGAGCTTCTGCACCATGTGACTAAATTTGTTGAGCCTGAAGTTTAGGTTTTGGGGTTTATCTGTGTCATTAAATGAGGTCATAATTAGCAATACATCTTTAAAAAACTAACTAAATACTGCCCCAGCGACCCTGCCTCAGATAAGCAAAAGAAAATGGCTGGATGGAAATCATTAACAGAGAATAAAGAGAATATATTGTGTAAATTGCACCTAAACCTGCCAAATTTGGACATCTGATTGACTTTCTACCTTGAAATCATCAAAAGAACTAAAGCAACGATAACACTAACGTTTACTGAAATTGTCAGTTAAAATAATCTAGTCTTGATGAAATGGTAAAATAAATGTTGTGTACTAACTAATGTGACGCTGACAGCAGGCAAATTCACTCATGTCAACGTAATAAACACACGGAAATCATCGCTTTAACTTTTTTATTTATCAGTCAACTATGCCAACAGCGAAGACCAAATCTGCAATATTCAACAACCTTAATACAGTTACTGAATCATTATGAGACTAATGTGAAGTCATTCCCCATATAAAATGAACCATAATCAATGTAAAAATACATTTGTAGCTTGATTCATTTACGACATGGTTCACTACAGCTCATTACGCTGCAGAAATCCACTTTTCTCGTCAATCTGGAGCTTTATAAATCCAGTAAATGGCGCCGGTTTTCTTCTGCCCTCGATCTTTTGCGCAAAGATAATCCACAACGCCTGAAACACCCATAAAGAACAAACTGAACAAACTTAAACTGTAACTCCAATGAACAGTTTTGAAGGTGACGCCGTAAACAAAGTCATTCTCCTGTCGAGTCCTCTCCCACACGCCAAAGTGCCTCGTATGAGACGTAGAACAATACTTCCTTTCACCGTCTTGTCTCGTATTGTGTCCCGCTGACAACATCTTTTTCTCTTGTCACTAAATCTCCCATCTCTTCCCTCTTCTCCTTAGTTGTGACTGCTGCAGAATCCTTAAAACACTCCTCCTAAACCTCCTCTAGCATCCAAACTCACTTCTCTCTCAATATCACGGAGCTTTTTCAATATTATCACACGATTTTAAGGTTGATTTTGCTTCTCTGTTGCAGCTTTTTTACCTAATGAGGCGGCATCCACATTCTGACAGGTATTCATCTAAACAATTGCTTTCTAAAACCCAAGCAAAAGCCATTTCATACCCAACCGCTTTTGTATTTTCCCCAGCGATGGAACACAGACGACTTCACGGAACCAGCACCTTCTTACGAGCACTAAAAGGTCACACTAATACTTTTGTAAATAACATTGTGTGGCTTATGTAAAAAGGTAATTGTCCCAGGCTCAGCGTACTACATCCAGACTGTCACTATACGCTCTGTTTTGATAGCTACGTGTACAAAAGTTAGCCGTTTTTGATACATTTTTTGATATTAGATCAGTATTTTTCACTGCAGCACCGAGCCTTTGTCACATGGGCTTTAAACTAGTTGTATACAAGAAATGTGTTTGCAAATGTCTAAGTGCTTGCATTGTTCCACACGAGCAGAAATTATGGGGGGGAATGTCACGTTTGCATCATGATGTACATTTAATGAAATGTAAGGGACTAAATTATTACAAAATAAAAAAAAGTAAATAACGTTTTGTATATGTGAATGTTACATTAAGCCTAGACGGCGCTCAGAGTCAAACGCAGTGTGAGCTGGAGCCGTTACATTTAGCGTAGCTGCAACTCTTTAAGTCAAGGAGAAGAAAACTGAACACCGGTTTTGTTAAATTGTTTCGATATTGTTGAAGACGAATGTACATGGCTGTAAAATCTTTCGACTGTTTTGCAAAGGATGTTGTCGCGAGCGAAACGGGGAAGGAAATATATTTTGAAGTAGTGATCTTCTCGCCTTATTGGTGTTCATTTGTGAATCGTAGCTCGATTTTTGGCGACGCCGCATTGACCAAACAGTAAAAAAAGAAGAAAAAAAATAGAGAGAGATTTAAATAAATAAATAAATAAAGGCAGGTGACACACTTTAGCACTTACTGTGTATTCAAATATGTGCACATTTACCATCGACGTAAACATAGGATAGTGATTATTCAGTGTTTCGCTCAAAATCTGGAAGCAAGTCCCTGTTTACAGAATGCATTCCACAGCGTGTGCGTATTGAGAAGGTTTTTGATACTACTGATGGTACACTGGACTGAGTTTTATACAGTAACTTTATGTACTACTGACGATTCGAAGGCTACTGCGTCATGCCACTGTAAAGACACGCACTCATCACTCATTGTACCATTGCGATTGTACTCCACATGCATTGTTATGTTCTACCTCCTCGTCTCCTCTCATGTCCAATTGGGATGCATTTGAATATCGAGTCATATTAATTAATAAAGGTAACAAACGTGTGGTCGAGTGTGAGACTTTTTGTGTACGTTGTCGCCGAGTCTTGACTGTTGCTGGTTTGTTTGTTAGATTTTCTCCCAAAGCGAAGTTCCAGTTAAAAATCCCAACAATGTTCATTTGGTCTAATTTTTATATTTACAATCCTAAATTCTTTCTAATGACAATAAATGAGTAGTTGTAATATTGGAAAGCCATTGTGTGGTATTGGTATTTGCATAACGTGTATCCTATATAAATACAATATACTAGCTTATAATTTGGGACACTCAAGTTTGCTAGAGTAATAAAAAATAATATACATCAAGACGGAAAGTATAATTATGTTGATAAACTTAAAACAGTTTTGTTTTTTTCTAAATACGTTAAATTCTTGAACCATGTATTGGACTATTAAAAAACAAACTGGGGAATGACATGCAGCAAATTCGAGAGCTAGATTAGAGCCCACAATCCTTTTTTAATTTCTATTTAATGTTTTTCAAAATACAGCCCACCTCTAAGCACTTTTCTAGGCTATGTGGTTGAAGTGTCTTGCCTTAGGACACAATGACGTTCCCTCTAGCGCCCCACTGTGGCACCTGGGGTTCTGCGGTCTCAGGTCCAAGCACCGACCAGGCCTTGTCCTGCTTAGCTTCCGACAGATATGAAGAGATCTGTAGAACAGTTTACTCCAACAGTATGTTTAAGAAAGACACATTTGTGAGGAAGTTTTATTGTTAATATTGGAGTTGCCAGTAAAGCTTCAAGAAGTTTCGCAAACAGATCAAAAATTGCAGATTAAATGGACGCAATTCGCAAACTGCCAAAAACTGCGTCTTATTCTTAATCAAATCTGCTAACCTTGTAGTTTAGATCTGTACATACATGCTCTGAAAAATATTATTTTATTAGTTCAAAAGATCTTTTCATCTTTTAGCGCATGCATTGTTTGTGAGAGGAATTTTAAACATTTTAATGAACAAGCATTTCATCATGATTTGTCAATGGTGAAATGGGAAAATGTACGCTTTCTACCAGATGAAGAGCTAGCTTGTATATTTTTATGCAAATTTTAAGTAAACATGCCCCTATAAGGAAATGCAGAGTGAAGGGACAAGAAATCCTTGGTTTTCACCAGAATTCAGATTACTCACACTGTGTGTTGCGGAAAAAAAGACTATAAACGGTGACAAAGAAACAAGGAAGAACAGAACCAAGTTGCCTTGTTCAAATGTAGGTCTTTATTCTAGCCGTTTCCCTAATAGTCTTCTTTCCCTCCCTAGTCTAATTGAATGACTCTGCGTCCAGCTTATTTTTATTATTTACATCTGTACCTACTTTGTGTTGCAACACTGAAATTTCCTCATTGTGGGACAAGTAAAGGCTTATCTTATCTAAAAAGAATGTGTCGCTTCGTCCGCGGGCGTGACAGGGCCATGAAAGAGTGCCCCAAACTCCACTACCCCGAGCTCTACATCCTCAAGGGCGGATTGAAGGACTTCTTCCTTGTTTGCCAGGCAGTGCGATCCCCAGTCGCACCGTCCAATGCACCACGAGGACTTCAAGGACCAGAGGAAGTTCAGAATGATGAGCCGCACGTGGGCCGGCGAGCGCAGCATACGGGACATGTAAGAAACTGAGCCCCATCATGCCACTGATTAATGCCTCTGAAATTAAAGAGTTCATGTCTTTAAGTTCCTTTAAAACCAAGTTGAAAGAATTAGAGGAATCATTTGTGTACAGATGTTTTTGATGGTGTTATTTTAATGTTGTTTGTATGTTGTAACTGTGTAAACTTTGCTGCCTCTTGGCCAGGACTCACTTGGAAAAGAGGTGTTTAAATTCAGAGGGACTCTCCTGGTTAAATAAATAAAAAAAATAACAAAAGAATCCCATTAATAAAACTGAAATTGTAAATCTAATCACATGTGCAATACTTGCCAGAAAAATTGCAATTCAATATTTTTCCCAAACTCATGTAATAATAAAAGATCTTGTGCATGACCAGCTATTATCCTTTAATTATCTGTTGAGTTACAATCTTTCAAATGTACAACTCATGACATTTACAACAAACATTTACGTTAATAGTACTTTGATGCAGTTACTATGGATACATCTCCACTGGCATGTGTCTTGGTAAGAGCACAAATCTGATAAATAACCATTCATACCATAAAAAAAAAAAAAAATACAGTGAAAGTGGAACACGCCGCGGCATGTTCACAAATGTTTACAGTGATTTTGATCCGAAAGACGGACGAACCTTCAAACAGAAGTGTCACTCTGTTGGCTCACGTCTGCCGCCGAAAGCTCCAGCAAAAACAGCACTCACAGGCCACTTAATTAGGTACGTTAGGTATTCAACTGTTTTTTAATGGGAGTTAGATGGCTAAGCACAATGTAGAAAGTCAAAGGGATGTATATTCATAAAGTATATTCTCATTCCACCTGCTTGTCTTCATGGAGAGGTCATTGCTTTGCTCCACAGAATTAAACTGTGTCCGTCTTCACGCAGACAAGCTACAGGTCGGATCTAAAGAAAAGTGAACACACTCACTGTTTTTTAAGCAATAAAAACCTGTAATTGAATCATTTTAAGCGATACTGTGAATCCTTCCAGGCAGAGTCACAGAGACGAGCGCGGACCGGATCCTCCAAAGTGTTACATGTGTGAGTGCACGTGTAACCAGGTCAAAATGGTTTGGATCGAAATTCTCAAGGTATATCATATCAACGATTTCTTTTCTTAAATATAAATAAAAATATCCAAAATGACAATCACACCTTTATAGTTGAATTATTGGCACCAATTTCTGAGGCTCTTGCAAAAATCTTATGCTTACAGACATTGAACTTCGTGCCAATTTTTGTTTCATGTGGATAGACCTAGTAATTCCAGCAATATGACCCAAATATGAGCTGAAGCTATTGCACATTAGGAGAAGCATTTGTACCTAATACTGTGGCCAGTAGGTGCATGTTTAAACTGTAGTCTTATTTCCCTTTTGTGCACAGCAGCACGTGGGGCCGTGCTCGAGCGTGAACTTGGGGCGTGTGATTTGGAGGCGGAGGAGCAGCTGTGTGGCGAGACAGTGTCTATGCAAAGTACAAGTAAAAATAGATTTTCCTTAAAGTTGCATGATTCTGTATTCAAAAAAACGGTCTTGTATCTGCCCCGGGCCATACAGTAATTATTTCCCATATTGTTGAAGCGTTGCCAAGTGTGACGTTTAAAATCTGAATAAAACTTCTCAATCCGACAAAGAATGAAAGGAGAGTAGAAGAGCGAAAGTGAAGTTGCATTTGGAGTTGGTGGGCTGCAAAATACTGGACTAAAACATGCACAGTCTAGGCAGTTTAATATTGTAGCTACATGTGACACAACTCACACGGCGTGGATGGCTGCGGTAGAAAAAAGTTAAACAAAAAAAAGTCACCCTGGTGATATTTTCTTTCTTTTGTGCACAATTTCACTGGTGTGGAACCTGCGGATGACTTCACAGCTATGGTCGTAAAGATCTATTGCAATACGATGCTGTCTGATAAACGGAGCAGATGCATGCACAAAAGGACGGCGACGAAATGCTTTTGGGTTTGTAGTTATAAAGTTGTATCACATAACAATGGAAGAGTTGGTGTGAATCCTTCAGAATTCCATTTAAATTAGTCACTAATATGGCTTTCAGGGGACAACTTCGAATCCCAAAGTCTAAAAACTCTTCAAGTTTGGCTTTAATGACTCAAAAATAAAGGAATCTGAAGCCAGTTTCACAAAGATATTGTACACTGTGAGCAGCTTTCAGAGATTGTTCAGCTCAAGCTTTAAATCTATAGATTCTTCCAGAACTATAAAATAGTTATCAGTTCTACATACACTATGATTAATGGAGAATATACAGGACTGTCTATCACAACAGCAAACAGTTCAAGGCCTGTTAGTGAAACTTAAACAAAGTGCAATTTGTTGTTCTAATATTTCCAAAATTGCCAGTCTTCAGTTGGCTTGAAACCCCCCACAGGCTTTAGTTGTTTAGTAGTAACTTAAGTAGCTTGTTTGAACAGTACTATACTATGGCCAGTTAAAGATACAGACAAATGCACAAGAGTACAGCTGCAGTGTAACTCGTGTCTGGTGCTAAGCAGAGGAGAGGATGGAGTGTTGGGATTGGACGAGAGCTGGCAGTAAACGGCATGGTACCTTGGCACGTGACGAGGGGGGAGTGATGGGGTGGTCAGGCAGGCGTCTCATGTACATGTGTGTACACGTGTAGTATGTGTGTGTGTGCGTGTGTGCGTGGGGTGTGATGGGGGAGGGGCACAAAGTCCTTTAGCTCTGGGCCGTTAGTCGCTGCTCCGTGAGCGAGGCTTGGTGAGACACTGTCTTGTTTTCATGAGCCCGCAGTTTGGACACGACGTCGATGAATGCCAGGCTCTGGACTTCTTTGTGGAGAGGCTCTGAGGACACAAAGGACAATGCAATGTCTGCCACCACCAAACACTTTAGGGAGAGCTTTAATAGGGGCGTGCAGTTCTCACCAGAGCCCATGAGGGCACAGATGAGGATCATAGAGTTATACTTGATCTCCGGAGCGCTCCTCTCGTCTGACAGCAGTTTGTGAAGCACAGACACCAGACTGAAGCCCACAAAGTCCTTCTCAGCCGCCACTAGAACAGCAGAGGCTCGTGTTACACTCCACACACTTTACACCTGCTATTTCGTGGCATTTTCTTCTTCCTTTTCCATTTCAGTTTCTTACCCAGATCCAGCGCTGCTATGAGACCCAATGCCACCAGGGCTTCATTCTGCATGATCATATGCTCACTCGTAGCCATGGTAACTAAATGTTTGACTCCTCCACACTGGATGACAGTTCGGACCACTTCCTGTAACACATTAACAAGTCGAGAAAGACGAATAAGACCATTGCTACATGGCAGGCCGCGTCGATGCGAGGACAGCGCCGCTCGGACCTTGGACTTGCTGTGTCGGATGAGAGCGGACAGCAGCCGGTTGGACTCTCCCATCACTCCAGCGTGATCTTTGGCTTCACACCACTCCACCAGCCGCTGCACCAGCTTCATATTGGTCCCCAGCTGCTCCGCCGCCTCAGCTGTGTTTAACATAGAATCAATATCAGATTTAAGTGTGTCATCCTTTCTCAGTCATTAAATAAAGTGATAATGCATGGACGATCTTCAATTGAGAGAACAACTTTATATTCATAGTTTTTCCTGCTGTCAAAGTACATTTCAGAAGGGATTTGTCTATCGTTTCCATGACAGGAGTTTTTTTCCCCCCTAGATGCATTGTTTTGAAGTCAAGCGATCCCAGTCTCATGTAATGAATTTTCTTTTTTAATGCTGCATTTCATAAGCTGACATCAAAACATGACATTTACGCTTTTATCATGTCAAAACTACAGGCTCGTAACCATCTCATTGGAAAGCAGAATGACAAGAATGTTGTACATTTACTTTACATGAAATTTAAACCTGGAACTGCATGTGTTTTGAACCCCATCATGCACACTTCAGCTCATATTATTTAAGATAAGATGAGCCTTTATTTGTCCCAAGATGGGGAAATTCCAGTGTTGCAACACAGTAGGTACAGAAGTAAATAATAAAAAGTGGATAACTTAACGTTAGTATTAACATATTTAGATTAGATCCAGTAAATATCTGTGATTAAAGAAAATATGCTTGAATAAAAAATGTCCCATTAAAACCTATTGTCACCGACACATTATAATGTTACTGCTGAGAAAAGTAACACTATAGACACATTAGGCATAAGTGAAATGCACAAAGAACATGCATTTAGGAGGGAGATGTTTTAAGAAGAGATGATCACTGATCATCTAATGCATGTGGGAATTTAATTTAATGATGTTTAATGCTCGTCCTTATATTGGCAAATCCATTAGTGAACTTGAATGCTTTTTTATGCCCAGTGGAAAACATGTCTTTCCACGCATGAGATTTTAAGCTAATTCTAAGCTAATGTCCATTGAGATATATGGTATGTACAGTATGTGTTCTTCATGTTATAGCAACATCTTCTCCACTTATTTCAAAGATATTTAGTGATAAATTCATAGAGTTTTGATAGAAATATACCTGATTTCAATGGATTTATCTTTTAACTCATACTAAATCCCTGTCTGAATCACAAAGGGTGAGCTGCCAAAACGTTCATTCCTGCTGCCAACTGCTTTACATAACTTTAATACAGACTCTGATAAACCCGAGCTCTTCGGCCGTTCCCGAGTGACAGAATGTGATCACTGTACCTTGTGTATCGATGAGCATTCTTAAAGTTCCCAGTAGTTTGAACTGGACCGGAGGCATCTCAGAAGGCAAGAACTTCAACACCACGTCCGCCACGCCAGCCGACAGCATCTTAGATTTGTTCACCACTGCACAGGAAAAGATTGTAGTTCAATCCCAGCTCAGACCAGTGTATGCTGCGGTTGTGTCCTCGGGCAAAACACTCATAAGCGTGATTATTCAGGTCACAGTAAGAACTAAGAATGAATAACTGACCATTTCAGAAGCAAAATTAAGTCATTACTTCAACCTAAAATACACCAAAATGTAAAATACTTTTTATCTGGCCGTTTATTGTCACAGTAAAGCTCAAGTTCATAAAACTGGTCACAAACTTGAGAAATATTAACATGTTAGACAGTGGGAATTAAAGAAAATCTCAGGAATCGTTAAATTGCGTTGTTTTTTACTCAATAATCATTACGCAAGAACATTTCTGACATCCCAAAGTACGAACTGTATAGCTCTTTTGCCATGACATATTACATGAAGCATTTCGCTGGTGCGCATCGATGTGGTCTCACCAGGTATGGCCAGGTTTCTCAGGGCGCTCAGGGCGGCATGTTGTACCGTCACGTTCCCTTCGTCAACGTGCCGGTCCAACAGCTCCAGAAGCTTATGCACAATACCCGTGTCCACCATGTGAATACAATTCCCATCTGTGCAAAGGCAAACACAAACAAAAACTCAGCAACCAAACAAACGACGAATATTTGTTTACTTCGTGATTGCAGCCGATACCATTTCGAGCAAAGTTGGCGATGGCTAGTGCCCCGGCGAGCTGCAGCTGGTGGTTGTTTGACGGGATCCAGGACAGAACTCTTTGGAAGACACTGCCCTTTCCTCCTTCAAACAGCTTCTGCATCGACTCATCTACGCAGCAAAAAAGAGTGTCAAAATATCTCCAAGCATTTGTCAAACGCTAATGATACCGGTCAATTCACAGGAGAACATCAATCCATCAAGTCACAGGCCTAAAAATAGCCCCGCACTTCACCGAGGCGCAATTCAATTTTTAAAATACAATTGAATAATTTATTAGCCGTGGTTATTATTGGACATGGTTGGCTTTTTTTTTTTTTTTTTTTATGCGTCAGTGAGGGAACATTATTAGGAGAGAAAAATCTTAGTGACCTTTAAGTAACAGCTGAAACGGGCACTCCAAAGGTTTAAAAAGTAAAAATCATAACTTTGTGGCATTCCATTAGATGTTATATAATGAGGACACATCTTAGAATAGACAGTCCGATTGGGTTTACGGCTTTAGATTCCAATAACTGGGATATTTATTAAGAGAATAATTGTTATGTGGACTATAAACAGACTCCAAAATGAACAATGTGCTGAGAAGAGGTTAAAGGGTGAGAAAAAACAGGAATTACATCAAAATCACACACAAAACAAGTACATTTTGAGCTTTTTTTGGTCGGCAAGTTTACTTAATCAAGAAGTCCTCAAGCAACATTACTTAAGATTTATCTGGGTCAAATTTTGGTTAAAACTCTCACATTAACCGACCTTTTGTAATCTATAGCAAAATAACGTTAGCTGCAGCCCTAAACATAAAGTAAAACGTTTTTGGAATTGAGAATCTTAATATCCAATCCTCACGTGTGGATAAGCCCACAAAGCCCTTCTATAAAAACAGAAGATGTGTTTCTGTCCTGACCTCCGAGCAGCAGCAGCACCATGAGGTCCGAGGAGGTCTTGAGCTGAGCGATGTCGTCCTCTCGCTCGCCGTCCACAGTCTGAGCCACCACCTGCAGCAGACACTCCACCAGCCCCGCCTCCACCAGCTGCAGCTTGATCACATCTGCACACCGTCATTTAAAATACACACTTTAATAGACTTTGGAGCACATGGGACGACTACAGTTTGCCTGTTTTGGACGAGGTAAACTGTCTGTATGTTTGTTCTCTCTGTGTCTTTTTTTCTATTATATGTTGAATGATTTAAAAAAAAAAAAAAAAAAAAAACAGTCCTGATTTTTAAGAATGAACAATGTAACTAAAATACACAAGGTTATACACAAAGACCCCGACTAACGGTGGTCCAAGAAATTACTAGAGGAATTGTAACGGTCATTAAATAGCACACAAAATCAAAAACAAAAATGGGAAAACTAAAATATGATCAACTGTGCAAGAAACACAAACATTCAAATAATTGAATATTGTCAAGATAAAGACTGGGATCAAACGTTTAATCTAGAGTACTATTCTTTCCAGGGGTGAGCTACATATTTTGACACTCAATTTGATAATACTGCATCAATATTGTGGGCTGCTGTATCAATATGTCGCCATGATTATTTTATGGTGTATTTATGTTGTGACAGCACTATAATTCTGAGAAAAGAAACTTGTTTATGCAAAACAATTGACATATTAAGTTTTGATTATTAAAATTGGTGGATTTTATTTTAAATGTGGATAGTAGAAGTTTAACAAAGAAATACTGTATTTGGCTCTTAGATAACATAATATATTGCATAATATCATGTTCAATAATCACTTGTATAGCAAACGTAACCCATCATGAGCCGTTTATAATCGAGTCACGAGGAAGCCTGTGATTCCCAGACATAATTCCTTCAATAAAAAACATAACTTTAGTAGGAATAAAAATGTCAATTCCAAATTTCTTTAGAAAAGTTTGTCAAGTAAATTCAGGCTAACCGAGTACTGACTTGCAGTATCAAATCAACCGACAATCACAGTTAGAGCCGACAGTATTGAAGATTATGTTGGCCAAATGATGTTTTAGTCCTTCAGTCAGAGATGATAAATGAATACAGCAAGTAAATACAAGCCTCACAGCCAGTTTAAACTTGAAACTGTCCCTGTCTTAAGGCAATCGTGTAAAACTCGCCACTGTGGAAGTTCTGTGCGGCTGTTTTGTGATTTTTAATAAGCGCTCGCTGTGTGTAAACCTGATGAAGAGGTGGACAGCGGCTCAGGAGGGAGGCACAGAGGCAGTTAAGTGGGACGTTGTCGTGGAGACTGACGAGGCGGGAGATAAGAGTCCCCACACACACGAGAGAGAGGGAGAGAAAACGAGAGGGGCTGAGGAAGTGCGGGAGCTGTCTGCCATGACTGTGCAGTTAGCCGTGAGTCTGGAACGCGTGAGTCACACTGAGATTACTGTGTGCAGCGGGAGGACAGCGCTTCATCTGGACCTCACGGAGGAAATGTGAACAATAATGTAAAGGGTCGATCATGTCAAAGTCTATTCAAATTACAGGATTCTCCTTGAGGTTACTCCTGGTGAGGTTATACAACTCGAAATGACAGAAATAATGCGACCTATAATGGAATCAAATCATTTTATGGCGAAACAGCTTTTGTCCAGTTGACAGATTTGCTTTAAAGTCCCAAAAGAGGTGCTATTGACTAGACTACTGACTTGAAAAGACTAAATGCAGATTATCAATGAAATATACACTAGAAAGAGGATATTTATTATTATACATTATACAACATTTTCAGGTCAATCATTCCATTTCACAGTGCGGTAACACTTAATTTCTGGGTGCACTTATTAACCCATTACTACTTGCCATTATGTATAGTTGTATGTAGTTAATTTAGGTGTTAATTAGTACAACACTAATCTGTGCCGCATATTGGAGACTTTGTGTTGGTAAAATGTGCTATACAAATAAAGTTTGATTGGATTGTATAACGTTCTCCTGGAGCTAATTAGACATTTACTAACACTTTCCTACTACTAAACTGCTTATTACTGAATATTAGTATGATGTCAGGCCATTTCTGTACATGAATTATGATCTTAATCTTAATAAGGGTGCTGTTAATAAGGGCTACTTCAACAAAACATTTTGTTTTTACTTTTTAACTCTTATTCATTGTCAGAACTGTCCTAACCAATAAGCAGTAAGGAAAGTAAATGACTAATAAGCAGCAGAACACGGTAGAATAAGACGTTCAAAGGACCCAATAAAAACAAATTACCTTTGAATAACAGGTCTATAGTTATGCACATGAGCAGCTAGTTAGTTTGACCCGTATCACTCATATGTAAACCTTTAAGCTACAGTGTTCTGATTGTTTGTAGGCCAAACAAGACGAATGCTTCCTTGTTTTTGTTCATTTCAACAAAACGTACCATTTTCTGCGAGCGGGGCCAACACCTCAAAGACCATCTCCTTCTTCTCGTGCTCCGTTTGCTTCTGGAAAAGTCTCACCAGCTCCTCAGCGATGTTTGTGGAGGCGAACTGCTCTTTACTGGCCTCTGCAGCAGAAACGCCAGATCAGACCATGCCATTCACGAGGATTTACACAGGATTTATCATGTGTCCTTATAGTGCCTGAGCCAGCTGCAAATCTCATATGCCGCACTGGGGCTTGAGCTCAAAGACAGTGTTTAGTGACTCCGACGTCTAAAAATACAGACGCGTTGACTCACCGAGCTCGGCCAAGTTGCCGAACGCAATAAGACACATCTCCGTCAGAGCCGTGTTGTGGGAATGGACGCCGAGCAGCTTGACCAGAGTCGGGATGACGCCCATGTTGATCAGCTGGGCTTGTAGGGAGTCTGCAAAGGACGGGAAGCACAGAGAGACAACACTTACCTGCAGTTCAACACTTCAGGGTAGAGTAGACATGTATGTAGCAGGCTGCGATTGAAATGACTGTACCGGTGGTCAAATTAGAGCTTACAGAATTAGCCAAAACCTTAACAAATTTGTCTCAAGAAGTGGAATGGGAAAAAAGCAGGCGTCACTTTTAACCATAAAACACAAGGATGGGCAAGTATAAGCAAACTTTAAATACATCTTTGAAAAATATCAAAAGTCTAATGAGCAGGCCTGTCACGATAATTACTATGTCGACTATTGTTCAATAAATAATCGCTGCGACAATGTTTTTGGGGCTCAACATTTATCGTGTGTACATTTTACATTTCTTAGTAGTGGTGTAGTTTCTTTATAATAAGTGGGGAATTTATTTTTTGTACTAGGATATGATTTGAGCTGACGATTAGTCACTTTCATGACTAATTACAGATCATTAAGTGTTTCATTTTACTGTGTATTTTTGCAGCTTAAGTTTTACTGGGGTTATTTTGCTTTATGATTATTTGGTCAATAGTAGCATAGAGTAATTTTGATATTACCATTTATATAGATTTTTTTTCTGTAGCAATATATTGAAATATATTGGAAGATGTCCAAAGTTTAAAAGTGAAAAATGCTACAAAAAGAGCTGATATTTCTTCCCTTTTTTTGAATAACTTTATCAACATTTCACTTCAGTCTGATAATCAAACCTCTACTAATGCTTTAAAGACACATTTCTGTTGGATTGACATCATAATTTTATCAGGATACTCCCAAAAAAAGTTGAGATATTCATTTTTGTCAATGATGTCAATAATCGTGACAGGCCTACTGAAAAAGCAATTGAAAAGTTAGAAGAGAGACACTTGAGGCCCAAACTCAAGGAGAAATGCAGACATTAAAAAGTGATTCAAAAGATGCTCCGACACGCTCAAGAAGTTATAGCCACCAAAACAAGGAAAGGACCAGAATACAAATGTGCAAAGTGCAGGAAAAGCAGAATTCAAAGTATCTAGAGCTGAAATCAAAGTACTCCTCTATCTCGTGTCCTCCTAATGCCACGCTCCTATTAAACCCCGATGAGTCCTGCAGTGGTGAAGCCGAGGCCCCTCTTTATAAGCTGTGCCTCTCCCCGCGGGGCACTGCCTGAGAACACTGTTAGTCCATTAGCTCAATGTGAAGAGTCAGCCCCGATCTCTGAGGAAGCAAACTTAATGCATCATCGCTCCGACAGATCCAACAAGCCTCGACTGCCAAAGCACACCTTGGCAGGAGGTCCAAACGACGAAGATTAGCACGGGAAAAAATGACTGAATGTGACAGAGGGCTTTTGAAATTCAGGTGTCAAGTTAATCTGATGGTAACTGGTTTTAGATGGAGCGTGAGCAGATGCAGTGAGGGTCGTCATGCTTTTTCCAGGCTACGGACATTCAGTCTTGTCCCTTTTCTTATGAAACTGGCACCCTCTCAAAAAACAAAACAAAAGGGTTTTTTGGCAAGGTAGTTTGGCAATATGGTGATAAAAATCAAATTGGGATCTCATTCCTGTGCTATTTTGGTACAAATTGCCATTCATTTTCTTGTGAATGTTGCTCAAAGACACTTTCTCCAGCCAACACCTATTGGTTCACCTCAGCAATATTTTGAGTGAGTGACAGGTCGTTTTATCTCAGTGAGTCTAAACCTTCAGAAGAATAAGAATCAGACTTTAGTTACCTTGTCATGGAATTTAGTTACCTCTTGAAAAACAATACCACGTATAAATTGACCGTGATGAAATTGTAATTGTGATCTGGCTCCACATTTCCCGTTATCACGCTACAGCTGTAAAACAATTCTCTATAGCCATTTTGCTAGGCTAAATTTCTATTACTGGAAAAATAACCTTTTTCCACCTAGGACTCACAACTTTTCAATAAAACAGTCCACCAATGATAATGGAACTAGCTAACTAGCAGCTAACACTTTACAATGACTACGAGTTCTATATAATACAAGTAAATACTCTAAGAGATGCCACAAAGCTAAGCTAACACATCTACAATTGACCTCCAAGATGAGAGTTGAAACAGAAAAGGAGCATGTAGGAAAACACCACAGACCCATCAGAGCCATAAAAGAATGGTTAAAAAGTAGCAGAAGTTCTTATTAAGTAGCTCTAGCTTGATTAGTGGAGATTAGTCTACTTTGGTGGGAAGTCGGTCATTATTACCATTCTCATTGCTATAGTTCATCAGCATGCCAACAAAGACTGTCAAGAGCTTCTCACTGTCCGGCTCAGTGTTTTGGGAGAGGGACTTAATGTGGTCAACTACTAAGAGCGCGCCTCCTGCCTGGTCAACTGCACTCCTGCCCTCATCTGCAAAACAAAGAGCCGGGACACAGGTCAACCACACACACAGCGCACAAAACAAGAAAACACAACACTTTTCCTTGTTTGAGATGCTTCAGCATGGAGAGAGACGCATTTTAAATATCTGTAGTACTGGAGTTGTGATGACACCAATCTGAAAAATACTACTGTAGGTGTCGTGGACTAATATGGGCAATATTTCATTCATTGAAAATGCTGCAACACTGAATACTTTATTTTAAATATGGCTACAACTTTTGAAAAGGAGAAGAAACTACTTTTTTCCCTCCTTTCAAATGAAAAATATGTTGCCATATTTTAAAAACACGATAATAAAGTTTAGGTTTTGATTTGATTGCTCTCCATCCCATATTCTGGACACTTTACGCTCAGTCTAATAAACCTATGGGAAAAAAAAGCTACATAAAATAATAATGATATGAGTTGAGAAGAAATAATTAAGACACTTTCATTTGGTGGAACAATGACTGTAAAATCAGAGTTTGGCTTTGTTTGTCAGTTCCCACATGGCCGTGCTGTGAGCAGAAATCTGTTCACCACTTTTCGTTTTTGTTTCCCCGTGTTCACTAATTAATACTTACCGGAGCGGCAAGATACAAACATACTGTAGAGCGTTTGTCCTGGGAGGTTTCAAAGGAGTTTCAGTGCCAGGAAGCGCTGCATGAGTCAGCTTTCTAGCATCACCTCTCTGACGGTAAACTACAAGTCATTCCTGAACTATTAAAACAAACCCCAACATTGCAAACCCAGGACTCTTCATCTTCATCTCTGTCAGAAATCTGTTGGTTCAGACACTTTTCGGGGCTTTAATAAAAGTGCCTTATCTCGCCTCAGAGTCAATAAATCATAAATCCTAGCTGGTGTCCTGAACTCAGATGCTCCTTTTTAATAGAAAGGGAAAAGCCAATAGTCTTTAAAAAACAATCCAGTCCCTGAGCAACTTTGTGGCAGTGATTAAAATACATGAAAACCAAATGTCCTCATGTCAATCCTGACCTCTCTTTAGTCGTGTGTCCTCATGCGATCTGCTTAACCGTTCTGCTTCGAATGTTGGGTTGAACGTAGCATGTCTCTAACCTTTTGGGACTGAGCTTCTCGTTTTAAATCGTGATTACAATTATGATTAAAATAGTGTAATCAAATGTTGCTCTAAATATGGGTGCATGTTCTGGAACAATCGCGAATATAACACATTTCAGCTTAGAGGTATCTAAATTTTAAATAATATTGTGAATGTTGTTTTGAACTTTGAAGATATGCAAGATCTGAATATCGAGTGTCTCGTTTATAGTAAAAAAAAAAGTAAAAAGCAACAAAAAGAGCTGATTAAAAATAGGAATAAAAATATTGTAAATTTTCAAAAAGGGTATATACAGTGATATTTCTGCACTTTCGTGAATCATTTTACATTTGTCTGATATTTAAACTTCAAACAAGACATTAAAAGACTAATCTATGTTGGATAAACATAGTATCGCCCGCCTAATCACAGTCGTTATTAAAATAGTGTACCGGTAATCAAATTTGGCTCTAATTGATATGGGCGCTTGTTCTGCACCTCAAAATTTGGAACGAAGCCATGAAATCGAATTGCTAAACATTAGTACTAAATAACAATACATCTGTACTCCTACTACAGATCAACATATAACAGTGCACACAGTAAATTATCGTTCCAAATGAGAATAATAATCAATACCCAAGACGCCGTACAGTCTATTTAAACAAAACATTTACAGTCTTCTCCTCTTCCACTCTCTTTTGTATCCGCTCAATAAGACAATAATGAAAGTCATCGTGGCTCGAAAGGGCTTGAGGTTGGCAGCAGCTGCACGTTCTCCTCTCTCCCGGTGGCTCTATCAAAAAGCAGCAGCGGCTTTACCGAGACCTCCCTCCACTCCAACAAATGTCACATTCCTCTGGATATCCACGTCCTCTACAAGACTGCAAAACTATGTGCTGCGGCTAACAGCTGTGACTAAAGCCGCTAAAGCTGCACGCAAAATCCCCAGGTCTGAACTCAAACGCTCTCGGAACAATAACCTAGAAAACAGGAAATATTGGAATTTGACCGAGCATGAATTTAAGTATTATATAAACAAATACCACAGGATCGTATCTTTTGTGTTTCTAGACAATTGCAGGTTTATTGTCATCCTTTACATATACAGATTAGGGTTGGATAAAGTTGGGCAATGCAGTAAATTGAAGCTGAACTGCAGACATTTTGTTGCGAAGATATGTAAATTAGATAAAGGGAATATAATAAAGGGAATTCGCTATACTAAAATAAACCTGCAGAAAGAGTTAAAATATAAAAAGAACAGAAATTGGTGGTGTAATCTTCCAAATAAGATAGTATGGGGATATTTCTGCATTTTTTGTTAATAATAATAATAATTAAAAAAACATGCAGGTAACACTTTATTAAGGCTATTTAAAAGGTGTAGCTATTATAAAGCATGAACAAAGACTTACCGGTAATTCATTGGTCCCTCCTTACTACACTAAGACCTAACCCATTAATTAAGTACTTAAATGAACAAATATTTTGTTAAGAGGGCTAAGTAACTAAGTCATTAATTTAAATTTGTTAGGATAGAAAGTAAGGACTAAGCATGAATGATTCCCAATTAATTATTTGTTCATGAGTTAAGTCTTTGTTCATGTTTTGTTAAGGCTAATGAAGGTGTAGTTATGAAGTGGTACCAAAAATATAGTGTGGAGAACATAGTCTCCTTGAACCGACACCTTAACGTGGTGGAGGGGTTTGAGTGCCCGAATGATCCCGGGAGCTATGTTGTCGGGGGCTTCATGCCCCTGGTAGGGTCTCCCAAGGCAAACAGGTCCTAGGTGACGGGTCAGACAAAGATCGGTTCAGAAGCCTCTTATGACGACGACACGAACAAGGCCGTTTACGTCGCCCGGATCGGCGTCACCGGGGCCCCATCCTGGAGCCAGGCCTGGGATGGGTGCTCCATGGCGAGCGCCTGGTGGCCGGGTCTTACCCCACGGGGCCCGGCCGGGCACAGCCCGAAAGAGCGACGTGGGGCCGCCCTCCCGTGGGCCCACCACCCGCAGGAGGATCCATAAGGGGCCGGTGCAGAGAGATCTGGGCGGCAGTCGACGGCAGGGGCCTCGGCGACCAGATCTCCAGACACAGAGACTAACTCTGGGGACATGGAATGTCACCTCGCTGGGGGGGAAAGAGCCTGAGCTTGTGCGGGAGGTTGAGCGATACCGACTAGATATAGTCGGCCTCACCTCCACGCACAGTTTGGGCTCTGGAACCCATCTCCTCGAGAGGGACTGGACGCTCCACTTCTCTGGTGTTGCCCGCGGGGAGAGGCGGCGGGCTGGTGTGGGCTTGCTGATAGCCCCTCAGCTCAGCCGCCACGTGTTGGAGTTTACCCCGGTGAACGAGAGGGTCGCGTCCCTCCGCCTTCGGGTGGGGGACAGGTCTCTCACTGTTGTGGCGGCCTACGGGCCGAACAGCAGTGCAGAGTACCCGGCCTTCTTGGAGTCCTTGGGAGGGGTACTGGACAGTGCACCGACCGGGGACTCCGTTGTTCTACTGGGGGACTTCAACGCCCACGTGGGCAATGACAGTGACACCTGGAGAGGGGTGATCGGGAAGAACGGCTTCCCCGATCTGAACCCGAGCGGTGTTCAGTTATTGGACTTCTGTGCTAGCCACGGATTGTCCATAACGAACACCATGTTCAAGCACAAGGGTGTCCATCAGTGCACATGGCACCAGGACACCCTAGGCCGGAGGTCAATGATCGACTTTGTTGTCGTGTCATCAGACCTCCGGCCGCGTGTCTTGGACACTCGGGTGAAGAGAGGGGCAGAGTTGTCAACCGATCACCACCTGGTGGTGAGTTGGATCCGCTGGCGGAGGAGGAAGCCGGACAGACTTGGCAGACCCAAGCGCATTGTGAGGGTCTGTTGGGAACGTCTAGTGGAGCCCTCTGTCAGTAGGGTATTCAACTCGCACCTCCGGGAGAGCTTCTCCCATGTCCCGGGGGAGGTTGGGGACATTGAGTCCGAGTGGACCATGTTCTCCGCCTCCATTGTTGATGCGGCTGCTCGGAGTTGTGGTCGCAAGGTCTCCGGTGCCTGTCGTGGCGGCAACCCCCGAACCCGGTGGTGGACACCGGAAGTAAGGGATGCCGTCAGACTGAAGAAGGAGGCCTATCAGGCCATTCTGGCTTGTAGGTCTCCGGAGGTCATCGACGGGTATCGGCAGGCCAAGCGAGCCGCGGCTCGTGCTGTCGCAGAGGCAAAAACCCGGGCCTGGGAGGAGTTCGGGGAGGCCATGGAGGAGGACTATCGGTCGGCACCAAAGAAATTCTGGCAAACCGTCCGGCGCCTCAGGAGGGGGAAGCAGTGTCTCACCAACACCGTTTACGGTGCGGGTGGAGGCCTGCTGACCTCAACTGGGGATGTCGTCGGACGGTGGAAGGAATACTTTGAGGATCTCCTTAATGCCTCAGTCACGTCTTCTGAAGAGGAAGTGGAGACCGGGGACTCGGTGGCTGGCTCATCCATCACCCAAGCTGAAGTCACTGAGGTTGTTCGCAAACTCCTCGGTGGCAGGGCTCCGGGGGTGGATGAGATCCGCCCTGAGTACCTAAAGTATCTGGATGTTGTAGGACTGTCTTGGTTGACACGTCTCTGCAACATCGCGTGGCGTTCGGGGACCGTGCCTCTGGACTGGCAGACCGGGGTGGTGGTCCCTCTGTTCAAGAAGGGGGACCGGAGGGTGTGTTCCAACTACAGAGGGATCACACTCCTCAGCCTCCCGGGTAAGGTCTATTCCAAGGTACTGGAGAGGAGAATCCGACCGATAGTCGAACCTCGGATTCAGGAGGAGCAGAGTGGTTTTCGTCCCGGTCGTGGAACACTGGACCAGCTCTATACCCTCCATCGGGTGCTCGAGGGCTCATGGGAGTTTGCCCAACCAGTCCACATGTGCTTTGTGGATCTGGAGAAGGCTTTCGACCGTGTCCCTCGGGGTGTCCTTTGGGGGGTGCTCCGGGAGTACGGGGTCCGGGGCCCTTTGCTCAGGGCTGTCCGGTCCCTGTATGACCGGAGCAGGAGCTGTGTTCGCATTGCCGGCAGTAAGTCAGACCTGTTCCCAGTGCATGTTGGACTCCGCCAGGGCTGCCCTTTGTCACCGGTTCTGTTCATAATTTTTATGGACAGAATTTCTAGGCGCAGTCAGGGGTCGGAGGGTGTCCGGTTTGGGGACCACAGGATCTCATCTCTGCTGTTTGCAGACGATGTTGTCCTGATGGCTCCATCAAACCCGGACCTGCAACATGCACTGGGACGGTTTGCAGCCGAGTGTGAAGCGGCTGGGATGAGAATCAGCACCTCCAAATCCGAGGCCATGGTTCTCGACCGGAAAAAGGTGGCTTGCCCTCTCCAGGTGGGTGGGGTGTCCTTGCCCCAAGTGGAGGAGTTGAAGTATCTCGGGGTCGTGTTCACGAGTGAGGGAAGGATGGAGCGTGAGATCGACAGGCGGATCGGTGCAGCGGCTGCAGTGATACAGTCGCTGCATCGGACTGTTGTGGTAAAGAGGGAGCTGAGCCGAAAGGCAAAGCTCTCTATTTACCGGTCGGTCTACGTTCCTGCCCTCACCTATGGTCATGAACTTTGGGTAGTGACCGAAAGAACAAGATCGCGGATACAAGCGGTCGAAATGAGTTTCCTCCGCCGTGTGGCTGGGCGCTCCCTTAGAGATAAGGTGAGGAGCTCGGCCACACGGGGGGAGCTCGGAGTAGAGCCGCTGCTCCTCCACGTCGAGAGGAGCCAGCTGAGGTGGCTCGGGCATCTGTTCCGGAAGCCTCCTGGGCGCCTCCCTCGGGAGGTGTTTCAGGCATGTCCCACCGGGAAGAGGCCCCGGGGAAGACCCAGGACACGCTGGAGAGACTATGTCTCTCGGCTGGCCTGGGAACGCCTCGGGATCCCCCCGGAGGAGTTAGCGGAAGTGTCTGGGGAGAAGGAAGTCTGGGAGTCCCTGCTCAGACTGCTGCCCCCGCGACCCGGCCCCGGATAAAGCGGCAGAAGATGGATGGATGGATGGATGGATGGATGGAGAACATAGTGTGGAGAACTTATTCAAAAGGCTTTTAATGTTAGCAGCACAAGAAGGATTCCTACTCACGGCTGTCGTAGCAGATGTTCCCGAGCGCACGGCCGGTCTGCAGTAGAACCTCCTGGTCTGCAGAGGTCAGCAGCTGAACAAGAGGAGGGATGAGGCCCGCTTCAACACAGGGGGGCCGCATGAACTCTACACAGAAGAACACAGAAAGTGTTTCATCATGCCTTTATTTGTTATGTATTTATACAGTTTTAGAAGGATTGGATTGAATTTACATTGATAAAAGGTGTTACGTGTATGTTTGGCATTAAGATGAGTAGTTTACTGTAGTAAAGTTGCAAGGTGCACTGGCAGGAGTTATTCTTTTAATAAACTAAAATCTATTTTGCCTCAGTACATATATATAAGCAGCTCTTACGGTAAAAAATAATCCATTGTTTGCCGTCTGCATCAAATTATAGATTGTTCTATTCACTGAGAAGCATGAATTGCATATTAGCATGCTAATGTCTGTTAGCTTTGCAGTGCGTGGTGGCAATACTTGCTCTTTCCCTCTGAAAGTTGTGAAAAGTGCTCATAAACTCATCACTGAATAATTAGGATGCTCATTAAATAAGTAAGCAATACACGTTGGCTGCTGCAAAGAGTTTAAAACTAATTAGAACAAATTCTGTTTTTCACATTTCACAGAGTAAAAAAAGAAAGACAGTACAGCACATTAAATGACGAACACTAAAATATTGTAAGCAAAGCAAAAACACCTCCATGGAGACAAGCAGATGGTGTACCATCCACCAGAAAAAATATGAAGTGCTCTTTAGATGAAAACTGATCAGTTGTACAAAGCAGCAAGTTTTGTATTTAAAAATAGCTAAAATGTATCAGAATAAGCAAACGGGGGCATTAAGTATAAAGTACAGTATCAGAGTTCTTGCTGAGTGGTTTGTGCATGGCGGGCCGCTTCGGCTGGTCACCGCCATGCCCAAAAAAATACCGCCAGGTATTAAGACCCTCGAGTGAAAAGTACTACGGCGCTGTAGTACTTAAATGTTTTAAGTACTTTTTGCGAGTGCTGCCTATGGTGGTTTGTCCCACCGCCATCCTTCAACCTCAGCCCACCGAGAACACTGCAGTATGCATGGTGATTAAGCGTAGGCAGTGGCGGTTTTTGGGGTGGGCAAGGTGGGCAGGCACCCAGGGCATCAGTGCCCAAGGGGCGGCAGGAGGAGACGTCAGGTCCATGAGATGCTCCGTTTGACACAGTGCACCTTCAGATGTTCCGCTTCAACAGCCCCGTCATGCAGCCTTTCCATCCTACAGTCTAGACTCCGGCCCCATGACTGTAGCCTATAGTATATGATGGGCCCTGTCCCTGCTCTTCTTCACTAACCGATCCAGGGCAGAGCCACAGAGCCAGGAGTGGGAGAGCGCGAGCCGTGAATGTTCCGTGGTGCTTGTTCGCAAACTGCTGCTGCTTAATCAACCGGGCCAACCTAAGAAGACTAAAAACTGGAAGATCCTCAACATTAGGGGCGCTTTGAAGCAGAATGACACCCTACTGCTCACAAGCTTTTACCCACTTTATCTAATGAAGAAAAACCTCATATTTGTGGATCTATGATTGTTTGCGCAGTATAGAAATGAATGGCATTTTTCAATAGGGAAAACGCTGACACGAACAGCACATTTCTATCATAATCTCATGATACATACAGGCAACTTAGAAGTGACACTAAACATGAGTTCAGAGGTCCTGATCAAAGTTTGTGAAGCCTGTAGTGTTTCAGCGCCTCTACAGTCCACTGTGCACAGAGCATTTTAGTGACACCATCTGCACTGGGAAGTCCAGGTGCAGTTTTGAAAAGGGGGGAAAAGGGTATCAGTAGTAATAGTAATTCTTCGTGTTTCTTGCATGCGGAAGGCCAAGGGGTGAAAGGGGGGAGGTGAAGGGGGGCGCCAAGGAAGAATTTAACCAAGAACCGCCACGGAGTTCATTCATACTCGCACAAACACCACATTAAGATTAGAACTAAACTAGGAGCAGGACAGGGGAGATTTTCATTGGGTACAACATATTGTCCAGGTGCCACGTGTTGACCTGAAGTCCATCTGTTGCCATGGTGCTTTTGGGGTGAGCTGCAGTCGAGCTGAATTTCAGGAACATTTCTGCACTCCATCATCATTTATTTTAGTAGTCATTAATCCCACCGCTCAAGAAACATTGTTATTACTGGTTTTGATTTGCCCAAGTTTTTTTTGGTTTCTGTACTAGTTTTAGTATAAATTAGTGTGTGGGTTGCGAGAGCTTGTACAGTCCTAACCTTGGCTGCTTGTGAGAAACGATTGGCCCCAACAACATCTAGTTTTAATCTGCACAGACATGTTCCTCCTTTCATATAAACGCAGAGCCCTTATAGCCCACATCCATCCGTCTCGGCCCCGAACACTCAGGCCTAATTGCCGCACGGCGAGGGTGGCGGCCCGTTTCTCGGCCGACCGCTGTGGAGTGATCATTAGCGACAGTCCTGTAAAACCTATTCATTATCCTAACCTTTTCATGCCACTTGTGCTTTTTGCGACTTTAAAAGCTTCTCCTGGGCTGGCGCGGAGGGACACAGGAAAAACAGCGGCCCGCGCACAAAGTGGTTATACAAGATTTGATCCGCTCTGATAGAAAGCGTTTCAGTTAAAAAAGGACAGACACCAAGGCTGAATTTGGTGTGGAAACTTCAATCAAATGTTAAGGGTTAGACTGATGTGGTTTGTGCTAGTTTGAGAAAGACAACGGGTTACAAATAATTAGAAATGAGGCTACTCTGTCTATTCAACATTTTAAATTAGAGCTGCAACTAACATTTTCAATTACTAAATTAGCTAACCATTATTTCAACAATCGAATAGTTACAATTGACAGCAGTTTTAATGTGCAACGGTATCCATTAGTCACTTGAGCATTTTAAATCCCTGCTTTTTCTCTCTGGCATATGATTCCAGAGGAGCTTTTACTATCATTTAACTTTGTGCATGTTGTGACTTCATTGTTCTAAGATAATGTTGTCTGTTCAGCACTTCGGTCTGCTCTGGCAGTTTTAAATGTACATTATAAATAAATATATAAAGTTTTTATCTTGTATTGTTAGGAAGCTAAATATACCATTTGAAGAATCTTTAACATTGTGAGGATGATGCATTTTGTCAAACTACTCTTGCAATTTTAAGTTTAGGCTTGTAAATTGACGTTTAAATGCCTAAAAACACATTCCATTAATTCAAACCAGACATTTGAAGACGTTATTACACATAGCAACCCTTCAAATACCATCAAGATCCTTTTGAGTAGACTCTGAGAGGCTGTTTTCTTTAGCCTGACCTTGGGAAGAAGAACCTTACCATTTTTGGCCACCTCTGCGATGATGTTGGCTACTTTGGGGGTGCAGGAAGACTCGGGGGTGAGCAGGGAGGGGAGCAGGGCCAGCACGCCCAACTCCTGGATCTTCATACTGGCTTCGGTGTCTGCGAACACAAACAAAGGAGTAAATACAAAGCACTACAGATCGCAGATGCCATCCTCTGCTCTGTAGGTATTCACAGTAGAGGTGGAAAGCGCGGTCAGCAGAAACGGTGCAGCCTACATTACTCAGCGGTCTGGCTATGCGCCTTTAATCAGTCACACACGGGCGACTATAGAGTATGAGAGTGTGTTGACTCAGTGCTGACAATCGGATACACGAGGTGAATTAGCCGTGCACGTGGCATGTCTACTCCTGGGTTTAGCTTCCGCCATATATATTTTGAGTACGCAACAGGGGTTATCTTTCACCACACTGAAGCTCATGGATGGGACGAAGACGGAGATCATTTGCAAAAACAGAAGTGCCATTTTAAATTTATTGGCAGCTTGCAATGCAAACCATGAAAATGTTATTCGATCCCCATGTTCGATCCCCAAATGTTTCATTGGTAATATCTGCAGAGGTTGGACACAAAAAGAAAAATGACTAATTCATTGTAGATAAAGTTTTTGCAGTTCAGTTAGTATCAAAAGAAAATATTTTGTTTCATCAAAGGAACTCTCTCTGCCAACATAAAGACTAAATCAAACTGTTCACATTAGAAAACAAAAAAAGATCCTGGCAATAGCATCAACATCAGCATTTGTAAATAATTCCCTTTCAATGTAATATCTTCTAAACATCATTAATATTCAATTTAATTGAATAATTGTCAACCTTCCAAGGACAAAATTGTGAATTGACTTTCAGCATGTTCATAATAAATAAAACTCTTGCTTGCAATAAACTAGCTAAATTAAGCCAATTCAATTGAAATACTCCCAAAAAGTAAACTTCCACCTTGACTTTGCCTCAGTTCAACTGAGGTAAGCAAATTAGCGTTTTAAACAACCGAGATGGCAAGCTCCTCCCTAAATCAATTCAACCCAATTTATCTTAGTGGTTTTATCTATGATTGGCCGGCCTTGTTTATTTATTCTGCTTATTCTGCAGCGTTGCTCTGAATCGCTATTACCAGTAGTTGTTTGCGTAGATTACTCACTGTTATTGGCCAGAGCTTTGAGCAGGCAGTCCACACAGCTCTCCACACTGTCTGCAGAGCTGTCCGAAGACGCCAGCTTCAGCTTCTCCAGGGCCTCGCTTAGATTGTCTGCAGAGAAACAAGCGGAAGAAACGTTCTGTAAAATGCCCAAAGCTGCGTTTGTTCCATAAGAAACGTGTCAAACTGAAGGAAAGAGCCACTTTTCTTTTACTTGTTCAATGTAGAAATGGTTGGGAAAAAAAAAAACCCAATCAATCCATATCAAAAACTACATACTTATTTGTAAAGGTTTTGAAACTGAAAATAGCAAATCGTTTATAGACTTTTTTTGCCATTTCAGTTTAATAATGCTGCCGTCCTTGTTATGAAATGTCTTTTAACACACGCTTTATTCAAGATTAGAAATAATGATCACTGAAATATTAGAATAGTTGATTAACCTGAATAATTGAGACGAATCGAGGCAACACACTGTTCAATGTGCCATTCAAGGGAGCATGGTCATATTTTTCGTTTTATTTTTCAAAGAGGACAGAAGGTGCATAATCCATAATATTAGTTCCAAAATTAGTTAATTTGATTCTGTCGTCAGCTCCGTATCTCATCACCTTTGAAAGACTTGGAAGGAACGTCGACCCAGACAAAAGGACAAAAGTCGAACCAACCAATAAGGAGAATTTCAGAAAAACGTTATTAGTTCCAGAGAAAAGAATTTTAATGGACTTTGAAAGTTTTTTTTTTCCATTAGCCGCTTCCTCCAGTTGAGCACGTCAAATCACCACCACATGTTCAATAAAGCAAAGACTGAAAAGCAAACAAACAAATGTACATCTCTACGGAAACATTTAATTCAAAGAAATACAGCAGTGAATCAAATTATTTCAAAAAACAAAACAAGTATTTTAGAGTCATTAGTACAAATTAGAATGTGGAAACACCTTATAGTCCAAAAAAAAATACTGAAGGAAAACATATGCTACATTTATCCAAATACCAGCTTCAGCACCAGCAAGGGTTTTCTCAACTCAGAAACATCTTATTTAAGGTTCAACTGTGTGTGACCTACAGTCTGCATCTGTGAGAAATGTGAGAGTGGGTGCAGTGATCCTATTGTTCATCTTGGATTTTTGTTCCCGTTGTGATATGAACATTTAATATCAGATTCATATGACAGGTCCATGTTCCTGTTCCTGCTGCTGATGCTCGAATATGGTCTTTCACTTGCTGCAGATTTGTGCATCAGTGTCCACATAGAACTATTACTAGGCTTTATAAAGCTATTTATTTCTTATATTTTTTACGTTACATTCGGCCCACGACCCAGCCTTACAGTCAAAATTTGGCCCGTGGCTTAAAATGGGTTTGACACCACTGCTCTGAAGCAAACCCAAATAAAAACGCCGAAAAGATAGAAGATACCAGAAGTATAAAAATATCTAGGCTGAATATGAATCATCCTCGTATGAAACCCTTGTAGAAAGACCTTGTTGATTCCTCCATGACCCTAGAACATTGGAGCTACATTTTTCTGTCACATTTACAGCCGGCTCCGCATTAATCTTAGAAAGCACCGAGAGTCACACAATGTCGCTGCTATTGCTGCTGAGGCATATAAACCAGGACGCTTAAATCCAGCACACGTTTTATTAGAGCTCGAGACGCTTATTCACTGTACGCCGCTCGCCGTCTTTTGGATCACGACGAAATGTGATTAGGCTCGAGTTGGCTGCCTCAGGAGAAGAAAAGAGTCCCACGTGCACAGAACGCTTCTATTTAATACAGCTGAGAACATTGACACATACTGAGCTGCATATTTGTAGCGCTAATGGTTTCAAGCGTTCACGTTACGACTGGAGAGATGTCGACAGGTTGGTGAATTGTAATTGTTTTGTTGGAGCATCTAATTTGTCGACGTTTGTACCTGTGTTTCGGGTTTTGGTTGATTTTGTTTTAAAACAGTTTTAAAAATGGGTTAATTCTACCTAAGCTTACTCAAAAACTGTAAAAATCACCCTTTTTTGGGTGAAATTGTGACTCAAAATGTATCATACACGTTAAATCAATTAAAACATATGGTGATGTTTCAAATAATGGCGGGTTATTTTCTTCAGTACTATTTTATAGGCCTGTCTCGATATCAAATTTAAAGTGGGATATATTTGCAGCTGAATCCTAAACAATAATAACACTATGCCATTGAGACATCAAATCTAATGCAGGGAAATCCCAGCAAACCCTTTTATAAATATATGGTAAAAAATTAACACTTTGCATCAACGGAAGAGTCATGGAAGCAGTTTTTCCATCCAATTAATTTTATGGTCCATTTTCATTTTGTGCAACTGCAACCAATTGTATATTTATTTTTGTCAATATCACCCAACCCTATTCAATAAACATGACCAATATGTTTTTTTAATGACCAATGCCAATTGTTTAGAATCCAAAGTCAAGAAGTTCTGGCAATATTTTGGGGCCGATATCTAGGCCCGATTTTGAATTGACTACAAACACATCCACAGCCCTGTTGAATACAAGGATGAGATAACAGTGTAGTCGTGTTTTGTGCAGTGCTCTCTTCACTTAAGTGTTCTATGCTGGCGATTCAAGGCCAATAGACAAATATAGGCACTCTATTATTCAGCATTGGCCTGAAATCCAAATAGTTGGCTTCAAATTCTTGAATATCAAATATGGAATAGTGATCACTTCATTACAGTCAATGCGTCTCAGTTGAAGCAGATGATAAGAATAGGGGAGTAGTAGAGTATTATAGTAAGCAAAGAGGTCTCTCCTCGATTTCCATTTAAAGTGTGCAATGCTGCAGAAGGAGGCATATCCCAGCTACTGCATAAATAATAACAGGGTAGAGTCTCTCCATCAGAACCAAACCTACGCCGTGCTACGAGCATCCCCAGCAGTCAGAGGCAGAGTGGGCTCCTGCCTCTGCCTCTGCTGCTGCTGCTGCTGATGGCTACTATTGCATAACAGCTGTGGTGGCGATGGGGGAGTGCCACAGAACCATCACTGCCATGCTCATCACGTCGTGCTCCGGGGGGAAAAGTGCCACCCGGAACGTGCCGTACAACAACAGGCAATGCCACAAACGCTCTACTATGGCCACCGTGGACAGGGCAGGGGGGGATGGAGGGGAGCGCGGCCACCCCACCCGAGTGCACGGCCGCGCGTACACGACTCTTCCACCGAGCACGGGCGCGTACGAGTGCCTCAAATACAACTGTTTTGCAGAATGAATGGCCCCGCCTTTACTTTGGAAAATAAGGCACGCGTTTACGACGTTGCTAATTGTGTAAAAGCAGGAACTAGCCGACAGTTAGCCCGGACCACTCACCCATCTCGGTGGCAGGATGTGGCTCTGGAAAACAAGCCGACGTGTAAGTGTGGCGCTCTCCTCTCCCGGTGCGGCAGCAGTAACCGGAGGTAGCAGCAGCCCGCTTCTTCCCCGCACGGCTCCGTCCCTGATAACCGCAGCGTCAGAGCGGTGGAGTTCGCGGGAGGTGGAGGTTAGCAGCTAGCTCGCCCCCGGGGCCAGTTCGGATGCTGGTGGTTGTCTACAGGCTCCCGCTCATGTCCACTCACCGACACCGGGGCTGGACCTGCTGCTGCCTGCGCTCCGCTGCTGAGAGAGAGAGAGGACTGGCTCCGTAATGAGCTGCCGCACGCACACACGCGGCGGTCAGGGGTGTTTCCGGTCACGAGCTTCAGAATAAAACACACAAACAGGGAGGGCGCTACTCTGATTAAACAGACAGGGGGCAGCATTTCATACTAAAATTAAAGTAACCTAGTGTTACAAATTGTACTTGAGTAAAAAGTACGCATGGAAATACTACTCAAATGACTAGATACTAGTTATCTTTTAACACAGTTTTGGTCTCATTTTAGACCAATGTTGCATACAAAACTGTATTAATTAAACCGTTTAAAGCTGAATTTAGAAGTTTAAACTGCAATCCAAATTCTATGAGTTCTGGCGATGCAGTGTTGTTTTGTGAGTTCAAAATCAGCAGCGACAGGGGTAAGGTAGTTTTGAACAATAAAACATTAAAATATAGCCGCAAGCGGCAATGATCGGCCCTCGCCACGCCGCCGCCACACCGCCGCCACGCCGCAAGAGGAGGGGGCGCTAACGCGCCCCAATTGTCCTTTTATTACGCTACTGCTGAATCTGTGACGCTGTCACATCTTCTCCCCTTTGTTTTACCATCAAAAAGCTATTTTATTTTGAATTCTTGGCAAAATGTGCGGCAAAGACACCGTGACTCTTTGAATAAAAATGTGGATAACTTTTGATGGTCCTGAAGATGAGTCTCACCAAATTTCAGGTTAATATGTCTAACGCCCTAAGAGGAGTTTGTGAAAGTCTAAAGTGTAAACATGTTCTGGCGATTTCCCCATTGGAATAACATGGAAGGTTTCGGTCATCGTTACGGCAACGCCATAACAATTATGACATGGGTCTCATTGACTTTTTTGATGGGGATGCTAAAATTGAGTTGTGTGTCAAATTTCATATAATTTCGCAAAACTAAACATTTAACCTCCATATAAAATCTGTAGGGGGCGCTGTGGCGCCAAATGAATTTATTTCACTTCAAGTAGGTTTAGGGCAAAGAGTTTAACAACTGATTCTAATTTGACGCAATTCGGACTTTATCTGCGCAAACGGCAGAAATTTTAAATATGGGAGATTTCTGAAATTCTAGCTACAGTTTGCGGCTTCGCCGCTCAGAGACCGTGAGAGGTATCAATGTAATTTGGATAACTTTTGATGTCCCACTCCTCAGTAGCATTTTCACCAAATTTCAGCTTTTTAGGGCCATTGCCCTGGGAGGAGTTCGTAAAAGTACGACGTTTGGAAAAACTCCGAAGTCATGTTTAGCCATTTTTGAAGCAATATGGCCGACATTTGGTTGGGCGGACGGCGTTGCCGTAATAATATTTTTTACTTCTCTTGTCACCATCTACCTCTGCGCCAAATTTCATGATTCTACGATCAGATTTTTTTTGGGTCATTTCCCATCTCTCAATGCATTTTTGGTACATTTGGGGGCGCTGACGCGCCAATTTTTTTTATTTTAGAAAAGGGAAATAGCCAGAATGTAGAGAGGCACGATTTTTAGAGGTGTGAACATTTTTGTGACTTTTCGTCAATGTTCACTGGGTGAAAAATAGGGGGGTTGGTCCCGAGAAGAAGAAGAAGAATATTCCGATGCGAAAACAATGTTTCCCATTTTTCAAATATCATAAACTATACATTTTCGGAAAGCGCTCGCGCTTTCCTACCTCATGGTGTGGGTCCCTGGTCACTGACGGGTACTTTCGTTAATTTTGAGTGGGCTCCGCCCACTTTGTGTTTTTGGCCCTCTATACAGTAATAATGTTCAATTTTTGCATTACATGCTTATATGCACGGAACATGCAAGAGATGGGGAACGTATTCGTGAGCTACTTAGGGCAAATGAGTGCTTTATATGGGGATGACGACCGCTTTGCGGTCGTCATCCCAATGTAAAGTGCTCGTTTAGTGCGTACTTTTGCACGGGCTTCGCCCGTTTACAATGGTAATGTTCCATTTTCCTACTATTAATTAGTATGCACGGGGCGTGCGTGAGTGAAGGAGTGCGTTAGTGAGTGTTTGGAAGTGGGCGAGCGCTTCGCGCTCGATTTCGTGCGCACTACGTGCGCACTTTTGCAGCCGTGCTTCGCACGGCCTTACGAGATTAATAGGCCTCTCGCCAGCTTGTGGCGCTCGGGCCTAATAAAATAAGCTATAACTGAATAAATGCCAGATGTTCAATGTAATATTGTGGCACATTCCTGGCAAAGTAATCACAACAACAAATTTGTATAAGTCAGTTAAATTGGTGTCTGTTTTAATTCTTCCAATAATGGAGAATATGGATTAAGTTATGCTGACTACTGTTTTACTGTATGTGTATGTTATGTGACAGAAGACAGAGTAAAGTACACGCAGTTCTAAACAGTAATTAAAAAAAATAAACTTGGCCCAATGTGTTGGCCCTGCGACGAGCTGGCCCCTGTCCAAGGTGTACCCCGCCTAAGGCCCAAAGTCACTGGGATAGGCTCCAGTCACCTGCGACCCCTAACGGGAAAAAGTGGTAGAAAATAAATAAATTAAAAATAAGTTAAATCTGCATTTCAGTATTTACAGTTCCTTCCACATTTTCAAGAACATGTCCCCAGTCCTATTCTTACTGCATAAAAAAACACTTTCCTCCATAATGGAAAATAACTACCTGTGGCATTAATCAACCACTTTATTTAAGTTATTAAATAGTAGGGATGGGACAATAGAAAAAAAATTACATTTGGTAGAATCATGATAATATTTCCTATTTTATCACCAGAATGTGCACCTTTTTATCTATGATATTGTCTTCTAGATTGCTGTTGTTTTCACTTACAACAATGTACAAATCTAAAATAGTCATAATATTGAAATTATAAATATTATTATGTCAGTAATCTATTTTTGCTAATTGCAATAATCGATTCATGACACAACATGTCAATATCGTATTAGGTAATTAGATTCTATTAGAAGAGTCTTTTATTTTCAAATGTTCTACTGGTGACTTCTGTAAATGTTGACACATTTGTGTCCACAGAAAGACTAGAAATAGAGCTTTTCTTTACACATGTTAACCATGTTTAACAGGTTTGTTTTTTTTTTTAAAGTGTATTTGTCACGTGAGGATACACATTCATGAATCATGGACTAATTATTATTCTGTTCATTTGCTTATATTTCAGATCAGTGTAACTCACGAAAAGGAGTACATCAGAGACACCTTGCATGGGGGAGGGGTGTCCCAGCCCCTCTCCTCCCTCTCATCTCCTCTCCTCCCTCTCATCTCCTCTCCTCCCTCTCATCTCCTCTCCTCCCCTCCCTCTCCTCTCCTCTCCTTTCCTCCCTCTCATCTCCTCTCCTCCCCTCCCTCCCTCTCCTCCCCTCCTCTCCTCTCCTCTCCTCTCCTCTCTCTCCTCTCCTATCCTATCCTCCCTCTCATCTCCTCCCCTCCCTCTCCCCCCTCTCTCCCTCCTCCTCTGTCTCCCTCCCACCTTGCCTCCATGTCTCTGTGGCACACACACTCCTTGGCTCACTCGGACACCGGCTATCAGCACCTTCTGACGGCCACATCCTCGCCGCGGTCTGCATCTGACAGCAGCAGCAGCAGCAGCAGCAGCCTCTTTTCTCTGTCTTGTCGCCATTGTGTTGCCCCCTGCAAAAGAAGAACCATGAATATAATGGAGGACAAAGAGGAGCGAGGGCTGGACTTCAAACGCCTGCTCAAGAAGAACTGGCTCCTTTTAGCAACAATTGTATCCGTGCTTCTTGGTATGTATATGATCGAATCCTAAAACGCACACCGATGCTGTCATTGTGGGTCGTTTTGCAGTGGCTTGTGGCGTCTTTGCTGCCAGTGTTGTCATAAATCATTGCCTCTGGCTTATTATGCTTGGCTGGGCAGCGGGAATACGTTGGAAAACTCAAGATGTTTCTATTAACAATGCACAGAGCAGAAGGTTTAGGAGCAAAGTGTCAGTCCTGAGGGGCAGAGAGCAGCAGTCTCCCCACAGTCTGGATGAGGCTCAGTTAAACGTGACCAGACTGAGGTGATAGAGTCTCCCGCCTGTGATGCTGGACCATAAAAAGACAGTTTCATACACAGCTTAAAAGGACAAGCTACGTGTTACATTGTATTTAGGCAAGTGTCTAATGAATGGTTTACTATAGAACCTACAGTATGGTATGGAAACAGGATGTATACTGTTGCTATCCTTTTTGGCAAAGAGGATTCACACTCACTCACTGACATATGCACACAGCCTATAACGGATTTGGTGTAGAGTAAAAAACCTCTATTATTAAAATAACAGTGACAACTCATATCAAAATAGTTGTTACAATCTTTTAAGTATAAGAAAAGTTGGAAAATTGCTTGTTTTAATGTGCTCAGAGTGATATGTTTAGATAGGATAAAATAACCTTCATTTGTCTCACAGTAGGTAAATGCCAATGTTGCAACAGACAGTTCAAGAACAGCAGGAGAACAGACGTTTACAAATCAATCACTATTAAAAATAAGCTTGAATCTAACACAGACAAGTCTATGTCCGTTGCTTTTATCCAAGTATTTGCTTATTGTGTCTATAAATGATTAGCTAATTCACCTGTATGATTGTTGAAAAGATGAAAGTTTTCCAATATTAATATAATGATAATATGATACAAATTGCAGTCTGTATTTTAACATGTTCTATTTTATTCGATTGTTAAGCAAGTATTGTCAAGCATTACTTTACTTTTCTCTTGTAGTATTAGAAGTATTCAGAGGTGGTCAAAATACTGCAGTTCATTGGATAAACATCTGGTCAAAATGTTCTCCAGCACAAGGGAAAGTTGCCCAGTCAAATCATTACTTACACTGTAGAAATTAAGTATTGAAAGTATATTTTTTCACCATTCTAATGAGTTCTGTGATCAATAACGTTGCAGCTCTATATATCCAGTCTATATATCAGTACAAAAGCTAGAATAATCCCACTCAAAGCTCATTAGAACTACAGATATTGTTAACAACACCCAAAGTAGTCACAACAAACGTGTCAACATGATATGCTCTAAAAGAGACATAGAAACTCCTCTTTTATAGAAATGTAGGAGTAGAATGTAGTATATTCATCCTTCAAATGTAGTAATAAGTAATAAGTACCTGACTAAAATACGACTCTTCAAAGCATGTAAGATCAGCTACTTTAATGAAACATTTTGCTTATACAGTATTCATATTTATTCTACCATACATACTAGTCTTATTATATAATTTCCTTTCTTAGGGCTTGATAATTGATTATTCAACATTTTTTTTATATTATTGGTGAGCCATCGTGCAAAATATCCGTTCCACATCAGCAAATTCATCATCTACACTTTTACAAGCATTTTAACTGTGGCCTGGTCAGTGTGATAACACATTAGACGCCATGGTGTATGTCACTAAAACCATCTCAGTGGAATACATGTGGTCAGAAAGCGGTTCATCATCTTTCATTGTGCTTCATAGAATTAACTGCAGATTAGAAGTGGCTGACCCAGTAAAAGCCGCTCTTTGAAATTACATTCCGCAGTCATTTTGCATGTGTTTGTTTGGTTGTTTTGCAGGTAATGTACAGACCTAATGCTGTTTATCCTCTGTGTGTCGTCTGCAGGGATCAGCTTGGGCCTTGTGGTCAGAGAATATGCGTCGCTGTCTCACCTTGACAAACAGTATTTTGGTTTTCCTGGAGAGATTCTCATGAGGATGCTGAAGCTGGTCATTCTTCCACTCATCATATCCAGCATGATAACAGGTGCCGCGGTTAAAACTGCACCAGACCAAACAAATGACCACATCTAGTTGTATTGTTGTGACAGATTTGAGTAATTGTGACAGCTAAACTTGCATTTAGAGGTGGGGAATACCTGGATATTGAAACATTTTTGATATTTTGAATATTGTTGCTTTAAAACTGTATAAAGTGATATTTTTTCACATTTTATGGTAATTTCACATTTTGTCAGATACTTAAACCTCACCTCATACATTTAAAGCTTTTAGCTGAGTTTATGACACATTTCTTTTGAACCGACAAGCAAGAACATGACTCAACCAGGGACAAAACCACAACTAAAGCCAGACTAAACCCAGTCTTCACCAAGGACTAAAACGGGACTAAAGCAAGACTAAAATAGGATTAAACTATGGACCAAAACAGCACTAAACCAGGGACAATACCAGGATTAAACCAAATATTCACTAACAGGGCTAAAGAAAGACAGGACTTCACCAAAGAAAAATATAGGATTAATGCAAGATTACAACAAGACTCAAACATGGACAAAACAGCACTAAACCAGGTCTTCTCTAAGGACTAAAACAGGGATAAAACAAGACTAAAGCAAAACTAAACCAGGACTAAAACAGAGATAAAGAAAGACTAAACCAGGTCTTCACTAAGGATTAAAACAGGACTAAAGCAAAACTAAACCAGGACTAAACCAGGGACAACACCAGGACCAAAGCAAGCATAAACCAGGTCTTCATTTTGTTAATATCACAGAGTCATACTTCAGTCTTGTTCTCGTAGGAGTTGCTGCTCTTGACTCTGAAGTATCTGGAAAAATCGGTCTGCGAGCTGTCGTTTACTACTTCTCAACAACCATCATTGCAGTTGTCTTGGGTAAGCTTTTTGACTAGATTTATTCTATAACTAACCTAGTAAATGTTTTTTTGTTTTGTTAGATGTTTCTTTTTATTGTTTCAATATAATACAAACAAAATGAAATTAATTGAAATTTCAAATTCACTGGAAAATTTTGACTTTAGTCTTTATTTTATAAATGTCCAGTGATTTATGTCTAGTTCTACAGCCCAAATACATGGTTTAAAGTCAAATAATAATAATGTGCACTTTGACATGGTTCATAATAAAATACCATGATGCATTTTTTCCAACAAAATTCTTCCCAAACATGTGATCTTGTGGTGCTCCATTAAAATGTAATTATGTTCCCATTCTTCATCAGTAATAACACAATTTTTACATTTATTTTTTGATGTATCGAGTATAATTGTTGATAATAGATTAATATAGTTTTCAGTTTGTTCCCCTGAAGAGTTTTTTGTCGTAATAACTCCTCATTTGTAAAAACGTAACCTACAAAATTAACAATTCACTGTGCATTAAACAATGGACCGTGTTACTGGGTATGTTGTAATATATATAATGATAGATATATATGTGCCGTAGTTGTACCAATTGTAAAGAAATGTTTTGTTTTTTGTTTTGTCAGGAATCCTTCTGGTGATGACCATAAAGCCCGGAGTGTCTCAAACAGCTGACCACATCGACAGAGCTGGAACCACTCCTGACGTCACCACAGTGGACACTCTGCTGGACCTCATCAGGTAAACTACAGCAAACGCAAAATAACGCTCCAAAGTCCTTGCTTTTTCTAAACTGTAAATGGGTGATTTTCTTTTGTCCAGAAACATGTTCCCTGAAAATCTGGTGCAAGCGTGTTTCCAGCAGGTACCGTGTGCATTCATTAGATCAGTACATTGATTTTCAACCATTGTTTGGATATTGACAGGGTGTGCCTTGAAAAAATGTAAGATTCATGAATTGAATTGAATCGTTTATGGTTTAAAATATCACCATTGTGACATTTAAAGAACCAGACACAGTCGCATGGACCATATTTGCTACGTTAAATACCACTTTTCTTCCCTAAATGGTGTGATAATGGTAATGTTTTAGTAGGAGGTGTGGCGCAGAGTAATTTCAACTACATAAGTGTGCCATGACTCAAATTTGCTTTAGTTTAAACTGTACTTTTTAATCATCGTTAGATAGATTGACTGTATATTGTTGTATTGCTCACTGTAAGTTTTTTGTGTTTTTATCGTTTTATTTTGTGTTTTGTGAAGCACTTTGTGACTTCTGTCTGTGAAAGGTGCTATACAAATACAATTTACTTACTTACTACAGTAGAATGTCTCTACACGTGCAGCTTATTACACCTGTTGTGTATTTAGTACAAGACCAAGCGTAAAGAGCTGGAGCCGGCCAAAGCAGTGACAAACACCACCACTACAATGCCTCCTCTGACCACCGCCATCATGGCCGTTGTCCAGGTAACGCACCTCCAGCTGCACGTTCACAGATCTGTATCATGCCGCTCATTCTTCCAATACAAGTTTTAAGGGCTGGACCATATTACGGTAACTATGTAATCATGTCATTCATTATTCAGGGCTTTTCTGTTTTACGCAGCTCTTCGCTCTTAACACAGACACATTTCCCCACCTACGCATCCTATTGGTCTGTCTCTCTAAGGCTCTGGGTGAGTGACAGGTGGATTAAACCAATAACAGTGAAGCGGGACCTCTCAGGAGCAGCAGAGAGTTGCGGTTATCAGTTAAATTTGGTTTGCTCGTCACCCATTAACTTATACGACATGTGCTTTTATATTTAGAACACAACATTACACAACATTGCTCTTTCAACATGCGCCAATACTACTTTTGGGAACAGCTACGGTGGCCCAGAAGTGCAAAACAAATTGATATCGACATCAAAACAGCAAGATCATGTTTTACACTTTAGTTAAAATGTTTCCCACTAATGTTGAAATGTTTTTGTGAATCTGTTTTGGTTTTTCACACATGGTTTTTCACACATGGTTTTTCACACATGGTTTTTCACACATGGTTTTTCGTGCACATGTTTTGGCTTGGATGTCGACGTGTCTTGCTCTTCTGGGCCACCGTAAACAACAGTGTGCAGTGTGGAGTTCAGACCTTCTCATAACCACATGCCTTTGCTCCACGTGCACTGGAGGTTCACGTTTCTGCACCTGGCCACAGCTCCTGTTGTGTTCCCCCACAGTCATGGATCAGCGGACAGTCGTCCTCAATGGCTCTTTAGACTCACTAATGTGTTGTGAAGGAGCTTCCCAACTCCTTCAATTGCCTCTTTGTTCTCTGTCCGCAGAATATCACCAAGGACTATAAGCTGGTGGGCTCGTATTCGGACGGCATCAACGTCTTAGGCCTTATCGTGTTCTGCGTGGCTTTTGGCCTGGTGATCGGGAAGATGGGGGAGAAGGGGAGGATTCTGCTGGAGTTTTTCGACGCTCTGAATGAAGCCACAATGAAACTGGTGCATATTATTATGTGGTATGTACAATCCCACACAAGCTAAACCTGTGGATCTCGAATGTTAACTGGAGGGAAAGTACTGATGTGATAAAGCAGGTCCTTTCTACCATCCCTGTTTCACAATAGAGCAGAAGAACCACTTAGAACTCTACATGATTGATGGGATAGTTCTGGGGTTAATGCTCTGCTCACTCTGAGGGACTGATCTATTTCCTCTTGTTTACTGGTTTAGTCCTGGCTAAAACTTAATTTGGGTTAGTACTAGTGTATACCTGGTTTGGTCCTGGTTTAATTCTGCTGTAGACCTGAGTTTGTCCTTGTTTAGACATTGTCTAATTTTAATTCTGGTTCAGTTCTGGTATTCTGCCGATAAATGTTTCTAAAGCATTTTGTATTTTGAATAGTTTTGTTTTTTCTTCATTATCTGTTACCTATTGTCTGATAGAGAAAGGGGGTAAATGTTCTAATTGAGAAGACAAGATGAATATTCTTAACCATTGTTGTATTTTATCACAAAAATATTTTCAGTAGTTCTTATATTATCATCACTGAATTTAGAGTTGGGCCCTGAAGCCCTGAAGCCTCTATTGGACTATTTAGTGGCCATGTTAGTCCAAAACAAGATGTTTCCAGATCCATATCAAACTAATTTTGTCTTATACCAAATAATGAATTTCTTAACAGGTTAGCATAATGCTAGGCAGTCGGGAGGAGCTGGAGCTTTGTGTGGCTTATCTGTGTCCACCTTTATTGATTCTAGGAAGCGGACAATGGATAACCTGTCGTTTTTGGAACGAGAAATTATTAATTTAATTAACATTTAACTTTCACACTGGTGCATTTCACAGAAAGCAGATAAGGCACGATGCAACGAGGAACCTGCCATTACAAGCACTTTTATCACATTTTAACATCACACTTGAAAATACTATTACTTATACTATTACTTATACTTATTACATTTTTATCTTTATTTACATTAGAAATAAATAGATAAATAAAAATGATTTCCAAAACAAATAACGATATATCAGTGTTAACAATATAGACTAATTAAATTCCATTACATCAGAATGGTCGAAATTCCTGAAAATGAAGTAGACAATAATACATTTTCAATGATTTATTGACATCAGATCTAAATAGTATTGATTTGAAGTCTTTATATAAAAAAATAAGCAGTGATTTTGAACTTCTAGGGTAGAGATCTTTGCTTCTCTGTTATGGAAGACTGGATCATATTTTTCTAGCGTCAAAATTGTATTTGAGCTTCATAATATGCATAATTTATGGTAAACATATGTAATATATCTGTAGTTAAAATTAAACAATATTGTCGGGTCAGTGTTTATATCTAATAATGCGAAATACAATAGTAAATGTCTGCTCTGATATAGTCTGAGTGGTTTTCAGTTTTCAAAACCACCTTGATGTTTCACTTCACTTTCGCTTCCATTTCTGAAATTAGAATAACAAACAGCACATAAGATAAGATATTTTTTGTCCTTCCAGCTACATGCCCATTGGTATCCTGTTCCTCATTGCGGCTAAGATTATTGAAGTAGAAGACTGGGAGATCTTCAAGAAGATGGGCTTGTACATGGTGACCGTGCTGAGTGGGTAAGTACACACACCCGCCCCGCCCACCTGCTCCACATAGTTCAGATTTACGGCTGGCATTTTGGCTCGTTCTGTCTCCAATGATACAGTAAAAGCTAAAGACTGTGTGCGCGCTGATAAGGGCCAAGGACATTTAAAATTGGCCAACCTGCAGATGCAGCAGTCGGGGCCTCATTCACGGCTCTAAATCTCAACAGCGACAATAAAGAGAGGCTAGTAAATGTCTTCCAGTGGGTCAGCGGGCCACGCCAAGGGTTCCATAGTGACTTTGGGCTTTTTGCTGCGAGCACAATGTATCAGGTCTATTGTAGGGTGACTAATTCAAGATAGATTGCTATAGAAATGCACCCTTACCTTTTAATAAACTGTTACTCAGATTAAGGTGGATCTAATCAATAAAAACAGTTTTACATTTTCCTATTATGACTTAATTTAGGTTTGTTTCTCTGGTAAATATTGATCATAGTTTTCGGTCAAGTGGCAGTTTATTTAGGGAGTGTTTAGGTATTTTCATGTTTGTATTTGTCATATAATAACCATTGTGTGAATTAGACAAGCGTTGCACCTACTAAACTGGGGGGAATTGCTTAGAGAAAAGAGCAGCATTTTAATGTTTGACAAGTAATTTTGCATAAACTAGATTTTTTTAAATGCTATGTAAAGTTTTGCTCTCTATTTCAATGGCCAGCACAATATAAATTCAAATCTACAGTACAGTACATAATGAAAATAACAGAATTAGTAATATATATAAATAAAATGTGTAGAATGAACACTTTATAATGACTATCCCTCAATAAGCCTCAATAAAGTTGGAAGAAAGACTTAATTCATACTACTTTACCATAAAGCTACACCCTAACTCCTTATTCCTTCATTAAGTAAGCCTGTATCTTTCTTAATTAACTATCGGGTCTTTTTTTCATGCTTTACAGCAGCAGTACACAGTGTAGTTATTATAAAGTGTTACAGAAAGTTAAATTAAAAGTACAAACAATATAAATCATGATGGATTTCAAAACCAACGAACTGATGAAAATTTACACAAACAAACAAAAAAACGTATTTCACTTACAGTATTTCCTTCCTGATGTTTTTTTTAGCCTGGCCATCCATTCCTTGGTCTGCCTGCCTCTCCTCTACTTCATCATCGTGCGGAAGAACCCGTTCACATTCACCCTGGGCATGGCTCAAGCTCTGGTCACAGCGCTCATGATCTCCTCCAGGTCAGAACCAAAAATCCAAAACACTTCCCTTTATTCTGACGCATGTGTTGCATTTTGTTTAGAGAGTACGCGTTCATATTTGGTCTGCTTGTAAATCATTTTGACTTTGACTAGTTCTGCCACGCTGCCGGTCACCTTCCGATGTGCTGAGGAGAACAACCACATAGACAAGCGCATCACCCGCTTCGTTCTCCCAGTGGGTGCCACCATAAACATGGACGGAACGGCGCTGTACGAGGCTGTGGCCGCCATCTTTATCGCGCAGCTCAATGATTACCCTCTGGATGTGGGTCAGATTGTCACCATCAGGTACACACTGACTTTTACGTTACTCATTAGGCAACTTCTATTTTTGTAACTGTTATAGTTGGAAGACAAAAATTCATGAATTGAAAAACATTTCCTCTTTCATTTTTGCATCCGTTTGCCCTTTTTCGTATAATTTTCCTTCTCAAAACCTACACAAGCGTGAACAATCAGAAAGAAATCAGCTTACTCACATCAGATGTAAAACCTATGACATTTCAATGATCTAATCACTCCAGAAATCAGATCATGTTTTCTGGTGTTACCTTTGAGTCACTGCAGGTGAAAAGGAAAACGTCTTCTTCTGTCATGTTTTCAAATATGTTTTTTAATGAAAAGAAAATTGTCAAAATTGCTCATAATTATATCTATTTATATATAATTATATGAATGTGTAAAATTCAAAAAAATGCAGTGAAGAAAGTTTGAATATCTGTAGTTTTTGAGTAAACATAAAATTAGCATAGCTCCCCAAAAAATCTAAATTTGCTCATTTTTTTGCATTAAAATAAAAATAAACATGGATTAGACTTTATCACTGTTCCCAAGTGCAGTTGTTTTGTGAGCAAAATGAGCAAAATATTAGAATAAGTTTGGCCTGTCTGAGTAAACTATAACCACATACTAACACTCTCCGCTCAGCACACGAGGCATGCACAAAAGGGGGTCCTTTCTGTGTTTTGTTATGAATCCTTTATTTATACAGGTCAAGAGGGACTTGTAGCCCTTTAGTTCTTAAAATGATTCAAATGACCACTCTAAATAGACAAGCTAGACGGTGTGGATATTCACAAAGCCTTTCCACTTCCAGTATAACAGCGACCGTGGCCAGTATTGGAGCAGCCGGAGTTCCTAACGCCGGCCTTGTCACCATGGTGATAGTCCTGACCGCTGTGGGACTGCCCGCCAGTGATGTCACTCTAATCGTAGCTGTCGATTGGCTGCTGTAAGTCCCTTTCGTTATCCATTTGTGCGCCTTGAGGGAACAACTCCTCAGTAAAAATGTGTCTGTCTTCCAGGGACCGCTTCCGCACCATGATTAACGTTTTGGGTGACGCTTTCGGGGCCGGCATAGTCCAGAAGCTGTCCAAGAGAGAGCTGGAGAGGATGGACCTGGTGTCGGATGTGGACGTGGCTAACCCTTTTGCGCTGGAGACCACTTTAGATGACGAAGAGTGTGAGAAGAAATCGTATGTGAACGGAGGATTCACTGTGGACAAGACCGATGCCATCTCCTTCACCGAAACGTCCCAGTTTTAGACTCTGGTGGACTCAGGCGAACAAGAAAGTGCCATATTCCTTTAGAAGCGAAACAGTCGTTGGGTAACTACAGCACTGATGATAAAAGCAGTGGACTTTTTTATAGTAAAATGGTAACTGCGTCCACTGTCTAATTTATTGTGAGTGTTGTAGCAAAGCCAGAGTCCGCCAACATCAGCAATAGAAGCCTCCATGAAGCTAAATGAACCATCAAACATATTAGACGGAGAGCAGGACTAGATGAAGTGCTTCCTTCTTCTAAAAGAGTGCCAAGATGAAGAATAAGGCTTTTACACAAGTGTTCTTTGTTTGAAAAATGCAGAAACCTTTCCTAGTTGTTTGTGAATGTTTTTATTTGTACATAGTTTGCAGATATATTGTGTTTCTCTTCCATAATGCACTGCTTGTACAGCTATTTATATTTAAGCCTTTTTCACTGATTTGCATGAAGCAATAAGGAGGACTGCTACTTGCATTGTCACACATAAAGACCTCACAAAGACTGCAAATTAAAGCTAGTGAAATCATCTTACACTGTGAAATTCAAGGACGTACTGAACCGAGCCAAATCACACCCCTGATTGTACTGTGCTTAACCAGAAGAGTGTCTTTTGTCCACGTCTGCTCATGTCTATGATGAGATGTTTATCATTTCGGCTGCGATGTTGCTACTGTATTTAGCGTGATGTAGCATAGAGGCTCTGGTCAAATGCTAGCACAGTTGCATGGCAGCTTCCTGCAAGCATTTAGTCACACTACATAAACGTCAAAACATTTACTGTATGATAAAACTGTCTCTATTATCCATGCGTCGTAATTCAGTTTGATAAGCTCAACTCAAACGCTCGAGATAGTTTCAATCAATAATGCGTTAAGGATGTTTATTAACCAACACCTGCGATGGTCTGTTTGTATTAGAGGCACAGAAGCAGACCTCAGCCAAGGCACTGTTATGTGAACCAATAATGCCACAGCAATCCATGGGTTTCAGAGTGATGACAAAATAGCACAGTTGCCGTGGCGATTAACAATTCAAAACTAAATATTGCATCTTTTGAATGGTGAAAAGTGCTCCATGGGTTTAGGAATGATTCTAGGACCATTGCCCTAGGAATTAGCAAGTTAAAACTAAATAGTATATTGTATAGTATATAGTATATTTGAATGCGGAAAAGTCCTCTTAATGTGCCATAAAAGCTGAAACCCATGAATCAACAAGAATCTAAATGCCATGAACAACTGATCTATTAAGCAACAAAAACCTTGGATTTGAACTAAAAACTAATTTATGTCTGTAGAGGAATATTCATAGTAAATACAGTAAACCTTTTATAAGTTATTGTTGGGGTTGCACTTCAATGTTTTGGGAAGGGCAAACGGAATAGCATGCATTAAAAGAAAATCTGATCTCAAGTATTAAAGTGAAACCGTTTCTGACAATACAGAGCAATGACTTAGTGTGTGGAGGTTACAGTGCCAGAGCTACGAGGTAAAATATAATACAATATTACGACTAGCAAGCGCTAACTGCTGTTTTTGCATTGTAATAAACAACAGTAATCTTGTGTTTTTGGATAATACTCTGGCCGCGCTGCACCAGGACAAGGAGCGTTTGAAAGAGAACGAGCTTTTATGTCCACATGTGTTTGTCTGTTCTCATTGCAGTTACTAATATATATCTTATACGTGAATAGCTGGTATTTTTATTCTTACACTACTACATTTTACCGAGTCACACTTCTGTATTAAACATATTATCAACTGCAACACCGTGTATATTGTTAAACCAATTTGAGTATTTATACAAAGTTATTTTTAAAAACTACTCATGTGCCTGATTGTTGATTTGTTAATACAACAATGTACTTCTCATACTAGTCAAATAAAATAGCCAAACTCTTGCAAAGGAGCAGAGATGTATTTGATTTCCATACAAATGCACAGTATTTAACCTTGTCATGTTTTTGAGGGGAACCGGGTCAAACCAAGCTCATAATGTATTTCAGTGTTGATGAGCTAACATTTCAGTGCAGTATGTGACAGGTCGTGACCCCATGTGAAAAGCACACTTAAAAAGGCTTGGATTCAAACTCTGTACAGACTGTAACAAAGTGTGTAACTGCAACCTAATAAAGCACTATTCATTCATTGCCTGGTGTTGATCGTATTAACCATTTCAGACACAAACAAATTGAATAGTTTCCAAAGCAAGACCGGGTCTGGAGGCGTGTCTCCATGTTATTGCTTTGCCTTGTCTTAACGTATAGCATTAAACTTATGGACTTCACTTATTAACCATAGAAATAAGTGGGTGACATCACAAGGCCAAGTTACAGGTTTTTATCAATAAAACACAAGCCATTGAAAAAATGCAAAGACAGGTAAGTTTAAGGAGGAAATATTATGCAACTTTAATGAGCTTTGTTTCCTCATTATCTTGACAAAGTTGCATTTTGATTGATTACTGTATGTTCTGTATTGTTGTAGAACTGAGGCTTATCTTAAAACCCAAAGTGATGCATTTCCCCGAGTTATGAAACGTCATGTGCTCTTTTCACAGTGAAACGTCACTTCTGCAGTTGTAAACAAGAGGCCAGTGGACCGCTTTCTATTACTAAACCAGGTGAGATCAATATTGCAGTTTACAATGAACAAAATGTAAAGGGATTATCTACTTGTGTTACAGTTCATCGCATAATATGTCTCCTTTAATGCCATACTGGGGAATATTCTAGCCAAATAAATAACCCTTTTGTGATGAATGTATCTCAAATTCTGTGTGGCTAGTAACAATTAAGCATGTTGATCTGCCCTGGTCTAATCCATAATAATCTGCAGAGCCTTTTGTCAGTGCAACCTCTCCGTGTGCTTCTATTTCTGCATCTCCAGTACATCACAATGTTCCGATCGCTCACAGAAAGAGAGCGCGGTCATTTCTGTGATATACGGCGGCAGTTTGCACCGAGCCGCCTCGCCGAAGACACAATTTGCTTTTAATGACTTTTGGGGTGATTTAGCAGAGGACTTTACAATGTCAGCTCAGCAGTGACAATGCCCACCAAGATACAACGATACACATATCTGGCATAAGTTGCGTTGTGAATCTTATATCTTTATTTGATGGAACGTGATTTTGACAGATGTAGAAAAACCAAGGCAATGACATAACTACACGATGTTATACCTCTTTCTGAGCACACGTGATCGGGAGGTCGCTTGGCAAGATGATTTCTGCAAAGAGGAACAGACATCAAATTATGCAAAATGTTGGGTAACAGTAGTTTATTTTTTAAGATAAGATAAGATATTCCTTTATTGTCCACACATGGGGAAATTTAATTGTTGCAACGCAGGTAGATACAGAGGAAAAGGACAGATAACGTATAGGAAGTTTAAAAAACACTCTTCATAGAAGAACTCTTATAAACAAAACTCTTATAAACAAAAACTCCTATAGTCAAAAACCTCTCATATCCTAATAAGGAATGGAGGGGAAAAATCAAGATAAAATTAAATAAAATTAAAACAACTAGCGTAAGGGTAATACTAATAATAATGTAAGGTAATACTAATAATAATGTAAGGTAATACTAATAATAATGGTAAAAAGGGCTTTTAGGGCTGCAACTAATGATTATATTAGGAGTCGACTAGTCAAACTATTATTTCTATTGTACATTATCGACTAAATAAAGGTTGAAGTAAGGAAAGTGTATTAATGAATAAAATTTGAAGTCCTTTTAGTCTAGAAAAGATGATAAAAATACAACTTTTTTTTTACAGTCAACTAATCACGTTAATTAATTCGCCCTATTTGTTTACTTTATTTCTTATTTGTCAGCGTCATGTACAAATTCATTAATCTCACAAAAGAAAAGATGATATGTACTAGATTTAGCTACTTCAACTTTCCATCTTATATCGTTGTTGTGTCAAAAACTTGGTTAAATTACAAATGTATGTGAATTCATCTCATTGCACCAAATCCAATTCAACTTTATTTATAGTGCACCTTATAAATAACAAAGTCAACCAAAGCGCAAACAGGAAAAAACACACATTAAAAAAAAAATTAAAAAAAATTATAAAGTCAACATTACTACTTAAAAAACAAGAGAGAAAAAGTGAGTACCAAGTCAAATAGATGTGTTAAATTGGTGGACCAGGAGAAATCGATCTTCGGGCTAAAATTTCATCGACCTCGGCGTTTGTGACTCCCTGGAAAAGAAGCAAAACACTGTTAAATATTGGACTGAGATTGGTGAGGTATTATGGACATCAACAATTTTAAAAACGCCAACAATGAATGATTAATGGATATCTGTACTTTTAGCTGCAGCAAAAAAACTGTATTTTTTCCATTGTAAACTAAAGTCCTTGATTGTTTTAATTTACCAGGAAAAAGGACAGATAGGACCTGTACATGATGCCTGATTGACATATTTCGCGCTCTGGTCTCTCTCTAGTTCTGTTTGGTTTTTGTAATACACATTTTTAAAAAGAAAAGCAAAATACAGTTAAAAATTGAGCTGGAGGTCAGGTCCGTTTTTTTATGGTGGAATTCGCTGTCACATTCTTGATTTGTCGATCTGGTTTTAATATTTCTATAATTACTGACCCAATCAACAGGAAACAAAAATACGAAATAATTTGTTCACAATGTCTTCAAAAACGGGTGCCATTAAACAACATCAAGACGTGATTGTTTTTAGTTGAAAAGACTTTACAACATGGTACGTTTGTGCAAAAAGAGTGAATCTGCCAGAGTTACACAGGCCGTCGCCCTCTGACTGAAATCATCACATTTTCTACAAATTGCAGAACGTGAACGCAGCCTTATTTATATTATCATTTACTTACATAGGCAAGGCGACGCACAGCTTTGGGGGTTGTGAGAAGGCCACGCACTCGCTCCTGGACCTCCTCCCACATTCTGTGAGAGCTCGACGGAGACCTTCAACAAATGGAAGCAGATACATTCAAAAATTCACTCCCTGATAACAAAGTTTCGTCTCAATGGTTTAGTGACTAGTGTTGCCATTTTACAATACAATATAACTTTTATTGAGCTAAAAATGTGCACTGTCTGAAGTGAGACGAAGCATTTTAATAGTGTATACCTTCTGAGTGAGGCAGAAGACAGGCGCAGAGGTGAAAGGTCAGCGCTCTGGAGAGAATCATGTAGATTTAGCTCCTCGTTTTCCGTCTCCTCAGCCTACCAAATTCAAAACGCAGTTGGAATAAAGACATCTTATCTTATACTTCTGTCAACAAAATAAAAAAGCAACACCAGAACAGTGTTTTGGATATTTGTAGCATAAGATTAGATTAATAGAATACTTTGTTGAATATACCGGTAGTCAGACAGAAATGTTACTTACGTGACCATTAGATAAGGATTGTCTGGGTTCTGGTGAAGCAAATCTCACTAAAACAGAAACAGGCAGAATGACTCCTTCACCTTGTTGGTAGTAAAGCAGAGTAATCTAACAATCAACAGGTTTATAAGATAATTTGCGGGGGGTATTAAACAATATGATGCCAGTAAAAGTTCTATGAGAAGCTATAAAAGTATCAGTAACTAGTTAAGAAGCACAGCTGGGCAAGTTAATATCATCAAACATTCCCAGATTTTAAAAGGTGAAAGACAGAGTTCAACTTTAGCTGGATGAATAAACAAACTGAGATCGACATTTGAGACTGAAGCTCCAAAACAAGTCTGATAAACAAGTGGTATTTCAGTAACTCCAGGTAAAGTGAGGAAAAGAAGTCTTTGAACACCCTGCGATTTTTCAAATTCTCCAACTTACAAAGTATGAAGAGTCTGACATTCTCATCATAGGTGTGTTTGTACTGTAAGAGACAGAATCTAAAAACAAAAAAATCCCAAAATGACATACTTATTTGCAGAAATAATTTTAGATTCTGACTCTCACAGTGGAAATGCACCTATGATGAACATTTCAGACTCCTCTATCATCTCTGAGTGGGAGAACTTGCAAAATCGTAGGGGGTTCAAATATTTATTGTTCTCTCTGTACCTGCTGAAGGAGACCTGCTCACTGTTGGACTAGTTAGCGTTGATGTCAGATGGGGCGATGCAGATCTGGCTCCAGGTCTTGTGGACGGCCCCTGGGAACACGGCACACAGAGCACAGTCAGCAAGTTTACGAGTCAGTGAGTGAGTGAAAACTGTAAGTACTTGTACCTAAGATAAGATAAGCCTGTATTTGTCCACACAATGGGGAATTTGGGTGTACCTGTACACATTGTAATAACGCAAGAAAGATGTAATACTACACAACAACAACAACAACAACAACAACAACAACAACAACAACAGCAACAACAACAGCAACAGCAACTGCAATAATAAGTTAGATTGGAGTCCTAACATAAAGTGCACGGTGGCAAAGGCTGATAGCGCTCTTGCCTCCCAAGAAGGAGATCATGGGTTCGATTCCCGGACCAGACCAACATCACATGATCTCTCTGGGTGGAGTCTGCATGTTCTCCCCGTGTTACCGTGGGTTCTCTCCGGGTTATACGGCTTCGGCCACAGTCCAAAGACATGCATGTGTTAGGTAAAAATTGGTGACTCTAAATTGGCCCTAGTGAATGAATGTGAGAGTGAACTGTCTGTAATGTCTATGTCTCTGTGTTGGCCCTGCGACAAGTTGGCCACTGTCCAGGGTGTACCCCGCCTAAGGCCCGAAGTCACTGGGATAGGCTCCAGTCACCCGCGACCCCGAAAGGGACCAACCGGTAGAAAATGGATGGATGGATGGATGGATGGAGTCCTAACATCAACAACACCAACAAGTATTTGGTCATGTTTCTTTAACAAAAAACAACACCTGAGTCAGTAGCCTATAGCATTACGAATAGGTTTGAGGGGGAACAGGTTCGTTAGGTTAGATAAGTGGTCACAAAGAGTAACTTATAACTGTACAATATATCATACAAGCATTAAAGCAACACAAAACTGAACATAGTTAACGGCACATTCTGTTTTCTCCATTTAGTATTTTGGAAATAATAATCATAAAACGGCAGCACAAAAAGCATTTAGATATAAAAGGCAAAACAATATTTTGTTTGTTAGTTTTTTGGTCAGTATGCTCTCTGTTAACTGGAACAACATTTCATTTATCACACTTGCATCCATAGGTTTATGGGACATTGTAACTTTAAAAGCAGATTTCTCCAAATGCAATTCCCTCCAACACAGATAAAGCCCTTAAAGTAGCACCTGCACACACCAAACTGTATAAGCTTGTACAGCCTAACCCAAAACAAGGGTTTGATGGCTTGTACTGAAGGATTTGTTGAAATTTTTTTCAAAGCCTGATTTACAAAAGTCCAAGTTTGGAGGTGAATCCAAAACATGAAGCAAGCTAAAATAAGATACTAAATACTAAATAAGATGTCAAAAATCCCCTCCAAATTATGTTGGCTCTATACATTGTTCCGATTTGGATGTCCTAGATAATAATAATGTTGGCATTTTTACACATAAAATGCCTTATTTTTATATGATAACATTACACATGATGAAAAACTTATAATACATATTTTCTTACATTTATCTATGTAAAGTGCTAAACAAGTTTAATCTATTCTAAATTTAAGCTGTTATTCTCTTCACCTGCAGTGTCTTACCTTGAAGAGAACACGTCTCCTCCTGCTGGTGAAAGGTGGTACTTACAGGCTGTGGACTGCTGGCTGAACCTGGCTCCTGGTGGTCTGAGTCCAGGCTGAGGTGGGCCAGGCGCTGCCTGTTGCTGGCCCTCAGAGGAGACATGGAGCGGGACCTGGACATGCTCCTGTCTCCTCTGGCACTTCTCCTCTTCACCAGGCTGACAGGCTTTCTCTGAGGAGAGGAGGTCCTGGGTCGATTCGAGCGTCTCTGTCGCCTCAATGAGGGCCTCTGTATTCAGAGGAAAAGGTTAGAAATACTATGGTGGTGGTTTATTATGATTTTAAGGTGCACTATGGAACTTTTTTGTAAAAGAAAGCATATTATGGCATTTTAAGCAACACTAGAATAAATGCAAGTTAGATACGTTTAAAGCCATAATGTGGAGCATAACCTTCATAGAGTGTGTCCTACACGACCCCTCAACAGAAAGGTTACATAGCGCACCTTTAACATGGCAACATTAAAAGTGTTACCAATGCTACATTTGGGTAATCCATGATTTCTGCATTTGCTTCACACTCAAAGATGGTTGTTGTAGTTGAGAATTCCAATCTTGGACAAATACCCTACAACAACAAAGGATTTTCATTGAATCCATAACTATTTTTAATTTATAAAAATGTATAATTTAGGGGACAGACTCACAGGAAAATGTTGTGCTCGTGACATCAAAACCTCCTGCTCAGTTCCAGAAGATGGAGGAACTAGTTTTGGTTCTGGGAAGAGGAATCTGCGAGCATCATTTGCGTAGTAGGCCAAAGTGGTTCCTACTGTCAGGAGAAAATCAAACATCTAAATGTTTATTTTCAGATCACACAAGTTGTATATTGTCTAACTTAATACTAATCCTGAGAGTGATAAAATAGGAAGTGTTGACTGTGACACAGAAACTGAATAGCTCAGCTGTATACAAGTGTATTTACACATTTTGCTGACAATACTTACATGGTGGTATTAGCTGAACAAGTTCAATTCGGACCGTCTCATCTGAAAGAACAAATGTGATGAACCACAAATAACAGTACTGCTTAATGTTAAGTGTCTTACATTCAAGCATCACTGCAATGTCTCCTGGATCAACTGCATATCTGAAAATCTGAACAAACAAGCCATAAATCTCACAATTGGCCACACTGCAAACATAAATACAATATAATTATTTATGAACTTGCCTTTTCAAAAGTCATCTTCTCATGAAACATGAGCGGGAACACAGCGGGGAGACACTCAGACTGCCTAAACTGACCCATGAAGCGCACGCTCAGGTACATGTCTTCATAAGCCATGAGGCGAACTCCTGGACATGACACCTGCCAGAGAAATATAATGTTAGAGAATATAATGAGCAGCATCTACACCACTGCACTTCTGCTGTAGCCCAGCAGGGGGAGACAGAGACATAGAATGCGTCTGGCACAGAAGGCTGCAGGGATAGTGGCTAATTGTTCTGAAAATAAACAGATTATATAAAAAATAGTTATTGCAATAGATATATACATTAAGCAGGGGAAAAGTCTGGTATAGGAATTACTGCACTCCAAGGCCATAAACTGCAGTCCTGTTTATTATATTCTGCAGCCTACATCCATTTTTACAGATCTAAAATAGCAGGTGAACAGAATAGTGCATATGCTACCCTAAAATGATAACCAGCGTCAACATTGTAATGGTAAAGTTTGACTCTTGGACACTGGTCTTGTTTTTACAGCTCTGCCGCGTGGGGCAGAACGTTTACGTCATTATTTACGTGCAAAGAGTGTGAATGGGCCTTACCGCTCGGATATTTACTTCCACCAGCACTTTAAGGGCTTTCCGAGACATTTTTTGCAGATAAATTCTTCTATTAACTCGAGCGCTATAGCGTCACCTGACTACCGTTACCAAGGATACAACAACTTCCGGCGGCGCAAACGGCGCATGAATTTCTGCAGCTCTGTTAAGTGATCGTGATCTTATAAACAATTCAATCCAGAAAGTTTGAGCCATAACTTTTATGGTATGAAAAAAAGAATACCTAGCTGCTTTGGCTTGGGCGAACGCTTGGGTTTTGATACATTTATAAATAAACCCTTAAAATTAAATCATTTCACAAGGAGAAAAGCACAAAATAGTGAACAGTTTTTATGCAATTCACTTATTCAACCAAGCATCCAACAAAGAATGCCGTTAGAAACTGTTTGTTTTTAGTAGTTGCTCAGCACAAGCATAACATACAAAATAAATAGAATTTCAAAATTAAAAATAAAATTCAATATATACTCAAGAAAAAGCTTTACAAATAAGAAAGACATCAATCTTCTTAATTCAACTCAAAATGTTTCAAAGTCCTCGTGTTTGTTTGTTCACTTTGTTAGCTCGATGCAGCGTCTGTGTTTTTCTCCGTCTGCTGCGGTGCCTCCTCATCAGAATCGGAGTCTGATTCTTGGTCCTCTTGGTCCTCTTGGTCCTGGGCCCCTGTTTCGTCCTGGTCCAGAGCCACAGCTCCCTTTCTCTGTGGTAGGACCGTGAAGAAGGCGTCCTGCCAGTTACCCTTCTCCAAATAAGACAGGATGATCTCAAACACTGCAATGTTAAGAGGACACGGGTCACCTTTTGTCAGAATAACCGACACTAAATAAATATAACTTATTCTGCAGTTTAACACATTTCAGTAGCACACTTACAAAACAAAAACAGGTCTTATTACTTAACTATAATGTTTAATGTTTGGATTCATGTTGTTGTTGTCGTACAAGTAAAAAGCCTGTCAGTATCTTACCATGGTTGACGGCCAGGACTTTGCGACTGTTCATCTTTACAAAACTGTTGAGCGGAAGCTGAGCATGAGCGATCCCCAGCTCCTTTGCCTTGTCAAAAGTAAGACCCTGTAAAAGAAAACGATCATCCGTCAAATATGTCGTACTGATGCCGAACCAAAACGATGCGAGACAGTCAGACCTTGTGGTGGTTGTGGTCCACCAGGCCTCCGATGACGTAGGCCTTGCTTTGGTCCAGTTCTGTCAGCACATTTGGAGAGTCTGAAGTGAGATAGACCAGCTCCTCTTTGGCAACAACGTCGATGTAGTGCTCGGCTTTGAAGGAGATATCCTGATCACAAGAAAAACAAAAGCTTGTACTATGCAAATGGAGATTGTGAAAATGTTAAAAGTGCTTCCTGCTTCAACCGAATACTTCAACACATCAACAAACATTTTAAAACAGACTCAAACCCGGAATATGCCTCACCTTCCAGTTGACCCATCCTTTGTCCTTTTCTTCCATGCTCTGTTTCAGCTGTCCACCCAAACTTGTCACTATGAACTGAGGATTTGAGGGAATAAATCACGTCACATACAATTGTCTGTGTGGGATTTGCCAAGTCAAGTTTAAAGGTGACAAACCTGGACTGGATGTGAAGCTCGCCTGTTTGTGGCGTAGCACCGCTGGATCTGTTTGTGAAGTTTTCTGACATCCTGGGAAAAAAGCAAAGAAAACAAACTTAAATGTGGTGTTAGAGATATTGAGGTAGTGGTAGATTTGACTGTATATGTACCGGTATATAAAAATGTCTTACTGCAACTCTTTGTTTTTTTACATCACTCTTTCATTTGATCAAGATTTAGCCTTGAAACTATTACATAAACAGTAAATCACTATATTGTATGAGTTATGACTTTACCTTCATAAGCATAAGGCTATCAAAGCTGCAGTCCACCACCAGCCTGACGGAGCAGCAGGGGGTCACCTCTTTCCGAAATCGTTTCCTGGGATTTCTCTGATCATCTGCCCTCTCGTCGTCATGGTAGTTCTGCCTTTGGAGCCGACGCTGTTGTTTTCTGTCCTTTCTCTTTTGTCTGCAGCACAGATCAGCCAGATGGAAAAGAAAAATTGGCAGCATATCAGCATATAATCTTTCAGGATCTTATAATATCATTTATTGCAACTACTATATACTCTTTTTGTCAATAATTCTGATTATTCTGCATTAGTAAGATGCCAAAATGTGGATTTTTATCAGACAGTGACAATAAGTTTATTCTATTCTATTCGACTTCAGGACTTAAACATGTTTGTTTCACTTTACTGAGACGAATAGACCAAATAGTGTTTTTTTTTGTGTGCAAAATATAATGTAGTAAATACAAGTAAAAATCAGGGAAAGGGTTTGCTACTACAATATTTTTGACAACTTACTTTCGCAGTTCTCTCTCTTCTTCCCATTTCTTTTGCCTCAGAAGTTTTTTTCTTTGCCTTTTAGACAGAGTTTGGCTCTCTGTGGATTCCTCCGAGTTTATCTTTGTCTCTCCTGTGCTTTTACTGTCATTCTCCAGCTCCTGATTCTCACACGGAGACGCACTGTTCACATTTTCATGAGCCATGATGTCCTGTTTTTGCTGTCAGGTGGCTACTGTGGTTAGCTTGTTAGCTTGTTAGCTTGTAAAAAGAGAAAAGGTCCTATAAAAGCACGTACTCCTGCTTTCATCTGTATCAAAGACGACCTATAGTGTGTTCATCAGGACGCAGGCAGGGCAAGAACCAAATCAAGAAAGAAAAAGCAAAACAAAACACAAGTTGTTTAAAATGAAAACTCTGCACATGTTGGTGGCGCTTCAATATGACGTCATTATAAAACGGTCGCACGAGAGCGGAGCTGTAGCCTCGTCGGCACTAGATCATACACTCCTAACTCACGATAGTCAGAATTCCACAAGTTTTTTCTTTTTTACAAAACATTTATATGTCTTTAAACATTTAAAGACATAGTTTTCAGAAGTAGAAATGGCTTTTCGCAGAATTCCACTAGTTAATATACGGAATTGGGATGAAAGTGACTAAATCTGAATCCAACGTGTGGCAGTGACCGAGACCTGTCCTGCTGATACAGCTCAGGTAATAATTTTCTCTCTAAAAAGCTTTTTTTCATTGGATCACAGTCTGTTCCACTTCACACGTAGTATAGACTGCGCAAAGATAGTGTTAAACCATAAAATAAATAACCCTAACCCCTAACCCTACGTTTTTGTAGTAGTAAGGAGACAATTAACAAACTAGACTGTGCAATCTATAAATTGAAAAAGTTTAAACTCTGAGACAGAGCGGGAGTCGAACACAATACTACAGCACTCCACGCCGAGTTTATAATCGCAAGGTCAACATATTTGAAAATATTCTGCTGCAAGATAGGAAATCATGGATTTGCATCCATGGATTTGCGACATATTGGATTCTGCAACTTCCAAATTCTGACTTCCGTGAGTTAGGAGTGTATGATCTAGTGCTGACCCATGACTACACTTCTCTCCAAAGGGCACAAAATACATAATAAACTTATTTATATTACTGTTATATTATAACATAATTACCCCCACCTACAATTGTTGTGTTGTTGTGTTGTGCTCTTGTTTTTTGTCTGTATCTTTTTAGGTTCCACATGTTTTTCAATCAATGGATACTAATTTGTGTCTAATTAAAAATAAAACAACAAAATAGTTTATATCACAGCAGCAGATTAAATATGATTGTAGCTGACGCTATTTGGTCAGTATTCTCAAACATTTTTATTTTCATGGGAGTTTTTCTCGTCAAGTTGGCTCAGGCATCATTGTGGTTGTTTTGTTGTTTATTTGTCTATTTAAGTTAATATTTACCGGTGTAAGTCATCATGTGACCACGGGCGTCGCCCGGAAGTATAAATAGAGACGGGGAGAGAGATAGAGGAAGAGAAGCCGTGAAACAGAACGGTGAAAGAAAAGAATAAGACAAACGTCTGCCAGAAAACCACTTAACTACCAATGGTCACATGTTGGCGAACGCGGTAAATATGCTTATGTTTTTTTTTTTATACTGTTTGTAATACATTATTGCTGATGCATTTTCCGTTTTGTTTAGTTTTCATGGTGTCAAGGTGTCAAAGTGTAAAGTGTCAAATCTGCAATTAAACCTGACCGGACACAAACATCAGAATGGAGCGTGATGTTCTTTTTTAGACCAAGAAGAACCACGGTAGTTACAATGATTGTACAATGAAAATGTGTTATTTAATGTTATTGTAGGCTATTCAAAGAAATCTAATTTAGGCAAAAGCAATAAGTAGTTATTGTATATGGTTACTTCTAGTGCATGCGATTAGGCTTGTTTAAAGGGCCCATCACAGATTGGACGACTCATTGAACTAAAATGCAGTTAAGATAAATATATTTTGAAATTTTTTTTTGAAATATAAAAATGTTATCACAGAATAGCACATTATTATAACGTACATTATTATATGTTTATAATTTCAGCTGCAGTTTTATTCAAACAGAGCATATTTTGATTTGGAGTGGGTTGGTTGTGTTTAGAAAAGGGAACAGCGTGTCAGCAAAAGCAGATGTGAAAGTGTAAATATGTGAGTTAGATTGTGCGTCTGAGAAGGAGACTTTTCCTCTGTCCATGTCCAAGTCCACCCTGATCCGCAGAGGGGGGCACTTCAGAGTCAGAACCTCGTCTACATGTGGTGGAGCGTAAGCTGTGTATTGATCATCTCGGAACCAAATTTCCCAGTATCCAGAGGTTATGTCTTCTCTCCGAGGGGCAGATTTATTTATAACCCCGACTGCCCAGCGTCCTTCTTTCAGAACTTCCACCTCCCAATTATATATTCCAGTAGTAAACCCCTCGGCCCCCAGAACTGTGAAATAGTCAGAGAACCTCTCAGGGTTGTCTGGGATCCATGGAAGCTCTGGAGCTTCAGCTGCCCCTATGTTTGCACAGTGTACGCTGCACAGATCATCAGACACAACCAAGCGTCTATTAGCAGTGTTTGGATCCAGGACCACTGGAGTGTAAAACACCAGATCCTTCATCTGGTTCCAGATGTTGAAGCTCAGGTTGCCTAGATGTTTGGCTACATCCACCAGAGATTCACGTGGCAGGTGTGGGACACTCTTTAAGGGCGCTTGCTGCACTCGTCTTACTGCAGCGCTGTAGTTCTGGAGAAACGTGACGTCCTGGGCCTTGAGCTCCTCCTCTGTTTGTCTGATGCTCTCTGACAGAGTGTTCATCTCTTGGGTCAGAGCAGTCACTCTCTGCTCCATCAGACTGTTCTTCTGCTGCACCTCAGACCTCAGAGCTCTGATGCGGGCCTGCTCTTCCTTCTGCAGAAAAGCTCTCATTTTGTCAAACTCTCTCTGGATCAGCGTCTCTGTGCGCTGGCCCTGCTGTTTTATGTGCTCCCTGGTCTGGCCCCAGTTCTGTCTCACGTCACTGCACTTCTTCAGTCTGTCCTTTAGAGGCTCCAGACTCTGTTGGAGCTGCTCCTTATAGTCCTGTGTCACTTCATCAATGGGGCTGAACCTGTGCTCGTGATGAGCTCTGGAATCTCGACAGACCAGACAGACAGGCTGCTGGTGATCCACACAGAACAACAGCAGTTTCTCTTTGTGCTGAGGGCAGAGGGCTTCAGACTGACCAGAGAGCGGCCCCACAGTCAGCTGCTGAGAGAAGGTCTCACACAAGTTCTTTAGGACCAGGTTACGAGGAGGATCTGTCTTTGAGGAGCGTCTCTTACAGACGGGACACTCCCGAGTCACCTTCTCTGTCCACCAGTTCTGCAGACAGGCCTTACAGAAGCTGTGGCTGCACGACAGCACCACAGGGTCCTTGTAGACCTCCAGACACACTGGGCAGCTGAAGTCCATGTCTGGAAAAGAAGCCATTTCTGTGCAATAGAAAAAGTCACAATTTTACTTTCACTTTTCCAAACAATGTTGTCGTTTAAAATGAATGTATATAAGCCGACTTACTGTGCCCTTTTTATCCACTGGATTCTCCTTCTCTTTTTCTATTTCTCTCTCTTTCTTTCTCTTTCTCTTGCGCTTTTTTTCTGCAATTTGATTCACGCTCTGCCGCTCTCGACTGTTTCCTTGAGTCTGCAGTTTGATTCTGTTTTTTTCTCTACTGTTTCCTTGTTTCTGTACTGTGGAGGTGGAGTGTTTATGAGACCTGCCCTGTTGAAATATGAACCGCCTCTAAAAATAGTCTGTGCCCATTTACTATCAATTAGTTTGTAAAAGTTAGTTTATAGCATTCCTTCATGTCATCCTTCAAGAGTAAGATGAACAACTTGAGCAAATTCGGGTGCAAAAGATACAGCCTGGATTTACCTTCAGGAGCTGCCGTGTTAGTGTGATGCTGACAGGGCGGAGTTTCACTGTTTTGGGGGAGGGTTTTTTCACTATTAAAATAAATCAGCTGACTGAAGTGACTGGGAGTGGACATGATCCGACAGGAAAACCAGTCAAAAGATTACTAGTATTTTTTTCCTTTTACCATTTTTCCCATGCCATTGTATAACCCATGTTGAAATCAGTCTTCTAAATTTGCTTTTGTTACACAGCTCTCTGGTTGAACACAACACACAGACATAGGAACCACAACAACTGAACATCATAGAACAAACAAAATGCAAAAAAAAGAACTCATGTCAAAAAACATGCAAAGAGCTCACAGACCGCTCCAAAACGGGTCAGAAGATTGAGTGAAAACTATTTTATTGCTCAAAAAGACCCTCCGTTACTGTAGATATAACATTTTCAGTTGAGTATTTACAAACTAAAGTTGGCACACACTGGCCCACATTGAGTAGATATGCACATGTCTTCAGTAAAGTCCAGGACCCTTTCATTGAAACAAACAATGTTCATTGATCCAGCAGTGAGTCCGCCAAAGCAAACGCCTCCTCTGGTGCAGTGAATCTTTCTATTTTTCAATCCACGTTGATCCTCAGCGTTGCAAGATAAAGCAGTTTATGATCCACTTTCTTCTCAGGCGAGACTTCACTTGATCAAAATGTGTTTCTTGACCACTCTCGCAGAGTATTTATTAAAGAAAGAGACATAGGGCTCGTTTGGTCTGGTCCAGTTCGTGAAGAGATCTCTAGATGCATCACTAAAGTAATGAAACTTCAGTACCTTGGGTTTGAAATCTCAACAGACCAGACACACAGGCTGCTGGTTATCCAGACATAAGAGCTGCAGTTTGTCTTTGTGCTGAGGGCAGAGGGCTGCACACCATAATATAATAGATCCAAGCAGCAGACTGACCACAGAGCTGCCCCACAGTCAGCTGCAAAGAGAAGGTCTCACACAGGTTCTTTGTTCTGTTTAAATCAATAAAATGTTTTGATCTCCTCCTTGAACCGACACCTTAACGTGGTGGAGGGGTTTGAGCGCCCGAATGATCCCGGGTGCTATGTTGTCGGGGGCTTCAAGCCCCTGGTAGGGTCTCCCAAGGCAAACAGGTCCTAGGTGACGGGTCTGACAAAGATCGGTTCAGAAGCCCCCTATGATGAGTAAAAGAACAAGGCCGTTTACGTCGCCCGGATCGGCGTCACCGGGGCCCCATCCTGGAGCCAGGCCTGCGATGGGTGCTCCATGGCGAGCGCCTGGTGGCCGGGTCTTACCCCACAGGGCCCGGCCGGGCATAGCTTGAAGGAGCGACGTGGGGCCGCCCTCCCGTGGGTCCACCACCCGCAGGAGGATCCATAAGGGGCCGGTGCAGAGAGATCTGGGCAGCAGTCGATGGCAGGGGCCTCGTCGACCAGATCTCCAGACACAGAGACTAACTCTGGGGACATGGAATGTCACCTCGCTGGGGGGGAAAGAGCCTGAGCTTGTGCGGGAGGTTGAGCGATACCGACTAGATATAGTCGGCCTCACCTCCACGCACAGTTTGGGCTCTGGAACCCATCTCCTCGAGAGGGGCTGGACGCTCCACTTCTCTGGTGTGCCCGCGGGGAGAGGCGGCGGGCTGGTGTGGGCTTGCTTATAGCCCCTCAGCTCAGCCGCCACGTGTTGGAGTTTACCCCAATGAACGAGAGGGTCGCGTCCCTCCGCCTTCGGGTGGGGGACAGGTCTCTCACTGTTGTGGCGGCCTACGGGCCGAACAGCAGTGCAGAGTACCCGGCCTTCTTGGAGTCCTTGGGAGGAGTACTGGACAGTGCACCGACCGGGGACTCCGTTGTTCTACTGTGGGACTTCAACGCCCACGTGGGCAATGACAGTGACACCTGGGGAGGGGTGATCGGGAAGAACGGCTTCCCCGATCTGAACCCGAGCGGTGTTCAGTTATTGGACTTCTGTGCTAGCCACGGTTTGTCCATAACGAACACCATGTTCAAGCACAAGGGTGTCCATCAGTGCACGTGGCACCAGGACACCCTAGGCCGGAGGTCAATGATCGACTTTGTTGTCGTGTCATCTGACCTCCGGCCGCGTGTCTTGGACACTCGGGTGAAGAGAGGGGCAGAGTTGTCAACCGATCACCACCTGGTGGTGAGTTGGATCCGCTGGCGGAGGAGGAAGCCGGACAGACTTGGCAGACCCAAGCGCATTGTGAGGGTCTGTTGGGAACGTCTTGTGGAGCCCTCTGTCAGTAGGGTATTCAACTCGCACCTCCGGGAGAGCTTCTCCCATGTCCCGGGGGAGGCTGGGGACATTGAGTCCGAGTGGACCATGTTCTCCGCCTCCATTGTTGATGCGGCTGCTCAGAGCTGTGGTCGCAAGGTCTCCGGTGCCTGTCGTGGCGGCAGCGCCCGAACCCGGTGGTGGACACCGGAAGTAAGGAATGCCGTCAGACTGAAGAAGGAGGCCTATCAGGCCACTCTGGCTTGTAGGTCTCCGGAGGTCATCGACAGGTATCGGCAGGCCAAGCGAGCCGCGGCTCGTGCTGTCGCAGAGGCAAAAACCCGGGCCTGGGAGGAGTTCGGGGAGGCCATGGAGGAGGACTATCGGTCGGCACCAAAGAAATTCTGGCAAACCGTCCGGCGCCTCAGGAGGAGGAAGCAGTGTCTCACAAACACCGTTTACGGTGCGGGTGGAGGCCTGCTGACCTCGAATGGGGATGTCGTCGGACGGTGGAAGGAATACTTTGAGGATCTCCTTAATCCCTCAGTCACGTCTTCCGAAGAGGAAGTAGAGACCGGGGATTCGGAGGCTGGCTCATCCATCACCCAAGCTGAAGTCACTGAGGTTGTTCGCAAACTCCTCGGTGGCAGGGCTCCGGGGGTGGATGAGATCCGCCCTGAGTACCTAAAGTATCTGGATGTTGTAGGACTGTCTTGGTTGACACGTCTCTGCAACATCGCGTGGCGGTCGGGGACCGTGCCTCTGGACTGGCAGACCGGGGTGGTGGTCCCTCTGTTTAATAAGGGGGGCCGGAGGGTGTGTTCCAACTACAGAGGGATCACACTCCTCAGCCTCCCGGGTAAGGTCTATTCCAAGGTACTGGAGAGGAGAATCCGACCGATAGTCGAACCTTGGATTCAGGAGGAGCAGAGTGGTTTTCGTCCCGGTCGTGGAACACTGGACCAGCTCTATACCCTCCATCGGGTGCTCGAGGGTTCATGGGAGTTTGCCCAACCAGTCCACATGTGCTTTGTGGATCTGGAGAAGGCTTTCGACCGTGTCCCTCGGGGTGTCCTTTGGGGGGTGCTCCGGGAGTACGGCGTCCGGGGCCCTTTGCTCAGAGCTGTCCGGTCTCTGTATGACCGGAGCAGGAGCTGTGTTCGCATTGCCGGCAGTAAGTCAGACCTGTTCCCAGTGCATGTTGGACTCCGCCAGGGCTGCTCTTTGTCACCGGTTCTGTTCATAATTTTTATGGACAGAATTTCTAGGCGCAGTTAGGGGTCGGAGGGTGTCCACAGGATTCCATCTCTGCTGTTTGCAGACGATGTTGTCCTGATGGCTCCATCAAACCCGGACCTCCAACATGCACTGGGACGGTTTGCAGCCGAGTGTGAAGCGGCTGGGATGAGAATCAGCACCTCCAAATCCGAGGCCATGGTTCTCAACCGGAAAAAGGTGGCTTGCCCTCTTCAGGTGGGTGGGGTGTCCTTGCCCCAAGTGGACGAGTTCAAGTATCTCGGGGTCTTGTTCACGAGTGAGGGAAGGATGGAGCGTGAGATCGACAGGCGGATCGGTGCAGCGGCTGCAGTGATGCAGTCGCTGCATCGGACTGTTGTGGTAAAGAGGGAGCTGAGCCGAAAGGCAAAGCTCTCTATTTACCGGTCGGTCTACGTTCCTACCCTCACCTATGGTCATGAACTTTGGGTAGTGACCGAAAGAACAAGATCGCGGATACAAGCGGTTGAAATGAGTTTCCTCCGCCGTGTGGCTGGGCGCTCCCTTAGAGATAAGGTGAGGAGCTCGGCCACACGGGGGGAGCTCGGAGTAGAGCCGCTGCTCCTCCACGTGGAGAGGAGCCAGCTGAGGTGGCTCGGGCATCTGTTCCGGAAGCCTCCTGGGCGCCTCCCTCGGGAGGTGTTTCAGGCATGAGGCCCCGGGGAAGACCCAGGACACGCTGGAGAGACTATGTCTCTCGGCTGGCCTGGGAACGCCTCGGGATCCCCCCGGAGGAGTTAGAGGAAGTGTCTGGGGAGTAGGAAGTCCCTGCTCAGACTGCTGCCCCCGCGACCCGGCCCCGGATAAGTGGCAGAAAATGGTTGGATGGATGGAAAATGTTTTGATGTAAATAGTATAAATGAGGGTGTGTTGTGTGTTTGTGTATACATAGGAACATAGGACAAATTCATTATAGTCAGCAATACCCTTTATTTAAAATGGCGGCCTGCTACAAAGTAAAACTGTGGACGTGTGTTGTGCTATTGGAATGCAGAGATACAGGTTTGCATACAATTATGATTCATCAAACATTTTACAATTTTCATTGGAGCTAGATAGATGCTTTATTCATCCCAGAGGAAATTAAAAAGTCATTAACTCATACTCAAACTACATGGACATAACACATGGACAAAAAACAAGAGTAGAGAGAACATTATGGACTCTGCTACAGACCCTTGTAATGTCAACCCACAAAGACAATACAATATAACAGTTTCAGACAAAGTGTTTGTTACAAAAATGCACAGCTACTGGTATAAAAAAGTTCTTGAGACGTTCAGTAGAACACCACGACATCACCATGTGCCCGATAAAGGAGTTTTTATGTCAATTTAAAATGTTCTGGAGGTCCATAAGAGAACAGTTTGGGGTTTTGTCCATAACAATGTACACTGACGACAAACTCAGACCTACCTCTGAACCAGCCTTTTCAATTACCTTCTTTGTTCAATATTTGTCCTCCAGTGATGATCCCGCCCCAACACAGTACAGTGTAAAACAACACACTGGCCACAATGACCTGGTAAAACACATTAAGGAGTCTCTTGCTCACATCAAAGGATCTGAATTTCCTCAAAAACAACAATTTGGATTGAGCCTCTTTAAGAACTGCATCACTGTTCCTCTTCCAGGTCAACTTACAGTCAAGACTGTAAGATCCACTGGCAATATTCTAATACTTCTTTGATTACCTGTATTTATAAAAGGAAAGAGTTTATTCTCTGACGCAAGTTCAAAAGTATGAATGTGTAAACCAGTTTGTGAATCAGTAAAAGACACTTTTTGCCTGTCCATGTCTAAATTGACTTTTATTTTCTGCAGATGCTGCTTTAAGGTCAGAACCACGTCTAAACAAGATGGAGAATAGGCTGTGTAGTTTCCGTCCCTAAACCAAATCCCCCAGTATCCCCAGTCAATGTCTCCCTTTCTTGGTACAGATTCTTCTGTTACCCCCACAGCCCAATCGGCATTATTATCAACTTCCACCTCCCAACAGTGAGTCCCTGAGCTGTACCCCTCAGTCCCTAACACTGTATTATACTCACTAAACCTCTCAGGGTTGTCTGGGAACCATGGGACCTCTGCCATGGCAGTTATTTCAGCAGAATAAACACTGCATAAGTTATCACAGACACAAAGAAATGGATGAGCAGTGTTTGGATCCAGGACCACTGGAGTGTAAAACACCAGATCCTTCATCTGGTTCCAGATTTTGAAGCTCAGGTTGCCTAGATGTTTGGCTACATCCACCAGAGATTTAGACGGCAGTTGTGGGACACTCTTTAAGGGCGCTTGCTGCACTCGTCTTACTGCAGCGCTGTAGTTCTGGAGAAACGGGACGTCCTGGGCCTTGAGCTCCTCCTCTGTTTGTCTGATGCTCTCTGACAGAGTGTTCATCTCTTGTGTCAGAGCAGTCACTCTCTGCTCCATCAGACTGTTCTTCTGCTGCACCTCAGACCTCAGAGCTCTGATGCGGGCCTGCTCTTCCTTCTGCAGAAAAGCTCTCATTTTGTCAAACTCTCCCCGGATCAGCGTCTCTGTGCGCTGGCCCTGCTGTTTTATGTGCTCCCTGGTCTGGCCCCAGTTCTGTCTCACGTCACTGCACTTCTTCAGTCTGTCCTTTAGAGGCTCCAGACTCTGTTGGAGCTGCTCCTTATAGTCTTGTGTCACTCCTTCAATGGGGCTGAAACTGTGCTTGTGATGAGCTCTGGAATCTCGACAGACCAGACACACAGGCTGCTGGTGATCCACACAGAACAACAGTAGTTTCTCTTTGTGCTGAGGGCAGAGGGCTTCAGACTGACCAGAGAGCGGCCCCACAGTCAGCTGCTGAGAGAAGGTCTCACACAAGTTCTTTAGGACCAGGTTACGAGGAGGATCTGTCTTTGAGGAGCGTCTCTTACAGACGGGACACTCCCGAGTCACCTTCTCTGTCCACCAGTTCTGCAGACAGGCCTTACAGAAGCTGTGGCTGCACGACAGCACCACAGGGTCCTTGTAGACCTCCAGACACACCGGGCAGCTGAAGTCCATGTCTGGAAAAGAAGCCATTTCTGGTTAACTGTGATGTAAAATGTACAAGAAGTCTTAGAAGTCTGAAAAATATCTGCATGAACAATTGTTTAATTTTAGAAAATAATCAAATGCGTTTAAAATCTTTGAGAGTGTATTTTACTGAGCTAATGTTAATCATGAAATATATATCGTGTTGTAATTGTAATGAAATGTGTTCTTTTGATCAATGTTGTATTCTCCTGCCCAGGGAAAGTAGCAGTAGCTAAATCTGGTGCAAATAAATTTTGTAATTTTTTTGTAGTATCATTGAAGATTAATGATTTTGCACATACTCTATGACAAATAAAAACTAAACTAGATAAAGTAACTTTTTAAATTTTAAATTAACAGTTCACCACTCCATGTGCATACTCGGAAACAGAGCCCGGCTGAACCGAGACCAAGTCCATGCAAAACGCTGCATCAGAAGACAGGTCTCTACTGGTTGGTCTGTGTTTTAATGCCATGCTTCGTTTCACTCTGATCTAAATGCAAAACAGGATTTGGGCGGAGGGCCTATTGCTCCCGCAGCGTTGCAACTGCGTTGCAACTGTCTTACCAAACATGCGGGCTGCGCCCGCATGTTTGGTGCCCCGTCACCCCTGGCAAGTACAGTGAACTAGCCCATGCCGAAGGCATGGATCATGCATACTTACTCCTGCTATGACAGAAATAGTCAACAATTAGTGAATGGGCGTAGCCCATTCACTAATTGTTGACAACAGCAGCGCGAAGCGCTGCATTCCTTCAAAAACCCTCCTGGCATCGTCCTGTACGCGAGAATCCATGCCGCAGGCATGGGCCATGCTTGTATCTGCTCAAATCAATGGAAGTCTATGGGGAGTGGGCGGGGCATCCCGACGGAATAGGGAGTGACGAGCGCGTAAGCGCTCGTAATGATGATTCCACCCCATGGCGGCATCGGGAAGGCTTAGAGCTTTCAAACGATGTATAATTTGTTGTTATAGTGGAAACGGCTATATTGTTTTTGCTAAAAATATTATTATTTTTAGGCCCGAGCCCCAGCAGGGGGAGGGCCTATTGCTCCCGCAACGCTGCCGAAGGCAGCGTTGCAACTGTCTGACCAAACATGCGGGCGCAGCCCGCATGTTTGGTACCCCGTCGCCCCTGGCAAGTACAGTGAACTAGCCCATGCCGAAGGCATGGATCATGCATACTTACTCCTGCTATGACAGAAATAGTCAACAATTAGTGAATGGGCGTAGCCCATTCACTAATTGTTGACAACAGCAGCGCGAAGCGCTGCATTCCTCCAAAAACCCTCCTGGCATCGTCCCGTACGCGAGAATCCATGCCGCAGGCATGGGCCATGCTTGTATCTGCTCAAATCAATGGAAGTCTATGGGGAGTGGGCGGGGCATCCCGACGGAATAGGGAGTGACGAGCGCGTAAGCGCTCGTAATGATGATTCCACCCCATGGCGGCATCGGGAAGGCTTAGAGCTTTCAAACGATGTATCATTTGTTGTTATAGTAAAAACGGCTATATTGTTTTTGCTAAAAATATTATTATTATTATTATTATTATTATTTTTCTTGTTCTTCTTCAGCGCTTTGATCTCTAATTTGACCCCCTGAACATGCTCAAAAACTCACCAAACTTTGCCCAAAATTCAGAATCGGCGAAAAATTTTATTTTTTCTGGGCCATTTTTTTTTTCGTTAAAAAATGGCGCGACAGCGCCACCGACAAAAGTCAAAATACATTGCGCCTATGGGAGACGCCCCGAGGTCAACTTTGGCGTAAAGCTACGAAATTCGGGACACGCATTCCTCTCGTGAGGATAAACAAAAAAAATCATTGTGGCCACGCCCCCAAACTTACCCTATGGCCGCCATCTTCCTTTGAAAATGAAAACAAGCTGAGTTAGCCATTTTGTTTACGTCAAACTTTGACGAACTCCTCCTAGGGCGTTTTGCCCACCGACTTCAAAATCGGCGTACGTCCTCTGGACAAGTGGGGCATCTAAAGTTATTCAATTTTTTGAGATACCTTTTACGGTCTGTGTGCGGCGCAGCCGCAAAGTTGGACAACTTATTTTGGAATATTGCAGGTCTAAAAATTGCTCCCATTTGATCAAAACCAGTCCGATTAGGACCAAATTTGAATCAGTTGTTAAACTTTCTAGTTTGGAGCAGTTTAGGCTGACAAAATTGAAATGGCCGCGATAGCGCCCCCTACAGAGTGACCTTTAAATTAACATTGAAGGTCAAAAATTAGTTTTACCAAAATTGTCTAAACTTTACCCAAAATTCTATTTTGCCGTCCCGATCACAAAAGCCAATCACAAAAATGCCTACATTTTTACGCCGTAGTCGTAGCGATGACAGAAACCTCCCATGTTATCCCTATGGGAAAACCGCAAAATCTCTCAAATTACCACATTTTTATGTTTTACACTTCAACGAACTCCTCCTAGTGCGTTTTGCCCACCAACCTCAAAATCGGTGTACGTCCTCTAGACAAGTGGTGCATCTAAAGTTATCCAAATTTTGAGGATAACTTTTACGGTCTCTGTGCGACGGAGCCGCAAACGTTTCCCAGAATTCTGACTATTTGGCCTTCAGAGTGGCCTATAAACAACAGAGTTTTTCCAAATGACATGATATTTTGCACTAAATTCTAATTTGCCATCCTGATCATACAAGTATGAGAGCCAAAGTCATATTTTGTACGGCGTAACCGTAGCGATGACAGAAACATCCCATGTTATCCTTATGGGAAAATCGCAACATCGCTCAAATCACCACATTTTTACGCTTCACACTTTAACAAACTCCTTCTAGGGCGATTGTCCGATCAAACTCATATTTGGGGAAAATCATCTACACAAGCGGGCCATCAAAAGGTATCCATATTTTGATTCTAAGTGCTACGGTCTCTGTGTGGCGGACCCGCAAATATATGTCAGAAATGGGAAAACAGCGAAATCTCTAAAATGACCACATTTTTATGCTTCACACTCTAACAAACTCCTCCCAGGGCGATTGCCCGATCAAGCTCATATTTGGGGAGAATCATCTACACAAACGGGGCATCAAAAGTTAGTCATATTTTGATTTTAAGTGGTACGGTCTCTGTGCCGTGGAGCTGCAAATATACTGTCACAAATGGGAAAAACGCCAAATCCTTGAAATGTTCACATTTACGCTTCACACTTTAATGAACTCCTCCGTGGGCAATAGCTCGATCAAGCTTTACTTTGGGAAATATCATCTACACAAGCGCGGCATCAAAAGTTATCCATATTTTTATTCCAAGTGCTACGGTCTCTGTGCGGCGGCGCAGCAAATTTGACTGACACTTGTGTTCATTTACACTGGATTGGCCATGTCCAATGTGTCGCCGTCTGTCAAGTTCTTTTTTAATTCAACACAATAAGGGCGCCATCTTTACCAAGTCGAAAGCGCAGAGTCGGAAGGCCGGCGGCCCGCGAGGGCCGTTGGATGCCGCTTGCGGCTTTAATTTTGTTTTGTTCTCTACTGCTTCCTTGTTTCTGCACTGACAGTGGAGGTGGAGTTTGAGGCTTGTCCTGTTGAAATATGAACCAATAACCATATTTACTTTGTAAAAGTTAGTTTATACTTTGTAAAAGTTAGTTTATATTCATGGAATGGTGATCGGAAACATAAACTTCCCCAAGGTAAATGTTTAGTCACACATGCCAGACTCAGCTTTATTAAAAGTCACAAAAGGAAAATAAATCAATATGCAAATATGAAATAGGTGTTATTAAGGACTATTCCAAAAACAATAGAGAAAAATTTGAGTATTGTCCATTACATAATAAAACATATTTAAAACGTACACAATGTAAACTGCAAACTAGTTCAAACTTACCTCACTATATTTGATCCAACAGTTTTAGTTCCTCTGTGCTGTTTAGTCTGCGTCGTCTCCCTCTGCTCTTCTGTATTTCCTTATTTATTCCCCTGTCGCTTGAAAGTGGAGGTGGAGTTTAAGGTGCTCTCTGAACTTCCTGATTAGATTGACAGCTCACTGCTTCTATAACAAAATGATCTTCTGAATGTACTAACACGAATTTAACAAATCTGTTTTCACCAGTAAAGATTTGTAGTTGACGAGTAGATGCCTGTAAAAGAAATTGAGCTCCAGTGACAATAATAAGAGGAAATATAGCCGCAAGCGGCAATGATCGGCCCTCGCCACGCCGCCGCCACACCGCCGCCACGCCGCCGCCACGCCGCCGCCTCGCCGCAAGAGGAGGGGGCGCTAACGCGCCCCAATGGTCCTTTTAGTACGCCTACTGCTGAATCTGTGATGCTGTCACATCTTCTCCCCTTTGTTTTACCATCAAAAAGCTATTTTATTTTGAATTCTTGGCAAAATGTGCGGCTTTGCCGCACAGACACCGTGACTCTTTGAATAAAAATGTGGATAACTTTTGATGGTCCACACCTGAAGATGAGTCTCACCAAATTTCAGGTTAATAGGGCTGACGCCCTGGGAGGAGTTTGTGAAAGTCTAAAGTGTAAACAGGTTCTGGTGATTTCCCCATTGGAATAACATGGGAGGTTTCGGTCATCGCTACAGCAAAGCCGTAACAATTATGACATGGGTCTCATTGACTTTTTTGATGGGGATGCCAAAATTGAGTTTTGTGTCAAATTTCAGATAATTTTGCAAAACTAAACATTTAACCTCCATATAAAATCTGTAGGGGACGCTGTGGCGCCAAATTAATTAATTTCACTTCAAGTAGGTTTAGGGCAAAGAGTTTAACAACTGATTGTAATTTGACGCAATTCGGACTTTATCTGCGCAAACGGCAGAAATGTTAAATTTGGGAGATTTCTGAAATTCTAGCTAAAGTTTGCGGCTTCGCCGCTCAGAGACCGTGACAGGTATCAATGTAATTTGAATAACTTTTGCTGTCCCACTCCTCAGTAGCATTTTCACCAAATTTCAGCTTTTTAGAGCCAACGCCCTGGGAGGAGTTCGGAAAAGTACGACGTTTGGAAAAACTCCAGAGTCATGCTTAGCCATTTTTGAACCAATATGGCCGACATTTGGTTGGGTGCACGGCGTTGCCGTAATAATATTTTTTACTTCTCTTGTCACCATCTACCTCTGCGCCAAATTTCATGATTCTACGATCAGATTTTTTTTGGGTCATTTGCTATCTCAATGCATTTTTGGTACATTTGGGGGCGCTGACGCGCCAATTTTTTTATTTTAGAAAAGGGAAATAGCCAGAATGTAGAGAGGCACGATTTTTAGAGGTGTGCAAATTTTTGTGACTTTTCGTCAATGTTCACTGGGTGAAAAATAGGGGGGTTGGTCCCGAGAAGAAAGAAAGAAGAAGAAAGAAGAAAGAATTAAAGCCGCAAGCGGCATCCAACGGCCCTCGCGGGCCGCCGGCCTTCCGACTCTGCGCTTTCGACTTGATAAAGATGACGCCCTTATTGTGTGTTGAATTGAAAAAGAACTTGACAGACGGCGACACATTGGACATGGCCAATCCAGTGCAAATCAACACAAGTGTCAGTCAAATTTGCTGCTCCGCCGCACAGAGACCGTAGCACTTAAAATATTAAATATGGATAACTTTTGATGCCCCGTTTGTGTAGATGATTTTCCCCAAATATGAGCTTGATCGAGCTATTGCCCACGGAGGAGTTTGTTAAAGTGTGAAGCGTAAATGTGAACATTTCAAAGATTTGGCGTTTTCCCATCTGTGACAGTATATTTGCAGCTCCACGGCACAGAGACCGTATCACTTAAAATCAAAAGATGGATAAGTTTTGATGCCTCACTTGTGTAGATGATTTTCCCCAAATATGAACTTGATCGGGCAATCGCCCTAGGAGGAGTTCGTTAAAGTGTGAAGCGTAAAAATGTGGTCATTTTAGAGATTTCGCTGTTTTCCCATTTGTGACATATATTTGCGGGTCCGCCACACAGAAACCATAGCACTTAGAATCAAAATATGGATAATTTTTGATGCCCCGTTTGTGTAGATGATTTTCCCCAAATATGAACTTGATCGGACAATCGCCCTAGGAGGAGTTTGTTAAAGTGTGAAGCGTAAAAATGTGGTGATTTGAGCAATTTCGCGATTTTCCCATAAGGATAACATGGGATGTTTCTGTCATCGTTACGGTTACGCCGTACAAAATATGACTTTGGCTCTCATACTTTTATGATCAGGATGGCAAATTAGAATTTTGTGCAAAATATCATGTAATTTGGAAAAACTATTGTTTATAGGCCACTCTGAAGGCCAAATAGTCAGAATTCAGGGAAACGTTTGCGGCTCCGTCGCACAGAAACTGTAAAAGTTATCCTTAAAATTTGGATAACTTTAGATGCCCCACTTGTCTAGGGGACGTACACCGATTTTGAGGTTGGTGGGCAAAACGCACTAGGAGGAGTTTGTTAAAGTGTGAAACATAAAAATGTGGATATTCGAGAGATTTAGCGATTTTCCCATAGGGATAACATGGGAGGTTTCTGTCATCGCTACGACTACGCCGTAAAAATTTAGGCATTTTTGTGATTGGCTTTTGTGATCGGGACGGCAAAATAGAATTTTGGGTAAAGTTTAGACAATTGTGGTAAAACTAATTTTTGACCTTCAATGTTAATTTAAAGGTCACTCTGTAGGGGGCGCTATCGCGGCCATTTCAGTTTTGTCATCATAAACTGGTCCAAACTAGAAAGTTTAACAACTGATTCAAATTTGGTCCTAATCGGACTCGTTTTGATCAAATGGGAGCAATTTTTAGATTAGCAATATCCCAAAATAAGTGGTCCAACTTTGCGGCTGCGCCGCACACAGACCGTAAAAGGTATCTCAAAAATTTGGATAACTTTAGATGCCCCACTTGTCCAGAGGACGTACGCCGATTTTGAAGTTGGTGGGCAAAACGCCCTAGGAGGAGTTCGTCAAAGTTTGACGTGAACAAAATGGCTAACTCAGCTTGTTTTCATTTTCAAAGGAAGATGGCGGGCATAGGGTAAGTCTGGGGGCGTGGCCACAATAATATTTGTTTTTGTCCTCAAGAGAGGAATGCGTGTCCCAAATTTCGTAGCTCTACGGCAAAGTTGACCCCGGGGCGTCTCCCATAGGCGCAATGTATTTTGACTTTTGTCGGTGGCGCTGTCGCGCCATTTTTTAACGAAAAAAAAAATGGCCCAGAAAAAATAAGATTTTTCGCCGATTCTGAATTTTGGGCAAAGTTTGGTGAGTTTTTGAGCATGTTCAGGGGGTCAAATTAGAGCTCAAAAAGCAGAATTCACTCATTGTTGACTATTTCTGTCATAGCAGGAGTAAGTATGCATGATCCATGCCTTCGGCATGGGCTAGTTCACTGTACTTGCCAGGGGCGACGGGTCAGACAGTTGCAACGCTGCCTTCGGCAGCGTTGCGGGAGCAATAGGCCCTCCGCCCTGCTGGGGCTCGGGCCTAATAATATTCCGATGCAAAAACAATGTTTCCCATTTTTCAAATATCATAAACTATACATTTTCGGAAAGCGCTCGCGCTTTCCTACCTCACGGTGTGGGTCCCTGGTCACTGACGGGTAATTTCGTTAATTTTGAGTGGGCTCCGCCCACTTTGTGTTTTTGGCCCTCTATACAGTAATAATGTTCAATTTTTGCATTACATGCTTATATGCACGAAACATGCAAGAGATGGGGAACGTATTCGTGAGCTACTTAGCGCAAATTAGTGCTTTATAATGTAAAGTGCTCGTTTAGTGTGCATGAGTGAAGGAGTGCGTTAGTGAGTGTTTAGAAGTGGGCGAGAGCTTCGCGCTCGATTTCGTGCGCACTATGATTAATAGGCCTCTCGCCAGCTTGTGGCGCTCGGGCCTAATTAAACAGGACCATGCGCCCTCATACTTCCGATCACATGTAAAACTTCCCCAAAGTTATGTGAATACACTTTACATAATCATATTTGTTAGTAGCGTTGACCTCTTTATAAAAGTACACTGCAGCTAGGGTCATGGTCATATGTGTGTGTGTGTGTGTGTGTGTGTGTGTGTATGTGTGTGTGTGTGTGTGTGTGTGTGTGTACAGAGTATACAGGGAGACTGTGAAACCAGACACTTCCATACCCCCATAACCCAGTTTCAGATGGGCCTGAGCCAGAGGGAAGCTTTTAACTCCAGCCCTGAGCCAGCAAACATTCCACACTGAACTGTGCTGAGCCATGCAGTTGTCCATTGTGCACCCAGGAGCATTAAACAAGTTGACATTGGGACATATAGTAGACCTTACTTTATTGGGAGTTTTTATATTTATTGTATTTTTGCAGTGCAGAAAAGGCTTCAGTGTAAAACATCCCTGAAGTTTGATTAAATAAAAAATATTCCTTATTACATTATAGCATTATTGTCTTAATGTAAATCACATAAAGCGGTAAAAGTATCTTAAAAAAAACTATGTTAAACGTAACTTTATCATTTATCCACAATCAAATGCTGTCTAAACATACTCAAACCCTCATCTACAATCAAATAACCATGAGGCCCATTGTGTAACCTTCCAGCAAACCATCACCTTTTAGGCAGAAATAGTATAAAACAAATGTCAGTATTCTTACAAAGTGCTGAAAAAGAAAAAGAAAACACATGAGAAAACATCAGAACAGTCAAGTAAAACATTTGAAATTGTTCAAAGGTTTACCCTCACAGATGCACTTGTAATAATAAACTGGAATACCAATAAAAGCCATTGGATAATATCAATGTTAGTAGTAGTAGTTTATAGGATTCGATTTCTTTTAACCATGTAAATGACAATTATACTAATCAAAGTGAGCTTGTTAGTTCTGTTATTGCAACATTCTATTAATTACACAATTTACAAAATGCAATATCACAACATACATTTCTACTCTACTGAATCTCTTCAGAAATACGTGTTGACCCCAGTCATTGGGTCTGCACTGTGATCCACTCATAAAAAAGTGTTCAGGGATCAATAATAAGACTTTTTGAGACTCTGAGCAATAGTCATAAATTCTATATTAATTTAAAATGTGTTGCTGCAAACATGAGCTATGGACTGGCCAGCAGATCCAAGGTCAGCTGAGGCACACAAAGCAGTCAGTTACCACCAATGTGATGGGTCAAGTTCAAAAAGCACCCATCCACAAGCCTCCATTGTCTGCAGGGCAACTGCGGCTGATACCTCAGGCAGGTTTCTTCAAAAGAAGATGTAAATCCATTTATTTGAGGTTCACCCCTGTCCAAAAAACAAAAACAGATAAAACGAATGGACCAATTGCAGTAGAAGACATTTACTCTCTTACATTCTATAAACATCCATTGTATCAATAGACTACAAAAAAGCAAACACGTATACATCACTCCTCCTTCTCTGCATATCTGTTTACTTTACAAATAAAAGTGTGGGCATGCTGTGTTTATGTCACTTCAGCTTGTGGCATATGAATCTGACTTTTCACTCTGGCTTTAAATGACAGGTGCTATAAAAAACTCCTGACCCTGGTGCCACGGCGACCCGACTCCTGAAGCCCAGTAACAGCTGAGGCTCACCACTGTAACACTGTGCATACTCGGAAACAGAGCCCGGCTGAACCGAGACCAAGTCCATGCAAAACGCTGCATCAGAAGACAGGTCTCTACTGGTTGGTCTGTGTTTTAATGCCATGCTTCGTATCACTCTGATCTAAATGCAAAACAGGATTTGCCGGTATGTTCTGGTGCGTGACACTGTTTCAAAGCAAAACAAAGGTAAACCACAGGCCGCCTCTGAAATCAAGTGTCCCTTGGCAGGCTCTCTTTGCAACTATTAGTTAGTTCAATGGCTATCATCCAACTACACATACCGGTATGCCAAACTAATCATGAGATGAACAGTATAAAGCTCATCTCAGGGACTTTGCACCAAAGGAGTAGAGCATCGTGGCTGAGCTCACCAAGCCCTTCATCATGTCCCCTAAATGCTGGTTTTGGTTTACCGTCTATTGGAAATAAAGATTTAAGGGTTTTTTCTGTACTAATATGTATGTACATAATATACTGTATACATGAAGAAAATATGGGGAGGATGGAATTTAGGATTTGGCTACAATCTGGTGTTGTATCATGTTGATCACATGCAGTATCCCAGTCAAATAAGTGCATAAATCAAAGGAGGTTATGTCTAACCCACATGACAGTATGTACACCATGTGAGATTTGAACCAGCAACCCACACGCTGAATGTCTTAATGTTTTATAGTGATGTTTCATGTTTGTACAGAAAACTGTATTTAGTTTCAAAATGAACTGGCCTAATGCAAGCATATACTTAAACCTTTATTCTGTCTAAAAGTGTATTTGTGAACAAAACACATACTCCCTCAAACTTGCTGTTCTCTTTCAGCTCAGATTGCATTGTGGCTCATATCTGAAAGTCTACACATGCAAAGACAGCATATATTGAAGTTAAGTTGTTTATACTGATCACAACATTTACATGGCTCAGTAACATTTCTGTGCCTACTCAAGCTTAATAAGTGAGACCTGAGGCAATTTACATTTAGGGAATTTTTGACCTAATCAATTAAACCAATTTGAAAGTTTTGCTGGTAATTTTACTTGGATTAATAGCCTCAACACACTGACCTCTCCCCACTGTGACAGATGAGTGTGAATTATTGACACTAAAGTCTTTATCGTGTAATGATATGAGTGAATGCCCATCAGCCTGAACTGTAAACAACACAAGCGTCCCAGAACCACAACATCACCCTCACCTCTTCATCTGTGCTCCACGACAAAGCTCATGGTGGTCCCGTCGAAGGAGGGCGGGGCGATGATGCGGGGGCCCTGCTGGGGGGACGAGATGCTGATGAAGGGCTGCTGGAGTGCTTGAGCGTACCCCAGGGGCGTCCTGCTGGCGGAGGGTGGAAACATCTGCGGGGACTTGCCCGTGGCCATGTAGTAGGGGCTCTCCATGTAAGGGGCCTCGCTTTGCTGAGAAGGGGTCCTGTTTTGGGGTTCCAGATGCACTGACATCTGCGACGGGACCAGAGTGCGGGCTGGGACGACCGTTTGGGGCATAAAGCCGGGGTAGATCATGTAGGTGTGTGCGTACGCCCCAGGGCTCATGGTCAGAGGGGACATGGGCACGGGGGTCATCGGAGCTGGGGGGAGCGGCACGTCCACATATTGCCCTGTTTCGGGGTCAAATAAGCGCTTGCTGGTGGGCTGGACGGGGGTTTCAACTAAGTAGTAGCTCCCCGTAGTAGGGTCCAGCAGCATTTTCCTCTGCGTGGGCTGAAAATGATCCAGAGAGGGCGCCGGGGTGACCGCTGGAGAGAAGCAATACAGCTGATTAGTTGTGATGCCCATTGGTAACGAATGGTATATGGCTGCTGTTGGCGTTTCAGGGGATTCCATGGCGATGCTGGCGGGGGGGTTGTCCTGAACAGTGGTCCGGACCGGTCCAGGGGGCGTGAAGGATTTGAAGTTGTACGCAGAGGTTGTGTCAGGAGGCGGGGCTTGTTTAGGGGCAGATTTGACAGGTATGGTTAGGTAGTTCTCATGGTCAGACATGGCCTGATCCAGGTGTGTGCGCTCTTCCTCTTTAGAGTCAGCTCTGTCCTGTCTGCTGAGTCGTCCCGGAGTGGTCCTCATGGGTGTCGGTAGCTTTGGTGACTTGGGAGTGAATCCCCATGTCCCATACGGGGATTTAGTGGCCTGGTTTTCAGCTTTCAGAGTCTTCATGATAAACCTGTCATCATAACTGCTGCTGCGGTGGCCGACCTGCTCCTCACGTCGTACTAACTCCACCTTTTCACTGATGCACTCTTTAGCTGAAGTCATAGCCTCTTCTTCATTTGCAAATAGGGGCAGCGCATGACCATGATCCATCAGTGGGTTTGTCTCATTTTTCCGCTTCCACTCATTCTTTTCAAAAACATACAGTTGCTCCATTGTTTTCACAGCTGCTTGTAACTTCTGCAAAGCCCCTGTATTGCTTACTTTGTCTGTCTTTTTATCTAAATTGTCCTTGTCTTGTTTCCATGGAGCAACTTTACAATCCATTTTAGACCCACTCCCTCCATCTGAGGAATTAGACCTTCCAGTTGCTCCAAACAAAGTCCCTTTAGCGCCCTCTGGCGATGACCTTTCGAAGTCTTCCCCTTTATACAAATCGACATTATCTGCAAGTTTCCCGTTATTATTTGTGTTCACAGATTGGCATTTGATGATTATAGGTGAGACTGAAGTAGAACTTCTAGCCGACGTTTGCTTTTTACTCTCCGTTAGGCTGTCAGAGGTGGCATACGTTGTTTTATTCTCGTGGTTATCCATAGACACAAAGTGATATGAGCTTTTCACCAGTTTCCTAACGTCTCTAACCTGGTGTATGGGCGTCTGCAGCTTTCCTTTATTATCTCGTATATCTCTCACCATAAAATGTGGAACTTTGTCTGAGCACTCACCCCTCAGAGAGCCAGCCAGAGCCAGAGGTCTGTAGTCCTCGATCCTGCTGCCGCCTATGTTCGGAGCACGCAGTCGGGTCACGCCAAACGGCTCGTTTTTACCGCTTCTCAGGCTGATTTTAATCTCAGGCGATTTCGCCGAGGCACGTGTGGAGTCCGGCACGAACAGCGCGTTGTCTGCTCTGACATCGTCCCCCAGAACTGGGCTCTTTTGCTGCTGGACGCTCGGCAGAAACAAACTGGACATTTTCGTGAGTTTAATTCCACTCTGATCCGAGCCGGTGTCTTGGAGCGGGCTCTCCTGACCACTTTTACGATCCCTTTGAAACTCTAGCTCTTCGTCCTTCCAGCATCTGAAGGCGCTATTTTGGCTGTGGAGCAGCCCGCTTTTAGACGCTTCCAATGCGCCTTGTTTAGTATCGGTTCCAGCTTCATTCACCTGCTCCACATTTGCATCCACCGCAGCGGAGTCTTGTCTGTGCGTCCTGTCACTCTTCGTCTCACACGAGCCGCTGTCCACCATGTCACCCAGCTCATCCACGCACATTATAGCGAGCTCAGAGCTGCTCTCTGAGAACCTGGAGCTCTGCCGGACCAGCTCCCGGCTCCCTCTGCTCGCCCGGCCCGTCTCCTCCGGCGCGCTCGGCTCGCAGATCTCTCCCCTCTCCATTTTGCGCTCCTGCTCGAACTGCATCTTCTTTGAAAGGACATTTTTGATCAGGCTGGTCGCGAATATGGCTTTCTTCTGCTCCATGGTGTTGGGACAGGGCGGCTTGGTGGCGGCCCCTAGTCTCCACTGCCTGCCTCCTGCCCCCGCGCTGGTAACCTCATCCCTGGAACGTGATCCGGCTGCTGTGGCGCTCTGGGCAAACATCGGGGGTCTCTCGGGCCCGGCCACTCCGACATTGCAGCGGAAATTGAGCGTCTCCGTGAGCCTGATCACGCCGCTGTGGCCCTGGCCCAGCTTGCCCACGAAGCCCAGCTGCGTCTGCGGGTTCCCGTTGAGCGTGAACCCGGCGAAGCTCCGGTTCTCCAGGCTCTGTCCGGACACCACGCGCGGGTCCACGTTGCCGTACTTCAGATCGACAAAAGACCACTTCTCTGACGCGGACGACTCGCTCGACGTGCTGAAGTTGATCGTGTCGAAATAGGGGTACGCGAGACTCTTGAAGGCCTTGGCCGTGAGGCTCCGCACCTCCTTGTCCGCCTCGTCCGGCTCGCTCACGGCGCTGGACGTCCCGCTGGAATCTCTGCCGCGTAATTTGGCGCCAAAGTGGACGCGTCCCGGCGCGGCTATAAAGCACTTGGCCGCGTCCCCGTCCACCCCCCTGAAGAGGTATCCGCTCACCAGGTTGTCCCCCCCGGTGCGGGAGGTGGTCCTGATTGACAGGTGGATCTGCTGCTGAGCCTGACCGCTGGACACATGTGGGCCGCTCTGCTTCTCGCGCGCAGCTCCGCTCCCGCTGCCCTCAAAGGCGTCATAGTCCACGAAGGAGAACACCTGGTTGTCCTCCCAGCCCACGCCCACGTCGCTGTCCCCCTCGTGGTCGGACAGCTCGGTCAGCTGGATCCCGTGCGTGGTAATGTAATGGGACTCGTCCTCCGTGACGCAGGGAACGCCAAACAGTAGCAAACTCACGTTGTCGTCTTCCTCTGCATCCTCCTCCTCCTCCTCCTCCTCCTCCTCGAACTTCTCCACACTCTTGTCCTCCTTCACCTCTGCCTCGTCCTCATCCTGTCCCCGCGCCATGTCCCTCTCTTCTTTGGAGTCCACATCCACGTACGTGCTCTCGTCTGGCTTGTCGCCCCTCGCACAGCTTTGGAGGGTCTTCATAGCTGGACTAGGATTTGTTGCGTGCACCGCGGAGTCCTAGACCAGGCAGTGATGACACGCTCCAAACATTCCCTCCTCAGCGCCACCAGGGCTAAAAAGAGAAAGAGACATTACTAAGGAGCGTCTAGGCCACGCGGATCAAGCTGTGGTCCACACACCACTACATGGCACCCCACTTTTACCCTCACGCACTGCCAATGCCATCTCTCCTCCTCTTATTTACTATGGTTTATAGAAATCTGATCCAATCTGCATCTACTCAACACCCTGTTCATTTAGGGCCCATAATGTCAGACTGTCAGACTGTATAACAAACACTGCCCTGAACACGTGCAATACTGATTTAACCATGTGCAATACCATCATATTCATGTGCAATTACTGTCATACTCACAAGCAATTAAGGCCATATTCATGTGCATACAACTGATTATTTACTTACTTACTATTAGTATTATTTAGTCTTATTTTATTTTATTTTATTTTATTATTATCTTCCCCTGTATCTACTGCGTTGTAACAACGAAATTTCCCCATGTGTGGACATTAAAGGATTATCTTATCTTATCTTAATGATACCTATTCAGAATTGGGTGCCACTTAAGTAACCATCAGCTAAATGTTTGCACAATGTATGATTAGCAGTCTTGTGTGGATATATTTCAACAACTTGTACAATTTTCAAATTATATTAAAAATGCACTATGTAACTTTTTTCAGGTGTGTATCCAATGTTTTCTCTATAAAGATGTTTTCACTTTGCCTGATTGTTCCAGTTTAAACTTATCTATCCACATTCATTGTTCTATTGCTCAAAATATGAGCTCTGATCTGTCGTTCGCCCTGATGGCATCACCTTCTTGTCTCCATGGAGATAAATACATTTAAAGACAAGCAGTACCCTCCACCAGACCTATGCAGCATGTGCTAGCACGCTGCATAGTAAGACACAGTAATATAAATGTTTGCCAGGTTTTACTTTTAACATACATGCGATTCATGAGTAACACAAGCCAGCCGACATATTGGATGTGAGCTGTGATCATGTTGATGGCAGTGCTAACAGTTCTATTAGAGCGTCTTGAGGGTGGTCTTGGGCCTACTCCTCAGCAGCTGGGTTTAAAAATACACAGGCGCCTGACAAGACGTGTGAGCCGACTATATGTTATTGTGAGCGTCCTATGTAAGGGCCATTGTGACACCTCACACATTAACGCCTTCTGGTTTCATGGTGTCCTGCACAACCAGCATGTACACACTGGCCCGACGTTATTTAAGGGGTTATTCTATGAGAGATTGTCCTGGTTTACTCCTTTTGTTTAATTTAACCCATTATTTACTAGATTTGCACATAGTTTAGTATTTAATAGCATTTATGTAGTAATGTTTTTTTTTTTTTTTAATACTTTACAATGGTGTGTTCAGGTAAGACCATCTTCAGCACCATGGACAGCTCACGTCATGACATTCCATACCACTGAAACGTTGAAAACATGTGTTAAAAGTCTTGCAGATTTCAGTCACTATAACAAGAAGGTCCCACTTTATGTGTAGATTTGTAATGCAAATAACACGGGGCCAGAACTCAGAACTGAATCTGACGACACAACATGAAATGCTCTGTCTGAGATTGGGAGTTGAACTGCTCACACTTTGGTTATGCTCAGCGTTCTGCTTCACTTCTGCTCCTTTATTGTGATAGCCATAATCAAGCTACACACGTCATCAAGAACATGGTTATGGTGTACAAATTGACATCTATTATTCTAGAAGGAGTAGTTTCATTCACACGTGTTTAAATAATGCAGTATTTCCCTGCAGAGCGTGTTGGGCAAACATTCTGATTTTAATGCGTTTTTTTCCTTTTAATGCATTTTTTCCTGCTGTGTGAAGCACTTTGAATTGCCTTGTGTATGAAATGTGCTCTACAAATAAACTTGCCTTGCCTTCTGATCGATTCCCACACTTGTCTGGTTGCAGGGAGCTAAGCAGGATCGGGAGGACGACCGATGGGAAAACCAGATGCCTTAGCGGGGCGGCTTTGGATCTAGTGCAAATTGTTGTTGTGCCCTTAGGCAAGACACTTCCTCCACCTCGCCTATGCGAGTGATTGGTGGTCAGAAGGGCCAATGGTGCAGATTGACAGCTTTGCTTCTGAGAGCTTGTCTTAGGGCAGCCGTGGCTACAACTGCAGTAAATGAATAATACTAGTTCATCCATGAGCAGCAGATGTGACATACGTAAAGGTGATTCCATAACTTTTATTTACCGTACTGTAAACAGGGGTCAAAGTTCATCTAACTTTCTTAACTTTAACTTTATTTATGCTTTAGAATCTACATATTTTGACCACCAAACCAAGTAAGTAAGTATGAAAACCTGTCATATGCACCAAAAGCCGCCAAAAAACGTAATAAATATTGTTTTTTTCATTCGCTCCACTCCAGGGCCAGTCTGGACACGACGACTCCACAGCCGCCCCACGGTCCGGTCTGATTGAAATGAATAACTGGTCTTGGTTTGGTGCCAGGACGCTGGACTTCCACAGTATCTATGGGGGGTCCGCAGACTATAGCTCCCTCACCCCCGCCTCTGAGGACCGGTGTAACTCAGTAGACCCCAGACTGAGCAACCCGAGCCGGGCCTGGCCTGTGTGAGTGACACCCTGCTCTGCTTGTGTCAATACAGGGTGACAGCGGCATGCTCAACCGACACCTCCATGTATTTTAATATCCGCCATTCGTCCTAGAAAACAGCACATTTCAATAGCTTAGACAATCCTTGACCTGATTTAGTGTTTTAAAACCCGATCAACGTGAATGATTATTTTTTTTTTACCATGGCAACATATACACAAGACGCTATACCACGCCCGAAATGCTGTTTATAAGCGTTATCGTTTCAGGAGGCAGAAGTAGAGAAATGAGATCTGCTTAGTTACACATTCAGCTCACAGTGTAAACTATTTTAAACACCTGCTACATTACATTAGCCAGCCAGCAGACACTCACTTGACACTGTGACCTGTTTGACATGCTGCTGCAGCCGGCTACAAAGACGTAAGAATGAGGAGATGCACGACTATTACCTGCTCGTCTCCATGGAGAAGTTATGGCTTTGCCTGTTTGCGAGTCTCACCGCTTTTCCTCCAAGAAGATAGATACATTTAATGCCACACTGTGAAACATTCCAGGCAAAGCAGTAACAGCGCCGCCTGAAAAGTTACTCAGCGCGCCTTTACAGCCTTTAGTTGGTTAATCGGTTGTTGGAGTCTCAGTTAACCAACATTTTTATTATACGACTAATTATTTGAGTGGGATTAGAAGGTTTTGAACACATTTTTTGCATAATAGTTATCTCGTTTTGAAAGAGCAGTTTGGAGGGCTTGTGATTTATTTTGGACAGATCGATATGGTGCGCTTTATGTTCGCTTTTGTGTGCAACAAATCATCTAAACGTTAAGATCAAAATAGTTGTTTAAAAGATATTCAAAGATAAAATATCTGCAAAAGAGCTGAAAAGAGATTTGCTGTGTAATCTTTCAAACGGAGGTAGACATTTCCGCAATTTTGTGTTCATTGTTTTAAGTTCATTCACTTTTGGTGTGATACTTTAACAGTGGGCTGAATATAAAAAAAATATTACTGTCAAATAAAAAAATAAATAAAATTGGAAATAGTAATAATGCCCACCGCAATTTTCAGTTCTACTATTTGACCTGCAAATTTTAAACTAATGATAAAAGACAATCATAAATGCTTTTATAGCTGACAACCATTCACTCCCATTTAGCCACAGTCGGCATTAGGCGGTGGTTGACCCACACATGTATATCTGTGGGACCCTGACAGTACAAGCAGACCTCACACCGAGGGTCCGCCACCCCCATGACCTCTGGGACCTTTGTACCTGGAAACTCAGCAGCATTATTTTGCCTGGTTAAGCAGCACAGGGAAATGTGGCCAAAAGCAGTTAATGTCATGAACTTAAAAGACAGAACTTTTGACAGTGGCATTTAACATAAAAAAGAGTCCACTCAAAAAGTCTGTCCTTTTACAGTGCAGCAGGAGAATCATCAGCTGCCTCATGCCTCACCCTCCTCTTCACCACCAGCATCTAGACTGTGGGTGGGTGATACTTCCAAACAAATCGATTACACATTGAATTCCAGCCAAATATTTGTCATTTATTAAAAAACAAATAAATCATCACACCCATGTTGATTTGTCCCTGTCCATTCTTTCCTGGTTGAAATTAGAGCTGTGAAATTAATCCCCATTTTCTGTACATTTAAAAAAAATAAAATTCAAATGTAATTGTCAATGATGATCTGATGATGGAAACAACAAAACCAGGTTCAATCTTCAGTTTTCGTAACATTTATAAGATAAGATAAGATAAGATATTCCTTTATTGTCCCACATGGGGAAATTTCATTGGTGCAACGCAGGTAGATACAGAGGTAGATCCAGAAGAAAAGATCACTTATAGGAAGTCTGAAAAACACTTTCAGTAGAAGATCTCCTATAAATAAATAAATACCATTGCATGTGATCCCGACAGTAATTGCACATGAATATGTGTCAGGACAGCACATAGATTGCACATGAATTTCACAGTAATTGCACATGAATTGCACATGAATTCCAACAGCAATTGCACATATGACAGAATTGCACATCAGTATTAGGTTAGGTCAGTATTGCGACGGGATAACGTGACGATCTCCGGGTAAACAAGTAATAATACAAGTAAGAGGTTTCAAATTGACATCCCTAAATGTAAAATGTGTTTCTTAAAAGGCAAATTTAAAATTGACTTGAAAAAAATGTGGCGGATGATTATTGTCCAGCCCTAATTGAAATCCAGAATTAAAAGTAACAACAAGATGGTCTGGACAAGCGCTGCAAACGTGTTAAGGCAGGCTGTGTAAACACGAGCTCTGATAAGTGCACTTGAAATACATTCTGGATCATATTAACGATTCTCATGAGTCCATTTTAGACCCGTCCTCGAGCCCTGTCGCGTTTCCAGGTGAAGCTGTGGCCCAAACACCATAAACCCGTCACAAACAGAGTATATTTAGACTTCTATTTCGGTGATGCAGATACAGTTACCTCTGAGTCCACAGGGAAAATGACAGGCCCTCAAAGCTGACAGCCCATTTGTCAAAGCAGATTAAGGAAGTGGCACTAGCTAACAAGATGGCTCCTGTGGAAAACACTTATTCACAGGAGTAATGTCATTTAGACTGTGTTGAGGTCATGCAGGCCAGACTAAGTAAATGACTTGTCCTATTAAACCCATCTGGGTCTTGCTGTTAAAACAGATGTCTTCTTCAACAGCCAGAGACATAATTAAATGGATTTTCTTTTACTACTAGGCTAATATTACAACGTACATTTTTAACAACCTGCACAAGATTTCAACACACTTTCGATACACAGGACACTAAGAAGCACAGTTATTGTTGTTAGGGAGCAGTTGTAATCCAGTTGTGTGCAAAACAACATTTGATTTCTCTTAAGTTAGTGAGTCACACATGCATTTATTATTTTTAAATTAAAAAAAGAAATGACCATTACAACCGTCAAACGGAAATCTTCAATACGGCTTATAAATCAGAAAAAGCTTAAATGTATGAACAAATGGACAGCCACTTTTCTAATTACATTAAAAAAACATGGTAAAGTAAGGGTAATTTTGTTTTGACGGACAAGAACGGGAGAATATTTGTACTTTAAAATGTTTGGAAAGAATTCTGCTGGAAGAATGTATCAAGTTTTTTCAAAACACCGTGTCAAAGTGCTCATTATTCACAGGGAAATGCTAAATGTTGGAGAAATTGTGATCACATGTAAATATTGGACTGACATTAACCAGCCACTGCAGACTGTTGATAGCATAGACCATTCTATTTCAGAACTATGTATTTGGGCCTCAAAACTCCTGCCATGGACACAATAAACGGATATATTTGTCAGCAGGGAAAAAAGGCCATCACAAAGAAATTGATGGCACAAACTGCAACGACGATCAAGAACTGGACCGACATCATAACTGACAAACAGAATATGAGGAGAAAAAATCACATTTGGACTCAATTTGAAGACGGACAAATCTGACCAATTTTGGATTAATGGGATGTTTATTTGGGACTTTGTGTGCCTCAGTTTTCTTTCTTTCTTTTATTTTTATCCCCAATTTTCTCATTGGTCTTGTTCAGTTTTTTGTGTTTCTTGATCAGTGTTTTAATTCAGAAAATTGAAGAAAAGAACCAGACATAGTGACAATGAAAATGAGCTAGGTTCTCCATTATCAATACAGTGCGAGATTCAAAACGCTCTTTGTTTGTTATTCTCCTCGTCAAATACCACAAAAGTCAGTTACCGTTATTACAACTGCAGCAAATCCCGGCTGAGTACTGTAATACTGCACAGAAACTTAAATATGTGAAGTTAAAATGTGAATTATCTTGTTCATACCAGGGTTTTTTGTATTTTATTCTCTGATGATACTGATATTTAATTCAGTTTCTTATTTTTTTACACAGGCTGCTGGTGGCTACGAATGTTATATTGATATTTTAGTTTGGTTTTGTCCCTCTTTTCTTTATTTGAAAAACTACAATGGCATACATTAATTATTATCTTAAATTGTATTATGGGATTTAAATGATGTGCATTAGTCGCTTAGTCCGTCCTTGGGAAATTATACAAATCAGTTGCTTTTTAGGCATATATTAGGTAAACTTATAAGAACGTATTTATTTCAGATATAAAATAGTCAAAAGACAAGAAGAGTAGAAAGTTGTATGACTAACTGTATTTTGAAGTAAATTTATGAAGAAGTAAAGAGTAAATCCTTCATGTAACCGTAGAAGACAGGTTAGGACACCACATTCAGAAGTTATAATGCTGTTCTTTTGTAATAGTTAGTCCAGTGCATGATTGCTTTGAGCTTGAAAGGAAACATATATATGTTTGAAATGTTTCTAGAATGAATGTTTTGCTCAGCTGTGATCCCCACGTGGTCCTGATGCACACACTGGTGTTTATGAGCAGTGACCACTAGAGGGCGCTGATGGAGCAGAAACAGAAAAGCAGATTCTCTATTCTACTTTATTGTACTTTAACCTTTTGTTTTCTATGAAACGTGAATGTTTATATTAGACTGATGTCACAGTTTTTCCAGAATTGAATGTGTCTTTACCTCTTTATTAGTATCTGCCTTCAGGAGGACTGTATGTTACTATGAGAAGTAGGCCTACAGGTAACTGTAGGCCTACTAGGTCTGAAGTAACATTCAACTTACTCTTGTTACAAAGTAGTATAGAAAAACAAGATAAGGTTGAATTATTAGGTTAGAACATACATATAGATACATTTGAAACCGGAATTATAGTAGCCTATGTTTTGTATATTTACTATCTCCAAAACAAAAGTAAGAATAAAGAAACTCAAAGCTTATTAGAACTGCTGATATTGTTAACGAGCCATAAAATAGATTAGTCAAGTCACAACAAACTGAGAACCTACTTTGTTGTGTCTCTGGAGTGAACATCATGAGGCTTTAAAGCTTATAAAAGTACTTTGAACCCTTTTTTGGAAGAAAAATTGTGGATTAAATAATTAGATTATTAGAAAGTATCATATTGTGTTTTAAATGTAGCTGAGTCAAATTAATAAGTACTCAACTAAAATATAACTCATGCAAAGCACAAGTCCTAAAAAGTGTACTTGATACAGTACAGAGTAAATGTATCTCTGTATCTTACTCAGAGCTGTTTGTTTTGGTTCTCAGGTTTATGGAGGCATCTTTCTTCCCTGCAGCCATAACATGTGTGTGTTTCCCCTGTCACTGGGGCCGGCCCAGTGTGACGTCAGCCTGCCTCGGAATGTGAACCTCCTACACGAGACTCACATTTATGTAGTTTAAACACTTGTCCACGTTACTCCGAGGCGTAAATATGCTCCTGTCCCGTCTCCACTGAGGACCAGGAGGGACTCTGAAGACACAAGCGCAGGAGCACAATGTGAGTAGTGTCCCAGTCGGGGGTGAGGAATGCTGTTTTTAGGGTGGGATTTGGACAAACTAGCTCTTCTCCAGTGCTGCTGCTGCTGCTGAGGAATTCATGCATCATCTAAGTAAGAGGAAAATATGCTGCAAAGTCTGTGTACTTTCATTCTTCTCACTCACACCTTAAATTCCACAATGCAAAGATCCCTTGACTTTTGCCTGCAAATGTCTTCATATCAGCTTTTGTAAATGAAACAGACCAAGAGCAAACTACTGATCTGAAATGATACGAGGCAGTAGTACAGTTTGTGCTCTCGTTTTGACCTGGTGTAATGCGCATTGTAGGTGAAGACGGCGTGGAACAGGAATCCTTGACATTCACGACCGTGCTGGAGATAAACCTGCCTCTTTATGCCTGACGTCTGTGTTGTACTTCATGGTTTGCTGACATGCTCTTATTTTGGCAGGGTCACACATTGTGTCTTATTGCACACTGACACAGGCAAAACATGCTTTGTCAAACTAAACAAATTACTTAAATGAGAGTGAGTCACGTAATATGATAATAATAAGTCTATGGAATCTCAAACATAATAATAACAGTTATGATTAGCTGCATTTGAGAACTCTGGACAAACTTGATTTACTGTGACAAACAAAACAAAAAAGGGGAGAACTTGGCACTGTTTGAGCAGATTGAAGTCCTTACAACGTTTGTAAACTTTATAATCCTTCCAAACGTGCCCTCTCTGTCTCCGTGCAGGCTCAGCTTCAGGATCACCTACATCTTTGTGTACAACCTGCTGCAGTTCTGTGGACACACATGGATCGTGACCAACACCATCGCCAGGATTCTGACATTTGGAAAAGGTAGACTCGCTTTCTATTACTTTTATTAACAATGAATGGTCTGAAATGACTGCAACAAAAACCCATAAATGATTAACATTTTTGTGTTGTGTTGTTTAAGTCTGCCGAGTTTTGTCTGCTATTACAACATGTTTTACTACAAAATCAAAGAGAATGCTTGTGATTGGCCAGTCCAAAAAAGACAAACATAATCCAACTTGGTAACTCTTAAGCACAAGTTATTAGTTTATAAGCAATTTACTAACGTTCTTCAATAAGCAGCTTATTACAAACATGGTAGAGTTTATTAACGCACACATTTTGGTTAATTGCTTATTCATATACATAGGTATTATAAGCCTTGTACAAATGCTAGTCATTGTGTAAGTGCTAATAAACTAATAATAAGCTGTGCTTATTAATGCTTTATAAATAGTTTATGAAGGCACCTTGTACAAAGCGTTAGCAAAAACTAAAGTCAACACAGCAAAAACACATAGAAAACAACAGTATTTACTACTTCTCAGTGCTGTACAGATTATTTTCCACAAAGTAAAAACAATACAGTATTTTATAAGAATGTTTTTTACTTTATTTACGTACTTTATGACTTCACAGATGCCTTGGCGGACACGTTTTACTCGGTTGGCTTTGTGATGAGCTTGTGTCAGCTTCTGTCCTTCCTGGAGCTGTTCCACATCGCAGACGGCATCGAGAGGGCCCGGCTGCTGCCACGCTTCATCCAGGTCTGTGTCCACATGTACTCACTGTATACTACACAGCATACATTACAGTGAACATGTGTATTTAAAGGTAACAGAGAAGAACGTGCTGCTGGTGATGGTGATCCTGCTGGAGGAGATGCAGAGTAAACCTGTGGTGTGTCTACTGTTTCTCCTCTGGAACGTTCAAGACCTCTTAAGGTAAATGGAATCATAATATTATATAAAAAACATGTGTTTCAATAGAAAATGTGCAAAAATGCTTTCAAGTTTCATCAGACATAACGTGTTAGTTATTGTGAAAGAAAAGGTCATTCTTCCCCAAGGGTTGGAACTTGTTTTTCAACTAGTATTTTGATAACACTCAAAGGGTGAACCACGAATCCATTCAGCACATTTTCCTATTGTAAAACAGTGTAAGTGTAAAATGTATGACTGCTTATTTCACTAAAACACTTGCAACAATTACTTCACTTCAACATTACTACTTAATTGTTATCTGGACTAAACAGACTCTAAAAACACACACACATTTATTACAAAGTCATGATTCATTAAAAAAAAAACTAAAATAGCGAATTGTAATTAATAATTCACTTTATTCCCAAATAATTCTCAATCTCAAAGCCTTCAGTACCCACATTATTTGGTTGATAATGTACTGAAAAAGTCTCAATGTACAAATGTTAAAATAATCATTAGTGCCTAATTCCTCTACCTTTGTCAAAATGTTTTCGAACTTGGCTTACATCCTATATTACATACTATATTTCCAAACTTTTCTCTATAAACTGTCACTTGACTGATGTAAAACGGTGATAAATATTTACCACAGACTAAAACAAAGTAATTCTGAGAAAAAACATAAACCCGAGGTATTTGCTGGTTTATTTCTTGACTTGGTATAATGTGTTCTGTGAGTCAGGTACCCTCATGAGCTGCTGTGTGTGATGGACAGACCCTCAGGGGCCATGCTCTGGACCCGCTACACTTTGTGGATCCCTCTGTACACGCTGTCTGCGGCGACAGAAGGTCAGTACTACTACTACTACTACTACTACTACTACTACTACTACTACTACTACTACTACTACTACTACTACTACTACTACTACTACTACTACTACTACTACTGTCACAAACAATACTCCAATCTCAAACTCAAATAACGAGGAAAACACTTGATGTGCCTGATACGCTACATACTAGATTTAATACTTTACTTATTTTTACAATTTGAAACATTTGACAATTTATGCTTTTTACCACTTATTTTCTGATCCAGAATTTTTTTGCAACACGTGAACTACTGTGTTCAAGTAATTTCCAGTGTGGATCGATAAAATCTGCCAAAGTCTAAAACCAAAATGGTAAAAACCCTAATTTAAGGCCAAATTTGTATTGATTTGTATCTTCAAATCAAGAGCTCTTCACATCCCAAAGTCAGTCCTGATACAGCTGTGCATTTAATACGGTTGATTAAGGTCCGTTTATTGGCATGTTATATTCAAATCAAAACCAGCCACAATGTACTTTCAGTTTGAGTTGATCTGACAGTAGTGATACATGTCATTACAAGTCGTGTGATTTATCAAACAAAAAAACATTCTACTTCCTACTGTCATAAAAGGTGCTGTGGCGGCGCATGTAACAGGAAACATATCAAATAAAAATACCACACCAAGTAACAACACATCATTTATAAAAGAAAAGTCAAAAGGGACACAATACAACATAAAAACAGTATAACTTGTTTTTGCACTAATATTAGCCACTGTGAAATAGCTTCTTGTCATTGCATTTTATTATTAATTTCCCACCTCGGCTTCAGACTTTATCATCCGTGGTGACTCAAAGTGTGTGACCTTCTCTAGATTTTTGTTTGTAATATTTTTCTTAATTTATCCAACTGTCAGTGTCAATAGTTGTAAAGGGGAAGCGTCATGGAGAACAGGATGTGAATTGGCAAAGCAGATGAAGAAAGCACATCCTGGGCTCTGTGTGGACGAGGCCTGGCAGAGGAACACACACGCATGCAGTACACACACACACACACACACGCAGTACACACGCAGTACACACACACGCACACACGCAGTACACACGCACGCACACACACAGTACGCACACGCGCACGCACACACACACACACACACACACACACACACACACGCACACAGACCAGACACACAGACACACAGACACACACACACACACAGACACACACACACAGACACGCACACACACACAAACACACACACACACACACACAGACCAGACACACAGACACACACACACACACACACACACAGACACACAGACACGCACACACACACAAACACACACACAGACACACACACACACACACAGACACACACACACACACACACACACACACCAGTATCAGCTCTGCACAGGCCACATACTGGGTTCAAAACGAGTCACGTTACCAGAGTTTGAAAACATTTGACTCAGACAAAACTTTGGCGTTTTCTACATTCTGCAGATATTGTAGCATAGTTTAGTTTATGATTAATTAATTGAATATGTGCCACAAAACATAGAAAATACTATGAACCCTTTATAAAAGCAAAAAGACACTGTTATTTGTCAGTAATTTTGTTTATTGTTGTCATAATACTGAGACATGTTATTATAGTACATAACGGGCTGCCAGGCGTATATGGACTTAATACTTACAAGACTTGTTACGTTTTCCTTTCTGTTCCAGACTAAGCTCCCTACATCAGTTTCCAAACCCTCCCTAGTGAATAAGCCCCGCGTGGGTAACCGTGGTTTCATTACTTTCCACTTTTACAGATCCCCGTCATTGTCCTTTTGTAAAACTGTTTCCACAGGCTTCACCCTTTACCAGGCGTTACCCATCATCAGTCCTTTAACTCCGCCTTCCAATTCAGTCAACTCCACAGTAACCACACCCACCAACCTCAACTTTGTTCTGATTGGCTACTTGCCACTTCTACTACTCGGTAAGGATGTAATGAGATGGAACGTGATCATTGTTAACGACCTGATGAAATGTCTTGCGTTTAGGTGCGAGCGTAACAGTTTGGCAGTTGCTGAAAGAGCGAAGGCACCATCTTGACAAATGGAACAAGAAGAAGAAAACAAAACGGAAATGACATTTTGGTCTAAGAACTGATAACTTTACAAAAGCAGCATCAGGAGCGTGAGCAGTTCCTGTTCCGGGAGTTGGCGTTTTGAAACCATAATGCAGAGTTGTTGCACAAAGTTTGTATTTCTTTTCATGTTGATTTACCAGCCATAAGCTCTGGTCCAAATGGTTTTCTTTTTGAAATCTGGACTAGACCTCAACGCAAGGAGACAAGCTGAAACAACAAACAGCAAGGTTATTTATCTTATCAAGAAGAACTAAAGTGTCCAGAAGAATAATGATTATACTTGTGCAGTTAACACAATATATATTAGTTTCATAACTATTAGTTATAGTTAATCGATTCCTGTATTTTTGAATTAATTGTGTATTGTCCTGCAATTGAAGCTTGTGTGCTCAGAAAATCCCTGTTTTCACCTACCCCCTATCCCCGCCCACATCCCTGTACTTAGATGTGATTATTAGAAACTCTTTGAGTGATATTTGCAGAGTTCTAAAATGTCTCGTTCCCACTTTTCAAAAATATAAATTTGTAAATGACAGTCACACTTCATAGTGACAAGCAGCAGATCGTCCCATCAGTTCTGCTTTTTTGACAGGGAATCAATGGACTCGTTTCTGTTATTACATTTTAGATCAACATTGCAGTTTACAATGGACGAAATGTACTTATGTTATAGTTCAATACTAAATACGAGAAAAAAGCAAAAATATTTCCCCTTTAATGAGATGTTTTAATAAAAAAATCATGTTTATTGAAAAGTTCCAAACAAGACAATAGGCTTAATGCAGTTTGTCATATTATTAGTATTATTATATTATTATTTGTTAAGTGAATGAATATAAAAAGCTCCACCATGTCATCTCAGTGTTACAGTGTGTGTGTGTAGAAGTGACTGTAGAGTGCTGTTCTTTACCTTTAACTGCTGAGAAGCTGGTGGCCGATACATTCTCTTGTGGGGCCTCTGTCACACTGAGAAGCCAGTCGATGAACTGAAACAACAACAAGACGTTAACATTCGCTGGATGATGAAGCGATTAAACCCGTCTTTGTTCCTGGACTTGCCTTTTGTGTCTGGCTGCTCCAGGGCTCTTTGGCCAGCAGCAGGGGCAGGCTGTGGGACAACCCGAAAACGCACGGTGCCAGGGAATGCTCCGAGAACGACTCTTTACCGTAGAGCCCGTGTCGTACGGTGGGAGGCTTGGGATCGGGTTGCCATGGAAACCACCGAGCCCGTACGCCAAGGAGAAGGGGCATTGAGTGGTCGCCCCAGGACACGACAGCTGCACTGAAAATCTGGAGCAGGAAGTCTGTGGCCTGAAAGGAATGTCAAAGTGAGAATGTATAATGTAAAATACTATTGTCTGTCTATAAGTTTAAAGGTTACCGGTACTATATAAATAAATAAAGCAGTAGTAGAGCTTATCAGGATGAATTAAAAGTAGTGCTAAAACAAACCATTTTAATGTCGCCACAGGAGAAGGGGGTTGCACCGTACATGACATTTCGGATGAGTCCCATCAACTCCAAGAGCCACTCCATTCTTTTGGTCACACCTAAGAAAACAGCAGAGCAATAATTATCTCTGTTTTGACTTTGGTGCCCTCTTGAGGCTGGATGGAGTATGACCTGTCAATAAGAATCGCCACACATACTATTGAATGTATGACTAAAACAGTAAATGAATAAATTGTACAGTAGTTATTCGAGTTCAAAAGCTAGCTGACCCGTGTGTGCGCTTGCTGCCAGGCGACACTGGTAGAAGGTCTGCTGCAGTAACCAGTCCACTCTGCGCCTGGGCCAACCGCGGAGCACCCCAGAGATGACGTCATTGAGACCCAAAAGAGGCACCCTGCCCTGGGACGTCAGGTAGCAGAGGACGAAACAGCACTTCTCCATCCGAGTCTGAAACAAAATGCGGACGAGGGGTAGTCCAGTACTAAGCAAATAAATATAGTTGCGATATTACTATATTGTCAATTATTAGAGGCGGATATGTTAGAGTATCCTGATAACGATAGCCAGTCAATCCAACAGAATTAAATTAAAGTGTTAAAACGTGTTAGTTGAGGTGTAATTATCAGACAAATGGAACAAATTAATCGCAAAAGTACAGAAATATCACTTTATATCATAACTTACAATAACTTATAATAACAATAACTTTTGATAACATTTTAACTATAAATGATAAACTTGCACATCTTCAAAACAACATTCAAAATATGATCTAAATTTAAATATATTGCCCACTTTTAAGATTATATTTTCTTTTTGTAATGGTATTGATGTCCAGAAGCCTCCAAATGTTATTACGGTGGTCAAATTTGCAACAAAGTACTTAATAGTTTTGTTCAAATACTATTACATTTCAACTACTTTTTAAATCTGAAACCATTCCATTCCTGGTAAGTGCCCGCACCTCTAGTTGGGAAACACTGATTTACCGCACAATAAACAAAACAGCTGGACAAACAAGCTGCAATCACTAAAATACATTTAAAACTAAATGTTGTTTTTATTTTTCCAGTTTTTCCTGTGATTTAACAGACAATACTAATACCTCAATGACTTTGGCGATTCTGTCAATTTCTGTATCCGACATCTCTGAGAGGCATTTGGCAATTCCCACGTACAACTCCACCTCAACATCCTGGAAAATATTCAAATTATGATACAATAAGAAACCATAAAGAAAATAGAACGTAAAGGAAAGTGAAGACAATTCTACAAAATGGTGTGTACCTGAATATGATTTGGCAGCAGGTCGAAGATCTTGTCGGTGGTGGAGCAGAGGAGGCTCCAGCAGCTGTTGGGGGGGTTTGGGAGGGCCATGGCCTGAGCGAGCCCCCGCAGCAGTGAGCGGCACAGGGGCAGGCGCTGGGGGCGGAGGGCGTCCTGGAAGTGCTGCAGACCCAGGCTCTCCACATAGACCTGCAGTTTGTCCTCCGCCACGTGCTTCATCCACACGCCCAGAGTCTCGTACAGGTGGGCTCGCGTCTGGTGCTGGGGAAGATACAACATACAATATACTGTTTTTTATGGAAATGTTGAAAGTACATGTACATCATTTTGACATAATACAAGAAGAAAAATGAACAGATATTGTACATTCTATGGCTAAGTTGAAGTTATTTATTTACAATTCATTTTGAACAGGTGAATTTTAGATGAATAATAACCGAAAATATTTTGAATTCAAATTCAAAGCGACATTGTGTAACTTTCTGGAGGTGGAAAGTCACCTGCATGATTCAATGAAAATAGAAAATTTAACTGTATTTCAGAACTTTCCTCATGGAGATAGATACGTTTTATGTCATAGGAACAACATTTTCATGGAAACAAGCAGGAGGAGGCTCACCTAGTTGCCTGACCAGCTATTCCCAACACGTTTTGGCAGACTACTTATCAAAACTGTGTGTGGGTCTGGGGCTCGACCGCGGCATTTCAATTTCTAGGGCGGAGTTTAGAGAGCAGAGACAGAACCAATCACATAAACCCAGAAGTGACGCAAAAAACGCGACATGCTTATCCGGATATTACGTAGCCCATGTCAACAAGGCGTGTTCCGCGTTATCCGTCCCCGAACGCAGAAAATGTCTCCTGAATCACGATGACGCCCTTCGCATAACCGCATCTAACGCACGTTCATCACGGCGAGTAGAGCAGACTTTCCCGATTGTTCAAACCGAAGCGAGAGCAGAAGTAAACACTTGGTCACGAGCCGGGTCCGCCATCTTGAATGTTTTGGAACAGGGGTGAAAAGCTACTTCCGTATCGTCAGTGTGACACGTTAAAACCTCCGCCTGTGATTGGATAGGTAAATTGAAGATCGACGACTTCAATGGCTCTGACTCGGATACCAGACCCTTACGCATTCGAACAGAATGTGGGCGGGGCTGGCGGGTCAGGCAACTCCTCTAGGGGAAGTACGAGTTAGGTTTGTGGAGATGCAAGCTCACAGTAAGAACATAGGCTTTTTGTCCGATAAAACTTCAACAATCAAACATGCATATATTTTAGTCGTTTTTATGGCTAAAAAGTTACAAATTAGTAAGTAAAGCAAGTTAAAAACAAATATATAATGATAATATCTAACAATTTCAAACATAAATAAATCTAACATACAACTTACACTTAGGCTGTGCACTAGAGGAGGCGATATCCATGAGCCCAGAAACAGGGCAGAACTCTGGGAGGACTGGGCCTGACTGGCAGCCAACACCACACACTGATGCTGGACCTCCTCCCCTTGGAAAGAAGAAGGACGGTCAGCCAATTTACACACTGTACCACATTAGACTTTAGACGCAACTTATACCAAATCCTAGTCGCATCAGAGGAGACAGGACCGAACTCCAGTTGATGGGCGGGAATTGGAAACTTGACCCGTTTGATGCCAGAGGAGCGAGTGCGGTTTTAACCAGGTCTGGGCGGGAAAACTCTGGACCTGTTATAGTAAATACAAACAAATGCATTCGATTGGCTAAAGCTAATAGATCATATTGCTTGAACATTAAAGGCTAAAGCAGGGGTGTCCAAACTTTTTTCACAGAGGGTCGCATTTTGAAACTTATACAGAGCAGAGAGCCACAAACAACCCAAAAATGTCCCATTTTTTGCATTTGACATAGTTTTGATGCCTCTACACCTTTAATGAGACTTGGAACATTAGTATTAGGTTGTTATAACATCAAGATGCTTCAATCTCTCCAATTTTACAGTCAAAACTACTACTTTTTGTTATTTGGACCAACTTAGCAGGAAGCCAGAGGGCCGACAAAAATTGTTCTGAGGGCCGGATTTGGCCCCCGGGCCTTAGTTTGGACATGCCTGGGCTAAAGGTAAAACACTGACCCTTTTTTCCAGCCTCAGTAATGAAGTCAATGGTGGTTCGGATCACGCTTTTTTCCGGCAAGTAACTGAAATCCAGGGGGACTAATTACACAGAAACAAATATACAAGAGAGAGAGAAATGTGTGTTATTTTGTAAGCAATAAGAACAATTACAGTCATTGAAATAAATCATTAATTATCCAGTTATAGAGTGCCTTGTACCCGCTGTGTGACTGTGACTCGTCGACATGTGGGCCAGGTACAGGTGACCCACTAAACACACACTGTTGGACTGCAAACCTATGGCTCCAGAGAAAGTGATGATCTGAGAAAGACACATACAAGTATTTCATGTTTGTCTGACGCATAAAACCTTCTCTTTGTCTTTTATTACTGTTGCAATACCTGCGTAATGGCACGGATGACCTCATTCAAACGAGTCTGCTGCTGCGAGGAAAGCTCCGACTCACATTTTAGCTGTTCGATATGGAACAAAGCATGAAACGTAGCATATAAACACAACTGCATTTTTGTTTTTACTAAGCTAAAGCTAGAATTACAGTTGTCTTACTTGAATGAGGTATGTCTCAGATCCTACTAAAGCCACCAGGCCATTGACAGCAGCCAGTCTCTGCATTGTAGGACAGCCCTGAAACCAAATAGAACACATTTACACATTAGAATAGAGTATTTTTACAGTATCCTGTATTTGAATCTTGACATTTTGAACACATTTTAGGAAACGCATAACATTTATGGTTTATATTCTTTTAATTTTGAGGTTTTTGGTACCGATTTAAACTACATTTTAACAGTAATGGCAATATATGTGTCTCCTCACATACCTCAGCTAGTAGAATTTTAATCCACGCAGCCAGCAGACGAGGGTGGATGTCCTCTGCTTTGCCGTGGCCAGAGGAAGACAGGCCGTGGACCACCAGACCCAAAGCCAGTGAGAAGCCGGGAGTCTAAACACAGAAACAAACAGAAAAATTGAACCACAACAGTATTTTTTAACCAAATCATGTGTATTATTGGCTATTAACTATTAACCTGCTGGCTATCTTCTGTCAGAGTGCGTAGAGTGGTCATGATCTCCTCGGCCTTTGTCGCATCAATGAGTCCAGCGCTGAAGGCAGAAACACCGGCACATGCGACAGAGTACGCCAAAACCTGAAAAACGTACACGCATTACATCGGAGACAGTTCCAGTGATCAATTGTCTTCTTGTACCTCTTGCAGCATGCGGCTCTGTCCACTGCTCTCTTGTAGATTGACCAATAGTTTGTCTAGAATCTTTGTGGCGTGGAACTGTTGTTCTGGCTGTCCGTGCGCGCAGAGAGACGCTAGCACCAAGCCAAGACCAAGTAGACAACCGGTACTGCAAAGCAAAAAGACAAAGAAATTCAATTTGAGCGTTTTTGATAATGTACAGTGAACATAACTGGTTCTTCCATTGTAGCTGTGTGAAACTGCTGCTAGTTATAAAAAGCCATGCTAGTGTCAAGTCATTCAAGTGGCTAGAGGCTTTTTGTTTCTGCAGCAGCTTCCACCATTTTGTTGTTAAAATTAATGCAAAAATAAAGTAAAATAATATCTTTGAATTTGTAGCAGTGGACTGTTTTATCACATTTGTTAATGACGAATTGGACAAATGATTGCTGTCCTTCCAATCCAATGAATAAAACAGTAACAATTCAACACTCAAGCTGTGTTTAACACCAATTACAAGATAAATCTACAGTTTATCACATCCTGGCTTACCAATGATTTAGTCATTCAATTGAAACATTCCTAGTTAGAGGTGGGCAACATGTTGTGAATGTTGATTTGTTGTAATGTTGTAAACAAATAATGGTACAAGGTGATATTTTTGCACTTTGGGGATTCATTTTACAGGCATTTCACATTTGATAATTAAACCTCAACGAATACATTTAAAGACATGTTTTAACACATTTCTGTTGGATTGACATAATACCGTCTGAAAATACTCCAAAAGAATATCAAGATTATATAATATTGCCCAACCTTTAGCCTTAAAATAACAATACTAACTTGTATTCCAGGTTTGGGTTGAAAGAGCAGCTTTCCAACTCATCCAGCCCTTTTGCCATCAGCGCAGCGTCGTTCTGCTTTGAGACATCACTGAAACAAAGACACAATTGTCAGACAAAACACACGTTGGTTATGACAAATTCCACTTTACCAGACCGACCTGAGGCGTTGGTGGTGCAGGCTGGACAGAACCGTGCCCAGAGCCAGGCCGGAGTGGAACTGTACCACCTGGGAGTCGTCGGCCGTGGGAGATCCGGGCAGAGCGGACTGTAGAGCGGCCAGGACCTGAGCCACGCCGTCCCTCTGCCACACCACCAGCACCGGCACCAGCAGGGAGAGTGCCAGGCTGGCACAGGAGCGGGCGATGGCACTGGCGGTGTTCTCACCAGAGTACGACCGCTGAGGAGAGTAAAGACATCCCAGTACGACAACATGAGTGTGGAAGTAAAGTCAAGAAATAAAGTTTTCTATCCTGGTCATGTTCAGCTGATTCATTTCATTATCAATACAGGAACTAAATCAAAGTGGTATAGTTGATAACTATTTTTAATTCTCCAATTTAGAATAAATATGAGGAAGTATTTTGGCAAAAAATAGGGTCAAATTGGTATTTTTTAGTCAAAATCGCATTACCCAACTTACTAACTGCAAAAGAGGAGGCATTTGAATCTGTCTAATTAATTCCCAGCATGACACGTTGTAAGACCACACTAGTACAGGATTCTTCTAAGTACGGGCACATCTTTTGGACAACTTTTTTTCAAATGGCAAAGTAGAACTTTCACCATAATCGACCTATTGTTTAATAAATTATTGATGGAGCAAAACATTGTTGGGTGTCAATATTAATTTGTAGTAGGGGGGACTTTTTGTGATTTATAGGAGTCATTATGCATACAAACTAACTACTAAAGTGTTTAATTCTGCCTTTAAAAGTAGACAATAAAAAGTGAAAGAATAAGACTTACATGGAGGAACCATGGAAAGACCTGTCCCTTGGCTTTGTAGCTGCTGCAGATGATGCTGAGCAGAGTGTCCAGAACCATGGCCAACCAGCTGGACGTGGGGACAAACTCTGGACCTGCCTGGCACAGACACATATCACAGTTACTTTTTACACACACACTGCATGGTACAACTGTAAGAGCAGTGTGTTACCCCCAGGCTGCCCTCACTGTCTGTGGGCAGGTTGCTCTCATACTTGGCCAGAACTGCAGCAAGACCGCTCAGAGCCAGGATGGAGTTCCCCTGGACAACTGGACTGTCCCTGCAGATTCAAAACCAATTATATATACATTCAAAAATAAATGTAAAAATGTATATAAATACATTTTCTTTATCCGTACATAGAAGACTAATATTTGCAAATTCAAATATAACAAAACATACTTAGTGGCAGTTTTGATGACATCTGTCAGCTGATCTCTGGTCCTACACAGGATAAAAATAGTAAGGAATGAATAATAAATTTGATCTCGTGAGAGAGAATGTTGATGTAAGAAAATGGATCTAACCAGAGCCAGGCGCAGTGGTGCTGGTACTGCAGCTCCTCAGGATTGTCTTTGCCTTGTTTCTGCTGCATTTCCAAATCAGCACGACGGCCCTGTGCACACAGACACATGTAACAGAGAAAGTTAGTAATGCCACTGCCTGTAAAAGTCTTATTCTATCCATACACTATACTAGCAAGTTGATTGTAAAGCTACATTAAGTAATGTATGTTACCATGAGAAACCAATAGATGGCAGTCTTGATCAAAAGTTAGATCAAGCTAAAACACACACACAGGGTTCACACACTTGGAACCCTGTGTGTGTGGAAATCATTTTCCAGGACTTTCCCAGGGCCCTTTTGGTTTTGAGATCAAGTTTGATAATAAAGATGTAGTCCAACGCTATACCCGTAGTTCAACAAAAACTATATATTAAGATCACCAACAATATTTTAGCTGTAAATGGAGAACACCATTGACTTATTTAGAATTGAATTTAGAATTCTCCTCATTTGAATGCTATTGTGCGTCTATTGTTGCACTTCTAACATTGTAAAATTAGCCACGCATGTAACACCAAGGTCATGACTAGCACATAAAGAGATGAAGGCGGGTTTGGGGTTTCCAGGCTTTTTGTATCATGTGTCATTGAGATTCCACTTGAAAATGTTACCGAGATAAAAATCATTGTAATTAAATGGTCTGTGAACCATAATTGACACAAACCTGGAGAACAGCTTGGAACGCTCTGCTCATGAAGCTCCTCCAGGCCTGAGGCAGGAGGAGGGCACGGTGCCACTCTGAGGGCTGGATGTTCACCTGGGCCCAGCACACAAAACCATCACTCAGATATGTAGTACAAATACACAAAATAGCACCATCTCCACCACTCATTCAATTGTTGTGTAGAATAATATTGTAACAGTTGAACCCTTTTATGACCCAACAAAGAGAATTGGCAGTCTAATATCATTGCCTAAGGTTGAATTTGATCCCAGAGCTGTGTCTCAGAGCTGTACCTCATGGATCAGGGCGCTGAGGGTCTGCTGGTAGCTGCGGCTGCGACTCATCAGGAAGCGGTCGATGGCTCTGCCGTCGCGGTCTCTCTGCACTGGCAGCTCAAAACACAATAGAAGACCACCTGAAACACAAGCAAGATGTTTAGGTGTTGAGAATTTGGAAGAATTCAATATTGCAGCTGAAGAGGAGAGTAGAGTTCCTCTCACTGCGTCTTGTGGATTCAGTTTTATGGAATATCTTTATGTCTGCGGATTGTGAGGAATTAATGTACCTCAAATCCACATTAAATCTCCATCAACTCTTATTTTCATTCTCCTTTCTGTATGTATTTTGTTCCAGTATCAATAAATGTGTATTTACATAGTTTTGATTCTAGTAATAACTTGTTTTATTTTGGACTCAAGTAAGTACAAAGAATTCAAAGTCTAATTTCTTGTTACGGTACTTTTTCAACCAAATCTACTTGCAGTAACATGATAACATAATTGAAATGAGTCACTCCTCCCTGGTATTGTAAATCAGTTTTTTGACAACCCTAGACAATATATTGTTCTATAACCTGCTAGTCCCGGCTTGAGTCCAGGCTGCTTGTTCTTCTCATGCGTCCTGAGCATAAACGAGGGGATCCCGGCCACAGTCTTCCCCTGATCAGAGCGCAGCCCGCCCTGCCTTAAAGCGGAGAAGTACACGCCTCGAGGCATCTCCTGCATCTCCTGTTTCACCAGCGAAGTCAGGAACACTTGGAGGGCTAGAACACAAGCCATAATATCATAAAGTAAACCGCAGACGATGGACAGCTCTTTTGTTTGACGGGACTGAAGCGGTAAACCGACCCTCATGCAGGAGGTCTGCAGTCTGATGTTTACCTGGAAGGACCGAGGCGGGGGTGAGAGACAGGAGCTTCACATAAGAAGCACCAGGCACGGACAGATCCTTCTCCTCTTCATCTTTGTCTTTGTCCTCCTCGTCCTCTACGATCCCAGGCTCCTTTGGGACTGGCCGGGCCTAAAGATAATATAAAATAAACAATTGTGATGATGAAATATTTTAACATTTTCTTTAATCATTGATGGATTTTACCACAATATCAAACTTCTTACATTGTACATAATTAAAGTTGCACAATATACAGTACCTTTTTTGGGGGAAGGTTTGAATCTTTCTTACATTAACTCTAAAAGGAGTTTGTATTGCTTAGAAATACCTTGAAATTGCACATACTTCTTCACAGATATGACCTGTAATTTGTCACCTACTTGTGTCCAGGGAAATAAGTTTGACTTGATTGATCTTCATGGAGACAAATAGATGACTGACCCTCCACCAGAAAAGCTACATAGTGTATCTAAAGGTTTAGTTATTAATACGATGTTCCAGAGGGAAAAAAACAGTAATTGTAGGTACAACTATTCAAAAATGAATTCTGGCGTGTTTTAGAGATAGTTTGGGATTGGAGTGGCAAAAAATAGATACGGTAATATTGCATTTGTTGTTTTGGAGGATCATTACTATATTAGTATTTGTCTATGACTAATTCTATGAAAAATTAACCCCAAAAGAGACAGTAACGTCTCAAATAATCTTCCAAACAAAGGTATTAAGTGATATTTCTCCCTTTACTGGTTATTTTTATGGTCCATTAACGTTTATGGTTAGCCTTGAAAATCAACCAAGACATTTACGAGCACATTTACGTTTAATTGGTTATCCAGCTATTGCTAAAACGTATTGAGATATTCATTTTTGTCAATATCGCCAATCCCTAATTTGACTTGTGAGGTAAAAAGTCTAATATTTGACTACTGTGGGAATCAAATTAAGCATCCAAAACCCATATCTAGCTGTATAGGAAATTGGTTATTTACTAATGAAGATAAGATATAAATATATATATAATCTTACAGCCTCTGGAATGAAAGTAATTTTGTGATCCACTTCAGGATAATCTGCCAGAGCCTTGTATCCACAGCTCGCCACCTCTGAGTCCTGAAAAGCACACATAATGGCAGTATTGTGTTACGCGGTAGTAGGAGTACAGTGAGTTTCTACTAGTGCCTGCACAATGCCTGTTGAACATTTTGCCGTTTTAAAAGGTAACCATGGTTAAGCATGTAAACCCAGTGAATGGGAAGCGTTGTATAAAAGAGAACTGACCTTGTTTGCAGCATAGTTCCAGAGCAGAGCCACCACCTCTGCCTTGAGATTCTATGAAAGACACCAGCATGAGCTTTTTGCATACAACATATTAGAGAAAGTAACAAAACAAAAACATTGAAGTACATCATATGCCTCAGACTTGACTGTTAACTGAGGAACCAGAGCCAGCAGTTCAGCAGTGGCTTTGACAATCAGCGGACGAGAATCGGCTCTTAGTTCAGGCCCCAGACTCCTCCATGTTGACACTATATCCACCACCTGGAACACCCAGAGCAATTACAAATGAGTACGCATTACTAGTGTGGTGATTGTTGTGACTGACCTCTGCGCGACAAAGCTCGTGAAGGCCCTGAAGGGCCAGAACAGCTGGAGTGGCCAGGTCTGGTTTATTGCACTGCTTCAGCATCAGACTAATGGCAGCCAGCATGTCTCCTCCATGCTGATATGGCCTGCAGCAAAATAAAACAACATTAAATTAAAATGCAAAATATCTCACCGATAAGTGTCTTGATTTTTTTTATATTTTAGGGTTTGAGTCACCAATTCTAAGGTGCATTGTGTAACTTTTCTGGTCATTTCTTCTATCTCTACTCTTTTATTCCATTAAACATACTTTTATTGCTCAAAACTACATTGATTCTTACTGCAAGCGTGGTCGATTCATCACAGATCTGACCTGTAACTTGACCTGATTGCGTCACTTGCTTATCATCACCATGGAGTACGATTGTGCAAAAGTATTTAAAAAAATCAGACACTAATTGATAATAAAACTAATATAGAAAGAAACTAGATTGTCATTTGAGCAAATTATTTACTAAATGATTAAAACAAATAACAAACAGGACAGTTATATTATTTTCTTGAACATTTCACATGTGGGTGCACAATAACAAGATTTTCTACATTATTTACAATTAATCTATGTTGAGCTATACATATTCTAAAACTGATTCAACTTTTTTGAGGTATCAAAATCAGTGTTGAATATTGAACCTATGTCGTAGTATCTAAATAGTTTGAAAACCACTGCCAGTGATGGATGTATTGCAATGCTATGGAACATTCTAGGCAAAACAATAAGACAAGAAAATTGGGGACTCTCCACGGGAAAAAAGACATAATTGTTCCTTTAAGCGGTTGAGGTCCCAAATTTGAGAAAAATGCCATTACCGGTACATTGTTTTATGATGGTAAACATTAAAATATGCAATCAAGTTAGTATGGAAATAAATGTTTGCTGTGTCTAAAAGCAAGTGTGTAACAAAAGACACATTTTATACATCTTTGCTATACAATAGAAACTAAAATTCTCCCTGTACAAAAGTTAAAAAAAATGCATTCTTTGCACTCTTCTCTTTTGTTTGTGATTTTATTAGTTTAGACAATCAGTTGGATTGATCATTTTTAATTTAGTTAATTTTATTGTATTTCTGTTTCTGTAATTTCTTTGTGATTTTAATGCATTTTTCCTGCTGTGTGAAGCACTTTGAATTGCCTTGTGTATGAAATGTGCTCTACAAATAAACTTGCCTTGCCTTGCATTTCAACCACAAAGATATGAGTCGAATTCATGGATCATAGCAACGCCTTGAACCCAGGTTGAGCGAGGCCACAGTGACCGTGACTGCGGAATCCTCCTGATGTATTTGAACATATTGTGTTACAACAATGGGATGGACTGACTTTGTTGCTGAGCTTTTACTGCTCGTTCGGATAATCCAGTGTTAGGCCTGACAAACATGATCCCAGACTAGAGCCCTCCTGATCCCTGCCCTCTGACCTCTCTGTGCAGATGTCCCGGAGGCAGGCGGCTCTGGACAGGAGCTGCTCCCACTGGGCGTCCCGTCCCAGCACCACCCTGTTATCTTGTTGGGACAGGAGTCGCTGTAGCTCAGGATAAACGCGGTCCTGTGCAAAGAAACATCAAAATAACAAGTGAGATAAACATCAACTGAGAGCAAACAGCTAGGTAAACGTCGCCAAACCTGCTTCTTCCACAGCGCGGTCATGAGGCGAATGGCCACAGGTCGCAGCTTGGGGGCGCTTGCCAACACGTGGAGAGTCTGGAGCACCAAGGGGACACACAACTGGAAAAGGAAAACAAAGTCGTACACACATAGTTACAAGGAAGGGAACTTTGACCATGTGTTATTTCATTAAAAGGCAGAAAGTCTTGAAATCAGATTTAGCCGTACCTTGTGTGTCCCCAGGTTTGGCAGACAATTGAGCACAGCATGTGAAAGCTCGGGCTTCTTCTCCCTTCCCAACCGGAACAGGAGCACAGGCAGAAAAGAAGGCACCTAAAGACACGTTATATACTATGATCAACAACAAAGTCGATTTTGAAATCAAAGGAAAACATTCAATGATTCTTAAGACATATTATGCTTTTTTGGTTCTTAAGTAATAAAGTAGGACATATGTAGATCATAAAGTTACATTTGATCTATTGTAAAGCTCATAATTGATCCAAAATGTCTACAGTGTCAGACGAGACAGAATTCCCATAAGAACGAGATTAGAGGTGATTCTGACATCAGTTATGATGAATAAATATTGCTGTTCAGTTCACATCTTACACATCATAACATTTTTCATTTATTTTATTTCATATTTCTACTGTCATTGTAGATGTGCTTTTTATAACTACAGCTTCTCAGTAGATGTAACCTAAACTTTTTTTTGGCCAAGTAAAATGTAAACACAGAAAAGAAAATCTCACAAGATTATTATTCACATGTGTGCACAAGCTTGCAGCAATTTCATCTTTGTAAGATCTTGTCTCATCCCAAAACAATAACTTCCTGTTTAAAAACTCAGGAACTGTTCATACTTGTAATTCAGTAAGTAGACAGTGTGGGATGTGTCCAGGATCATTCAAAATACAACTTTGATTAAGCTTTTGGGAACCATAATAACTTGGTTTTACAGCACAACAGGAAAACAAAAATGTGGTAAGTCTGTCTTCCTTTCTACATGGCCCAACCCCCAAATTATCATCTCATATTCCTAAAAGCCCATATTATACAACATCAGCGTCCAGGTTAGTCTTTGTCCTTTCTCCGTCTCTCACGCCTTCTTCAGGAGACGCTCAATTAAGTGTTCACGGGCCCGAGCGGCAGAGAGAGGAGTGAAGGACAATGCATGGTTAATACTTAATCATATGTGAGTGCTGAGGTCAAATATATAAAGCAGTCACGCTCCATGGACATATGTGGGCTTTAATTAACATGAAGCAGCTGGTCGCCACCTCTTTTTCACCTGCACGGGAGGGGCCACACACAGAGTCTCCTTCAAGTTTGTGACCCTTGACATTATGCACGTGGATCTATACTATTAGGAATGTGCAAAGTGTACAGTTTCTTATTGGTTCAAGCGCTGGCTCATTTGAGCATAAGACATTTTTGCAACTGTTAAACTTAATATAACACCAGAAGGATCTAGAAAATCTACTAATAATTATAATTAGTTGATGATTTTTTGAGTTTGTAGGTCATGGCAAGCGCATTTACACTGGAATTTGAGTATGGTATTTCTGAAGTGTTTATGAATGCACTTCAAGACATTTAGATTGAAGACATTACTATTGAAAAAGTAGTGTTGAAAGAGAAACTGTTCAATAAAAACACATTTGTCCCTGTTGTAAAAAAGGACACACAACAAAACTTGCATTCAATAACCATCAACAAAGAAGCCGATCCTACTATGAGCCAGAATATCAAGACATTCTGTAGATTCATATTGCCAATAACCTTCTACCTCAGCATCAAACGAGTGGCGTGAGTGGCACTTTGGGAGCAATTAAGCGTGCGGGGGGGAATAGTGCGGCGCGTCTAACGAGCCCTGGTAATGAGACACTTATAACATCGTGTGATATTTCACATCATCTTATGGAGGCAGAGACTATGAGTCGTCCTATTGGGGCTAATGCAGTCTGGTGCTCTGGCTTTGCTCTTGCACTGCTTTGTTAAAAAACATAAAAATAATAATAAAAAAATAATATATATATGGAGAAAGAGAGATAATTTACAATTAGTGATATAAGCATTGCTATATTACATTACATATATTTACAAAATAATAAAACACTTCAGTCTTATATTGTCATTGCCTGTTGTAGACAAATTTGAGGTCAAGGGGACACTGACTATTGCAGCGAATTTTGGCCAACCATTGTGCTTGGAGTGACAAATCAACAGACATATTACATTAAAACAAGACAACACTGACAAAACACTGGAAAGAATTCGCTGAGCAAATATTATATTAAGAGTAGCCACTACACCTACAAAAATAAACTACTGTTAGACAAAGGTGGAGATGTTTGAGTCCATCTTGTTGAGCACTATGTGGAGTCAGTGAGTGGGTATAGATTAGAACATTGCAACTTAAGGAGCTCCATTCTTTATACTAAGTTGTGTAGTGAGAAGTTTGAAATTAGGGATTTAAAGCATATTATGATATCAGTTGATTATTTTTATATTTTGTCTGTAAATATTGTGAACAGCAATGATTTAAATTGATCTAACAAGGCTTAGTAATAAAAACAGGTCTATTGACTTCCTGTTCAAAACTGCAGAACTGATAAGCCTCGTCACCGTGACATTTCACCGTAACAAGCAGCAAAGTTTCATTTATTTTATTTGTTTATTTATCAGGGATAGTGCAAAAAAATATGTTTGTACCCAAGACATAAACAGTAAATTTGAATTGGCCTTAAGAAGTATACTAATACAATAACTCATCTAATGTCAATCCCAGGGAGAAAGTGAAAACAGGAATTACATGCACTAATCAATCAAAATACAACTTTGAGTAAACAGTTAAAAGCTCATTTTAGTTGATTTGGCATACCACTGTATGTCCCCTTTAAGAGACTGCATCAATGCCAAGTTAAACAATTCCTAACACTGCCATGTGTACCTGGGAGGGGTCAGCTGAAGCTATGCTCTGGACAGCATTCAAAGCCAGCGGGCAGATGTCTTCTCGGCCAGTGACCAGGAGGTAGCTCACGACGAGGGTGAAGGACGAGGGCAGGCGCAGGCCGGAGGACAGGGCTGCACTAACAGACAACAGCCAGTCACATGCCGCCTCAGGATCTGCTGCTACTGTCCTCAGAGTGCAGAGGGACACACTGAGCTCACTGAACCAGGAGCTGAGGGGCAGGACCATCTGACCACCGTGCTGGGGAGAGAAAAGCTTACATTATCAAAGTGAAAATAATGATTTAAGTGAACGGATGGCAAAACTTTATTAGATTGAATGTGTTTGCAGGTCATTGCTCCTGACTCATAATAATACCAATATTGTATTGCTTTAAACTATTTAATGTCACAGTACATACATGGCAAGTTGAAAATATCTATTTCATAATAACACCATATCTAAGTGCACACAGTGAAATTGTGGTTGCAAGTTAAGTTCTCAGTATTATGCGTTTTAGTATTGTCCAATTGTTCATAAATATTGGACTGTGATGAATAAAGTACTAGAATAAAGTAATACTGCAAACTATCTGCAGAATTAGCATTCCACTTGATTTCAAAACGATGTATCTGGGCGACAAAACTCCTGCAATGAAACAAAAGATGGATATCTTTCAAATGCACTTTTTGCAGCAGGAAAAACATCTATTAAAAATGGATTACACAGATTAAACCAACCAAACTATGGAAAAAAATATTGTCTTACCAAACACTTGCACTTGTTGACTTTTATCTCTGGGTTTTGTATTATTTTTTGTAAAATATATACAGTTTCTATTTCTGAAAAATGCCATTTCAGTTTTAAGTCTATCAGTAAACTTGGTCCCAAACTTAAAGTGATAATTATTGCCATTCTGAACCATTTGAGAACTATTAAAATATGAATGTGGGGATGTCTAAAATGTGAAACTGCACTATTGTAAAATTTAAAGATAATAATTTTGAAGTTTTTTTTTGGCCAGTAGGCTTGACTAGACAGAACAATCTTAGCTTAAAATGAGGATTAGAGAAAGACGGACGTGCACCAAAGCACAACTTTTTACATTCAGTCATGTCATACCATAATGTTCCTTTGTAAGCGATAGAACACATGCTTATCCTACAAAACACCCACAGAGAGAGCGTGTGGTCACCTGTGCGGGCGCTTGTGCAGGTCTGCTGATGTTCTGGAGCAGGCGGTTGGAGAACTGCTGGTTCAGTTTGTGTGTGTGTCGCTCAGCCAAAGGTTCAGTGAGGCCAAGGCAGGACTGAAGCTGCAGCACGGGAAGAACCAGGACTGGACCCAACCAAGGACAGAACTCCGTGTGCTCCGGAGCGAGGGACAAAGCTGTTGAGAAATCACAACAACTTGATAGCATTAAGCTAACTGGGCAAAGTATAGGAAAGGTGTTGGCTGGTCAGGCTAGCATTAAGCAGGACCGATTTACAAATATACTGTACTTAAAGTGATTTCGTAAGGGCATCTGACAGAGGGGAGAAAGATATTTGTGTATAAAAAAATACAAGAACATAGGTAAAGAGTGAGATAAGAATATATATATAGTTTCCGAATCATGGTTCAAAATCTACTCCTTTGTGTACAAATTTGCCCTATCTTGCCATGGCCCCAAATCCTTACAGAGTCAATAATTCCTTGTTTCCTTGAAAAATACAGCCATTATGCTCAGTTCATCCTGCCAACAATGTATTTTGAGCAGAAAATTAGATATACAGCCTAATCTTGTTATTTTATGAGAAAAAGTAATAATATTTTATGAGAAAAAGTAATGCATTTTATGAGGAAAAAGTAATAAAACATATTGAGGTTTATGAGTGAGTGACACTAAAACATTGTAGCAATATAGACTGGTGCTGATAGTCATCTGTACAGAAGATGCCTGTAATTAAAAGTTTTCAGAACCTGTTGGAGCAGGTTGAGACAGGAGTAATTGCATACTTCTGTAACATCCAGTCAGGAGTTGATGTATATAATGTACAGTATGTAGCCCACATGAGTCCCTATACATGCATACCCAGACTGAGCAGGCTGCTCTGCTGAGCGGCTGGAGCCTCCAACAGGAGCAGTGCAACACCCATCATCAGCTCGTCCACTGGCATCTCCTACAACACAGCAGCATGTCAAAATGATCAAATGCACAGCAAACATTTGAATGCATATGTAAGTAATGTTATTTATATAGCTTATACTGAATTCATGGATTGTGTAGATTTTTGTCCAAGAAACAATCCTGTGTGCTTTGAGAACCAGGAAGTTAAGTAGACTGTCATACATTATTAATGACTCAATTAGCTTTACTTAAACTGCGTGGACTTGTCGTGAACTGCAAACAGTGCAAAAAGAAGTTCTCATCTGGTAAAAATGGGATCTATCCTGACCCTTGTGATTAGGGTGTGTTTAGTTTGTAATAGAAATATATATATTTAAAAATATGGCTACTCGCAACTTAATAAGCATGTCAAATGAGAGTGATTTTGTAATGGATTAATACAATATTTTAGCAGTCTATTATGCAAACTTAATACAGTAGTGTGAAAAGAGCCTAAAGACCCTATAGTGTAAACCTGTTGACATGCAGACAGCAGCTGTTGAATGAGCTGGAGCATGGGTCTGCAGTCTCCATGTAACAGGAGGCAGTGGTGGCAGGCACACAGCAGCTGGAGCAGCAGTCCTGCCCTCTCTGTCTGCCACCGCTCTGTGGACGTCCCGGCCAGACCCTGAAGAAGAGTGCTGATAAAGGCATGCAGCTCCATCACCGCCTCCACACTGTCCACCTGTGTCAAATACATAGAATCTTATATTTACAGTTTGTGAGGTATTGACAGTGACATATATACACATTAGAATTTGTAACTCCTTCTGTAGATACTCTTTCTGTGACCCCTGAGCCTGTTTCATGATAGCTCGAGGGCTATGCAAACATACATTGAGTATGTAGATTAAAGAGACTTATTACCAGTTGCTTGACTCCTGTGCTAACTAGCCTATGGGTCTGGGTAAGGTTAGTCTTAAAGATTCCATAATATGACTCATTCTGCACATAACACTGGACATTTCACATTCTAAACCTTTAGAGAGATAATAGCAATAGCAATTAACAACGTCCGAAGTCCTAAAAGATTTGCACAAAACTTACACTCCAATGAAATGCATGTATTCATTATGTTTCCTTCTGCTGTAAATTCTGGGGAACGGCGTGTGTCACAACTATTAGTAACATGACCCTAGCAGAGAAAGAGTTTGTAGTGAAGACAAGAAGTAATCATTAAGTGTGGGGAACTTCATTCCTATTAAAGTTAAAAGAAGAACAACTTTTGAAGATGCTACTTTTGGGAGGGGCTTTGAGGGCACATCCACTTAGAGCGAACATAAACAGCCATTAAGACACTGCCCTACACTGTGTAACCTCGTACCTGCATGTGTGTGACCAGCTGGCACATGCACTGCAGGAGGCTGTCAGACACCGAGGAGCTCCTCTGTTCATCTTTATTCTCAGAGACTGATTCGACAGCTGGGCTCGCAGGAAGGAGAACGCGAAGGAGATTGTGTCGCAGAAGTGCATGCTGGGAAAGCCTCTGGGGTTCACAGTACAAGTAGCGCAGGAAAGGGACCAGCATTGTGATGTACGTAGGCTCATTTCTAAAAAACAAAACAAAAAAACAGGTACATTAGCATTAGCAAACAGACAGTTTTGTGGGTAAATTCAAACTTAAGGCTCAGGTATGTGTTACAACAAGTCTGTAATATTTGCCATCGTCGTTAGGCAGACCGGACTTTCTGATTTTGATACTATAGAGATCGGTCTCTAAAACTTCTAAATAAAAACATACAAATAACGAGACCCAATGTTGAATAGGTGATTATTTTTACTCTTTATATACATTATCAATCAAATAAAGGATGAAATATGGTGGCTAAAGGCTTCTAGATAGAGAATATTTACAAATAAAGTGTATTATTGAAATAGTTTCTTTTTTTCTCCATCTTTGTTATTTAAAAAAAGGTCTTTGTGTATGGGTTTTAGCGTCTGTACAGTCCAGATTACAATGATCAAAAAAAACTATTCAGAATATTTTTTTTTACAGTCAACACTTACTGTGAGTCACAATTAGTCTATTAATCACTGCAGCCCTTGTTGGGTCTGGGGGAGAGATCATTTGCAAGTGGACAAGAGCATTTGACGCTACATTACAGTACGTGAAACAACTATTAATTATTTTCAGTGTTACATCTAGGTTTTTCCATTAAGAACAGCAACCAATAACTCCCTGAAACTCCCATAGCCCATGCAAAGCAACCTCATTTCTCATGTGCTCTTTTGCCTCCGCGTGTGCATTCAATTACTTCACATAATTCGCAGACAGGAGACTAGTGAGTTATATGTCAGGCTGCACTCTTTGCAGATGGCGTTTTAAGATTTATGCGGAGTGGGAGGGAGTGGTTTGGAAGGTGGGTTCAAGGCTTCCGTTGCCGCGGCTGCACTTGCCTGTCGGCGGCTCGTCGTATGAAGTCATCAATCTCCACGAGCAGAGCGGCCCAGCAGTCAGCGCGGTTCTCCAACGTCGTGATGTATGGATGTGGGCTACTCCTGCACAACACAACAGCGGCAGAGCAGAGGCCATGTTCACACGAGGATCCACTGACACAACTCAAACTCATATTCAGGAAGTGCAGGGCATAAATATAGATTAGGGCGAGCGTTCACCTTGGGAGGAGCGCCAGTTTTCAAACATAATGGAAAATCGTTACTAGCGTTCAGGGTTTAAAGCATGACTACATGTTGTTTTTGTGGTTGGTCAAACTCTACATTTACAAAAGAGGCCCTTAAAGGAGACATATTATGCTTTATTTCATGTACGGAGTATTGACCTATAACATAAGTAGAGCATAATTGTACATTTTGTTCATTGTAAATCACAATATTGATCTAAATGGCTTAGTAACAGAAACAGGTCCATTGACATCCTCTTCAAAACTGCAGAACTGATAAGCCCCACCTCTTCACAGTGACATTTCACTGTAACAAGCAGCGGATTGTCATTTACATGTATTTATTTTGGAGGAGTGGCTACGTGACATTTTAGAAACCTACATGGTTCCCCTGGAGTCTTAATTTTAAAAAATAATCGCAAATAAGTACAGGGATGTGGGCGGGGATAGGAGGTAGGTGCATCAGTTACACAGGACAATACAGGATTACTCAAATATGCAGGAATCAATCAAAATACAATTCCATGTAAACTAATGACGAGGAAACACTGTTGAAAATTCATAGTTTAATAATTTAATGACAGAAAAGAGAAGTTAACTGTAATATGTTGAATAATACAGTCAATATCTTGGTGGAGGTTGGTATTGGGTATCGGTTCTAATCCAGAGAAATTGACTGAACTGGGTATCGGCTCCAGGATTTTGGTCAAGGGTTAATCCAGATGAAGCTATGTCCTTTTAGAAATATTACTACCTGCCGGATTTGTTCCAACATCCTCCAAATTTCCGGAAGGTCTTTTAAAGCATCCGCTCTTGCCTGTTGGTTTTGTTTACCACCCTGTCTGCCTAGTGTAAACACAAGGCAAGAACCGTGACCATCAACTTTGCTAATTTGCTGAGCCATTAGCCGGGGACAAACACTGGGGTCAAATCCAAGGTGAAGTGTTGTTTGGCTTATGCTCTGACCAAGTTGGGGTCACCGAAAACGGGTAAGGATGATGAACCCATGGTTAAACTTAGCAGTGGAATCTATCCATCACCAAACACGTGAGACGGAAGCTACAGAGACAAACGTGCCCGTGCCTGTGCGGTGGCCTAGACCTAAACGAACCCCCTGTCGTTTGTCTGCTGAAGCTGTAATCTGTCTGACCATCTCGTCCCCTCTCCTCAGGTTCCCCTCAGCTCCACAGCACCTCTCATCCATCAGATCCTCCCCAGGCCTTCTCCACCTTCAGGCCAGTGGACAAAGGAGGAGGCAGGAAGTGCAGACAGGGTGAGTTTCCTTATCGTTCAACTCCAAGTTCACCAACAGGACAGGTGCAATTTGGCCTGAACTAGACACTTCTGTGCACTACTATAGACACAAATGTCATTCAAAACTCATTACTTGACAATGGTGTGTTTATTGCTTTTAAAATACATCATAACAAGTTTGAATAGCTACACTCCAAAACAGCAACTTCAATATTGTTTTTTTTTTTTTTATATATATCTCCCGTCTCTAATTAAATCTAAATTGGATACATTTTGAGTGTCTAATTAGTCTTGTGTTTATTGTATAACAGTAACTTACGTTTTCACATACAAGCTGGAACATTGCCCACAGCTAAATCTCAAACCCATGTTCTGTTTTTCAGAAAGTGCAGTGACTGTAAGCTGCAGACAGACTGGCCACAGCCGTGGTCCGGCTCTGATCCCGCTGAGGGCTAAAGTCGATGTGCTCTTCGCGGCAGATTGCACGGGATAGCGCTGAGCAGACGGTCAACAATGGGCACCAGTGTGCACCCTCCATTAATCCCGCAGCACTTACAGTTACCCAGCAGTGCCCGGGCCAGAGGAGCCAATGAAGGGCCAGGCTACCAGGCCAACGCCGCCACCCCGCTGCCCCCAGCACATTCATCTTCCCTTCAGGGAGGGGCACGTCGCCAGACAGCCGCAGACACACCAGACACAGATGAAGATGGAATGAGAAGGGAAGGGACAATGGAGAAGGAAGGAGAGACGCGAGAGGGAACAGAGACGCGCTGGATAAGATAGTTCCAAGAGAAAAAAGATGTAAGACTATCAGAGGTCTAGAGAGTGGGAGCAGGCAGGAGGGGTTTAGTATTTTTTATCACCCGCTGGAACTGATTAAGGAGGCCCTGGGATCCTGGCAGAGGTGGCGGTCTGAGCTAGCAGGAGGACAAGAGGAGGGGGGTCGTCGTATTCAACCAGCCAGTCGGACACAGCAGCACTACTGTTACTACTGCTGTACAAACAGGCTGGAGCCACTTCTGGGATCAATAACTTCACCATACAAATCATGAAAGGAAAGCACATGACACCTGTGGGTAAGAGTGGCCCACATGCATTTTCTAAGCTTGTAAGTAGTGATAGTAGTATGAAAAAAAGACATTATTATGGCACTGACCTGATAGAGTAGGGACAGGTGAAGGGTTTACTGGGGTCTCTCTGGTCAGCTTGCATCTGCAGCAACTGTCCAATCACCTTTATCAGCCCCTGCACATTTCTGACAGCAAAGACCAACGTTTTTATTCAATTGGACTGAGGATGCGTTTCAATTATTGTGAAATAAAAACAACACGACTGAACCATTATTCACGATTACCATGAACATAACTAAACAGTAATGAAATCTGTAATTTGCGTTATTTGTAACACATTAGTAATCATTAAGTTCGAGACCAGCTTACATTAAAAATACATTAATGTGACAAAACAGACGGATAGAAAAGCAGTTTATATTTATATGTATTTAAAATTGAATGAGCCAAATTTGAATGTGGAATAAAGAGCATGCATGCAGTAGTTAAGTATAGTATATGGTATGTGGATGAAACCTTAATAGTCTAGTCTAGTCTAGTCTAGTCTAGTCTAGTGCAGTCTAGTGCAGTCTAGTGCAGTCTAGTGCAGTCTAGTGCAGTCTAGTGCAGTCTAGTGCAGTCTAGTGCAGTCTAGTGCAGTCTAGTGCAGTGCAGTCTAGTCTAGTGCAGTCTAGTCTAGTGTTTGTGTACCTGGCAGAGGGCAGGAGGTTGAGGACTCCGTTGAGCACATACTGCAGGTCAGCGTGTCCCTGCTCCACCAGCAGGACCAGAGCCTCACAACACACTGTCCGCACCAGGTCACCGTCACCAGAGCACTGCTGCCACAGGGTCTCCAACGCTGGGCCCTGGTCAGGGAATCCACACGTCATTATGTGTTTGAATAGAAGGCAAGATTTCTTCTCTTCCATTAAAATAAAACTCACCTGAAAGGAGGACTGACAGATCTGTCCATTCTGTCCTTTTTCTTTGAGAACAGCAGCAACAAGATTACGCACATTCTACAACAAAAACACATTGGTTAAAATGCACCCACAATAAACAGGAATGATTTATTTCTTCATGTTGTACATCTACAAAAGCCAAAATGATTCATACACATAATAGGGCAAGAGGAAATAATCCTACCTGGGCTTGTATAACAGGGTTGGGGAAATCAAATCTTGTCTTCAGACTCTCCATGATGCTTGCTTGTCACGCCTGAAACAAAAAACAAAATACCCAACAGCATAAGGGTAGCATTAGCTTGCTCTGACATCTGGCCACATTATCAAACTGTGACCATCCAAACAATATGTGATAACAGCGGCGCATGCATGTCTTTCAGTAGTTTTGTTCGGATTTTGAAAGACATTTTTGAAGCCCGCGCTCAGTGATACCCTCGCATTCAACTCAACACTATCACATATCAGTCAGTGTGGCTTTGAAACACCAGTTCAGTGATGCAGCCACCTGTTGTTCCTAATGGAGAGGAGAGGCAGTGCTTGGAGGTATTCTCGGCCTCTTTGAAAGTCTATCCCAGCCCAGAGTTATCACATTATTGACCTGGAGGAGCCGTGGACATAATTCTGCATTAAATTATTTACAAGTCAAGAGCAGACCAGCTTGCTGATGAGGTCACAGGGTGCCAAGCCGAGCGCTCGCCCATCTCATGTTGTCTCATTAGGTCGGACAATATGGTCCAGAGAAGACCACCAGTTGTTTCAGAATATACAGCTGCTACACACCATTATTTTAGGTCATTAATTTTACTAAAAAGTTGGGATTTTAAGCAAAATATAGTACAATTTTAATATTTTTTTTAAGTAAAAAATAGATATACATTACAACAAATAAAGGTTGAAATATTGTGACTGAAGGCGTTTTGTTAATAGACATTTTGATTAAACAATGCTAACGTCTTAATTATAAAAAAGTATTTTTGTATGCGTTTTAAAGTGTGTATAATCCAGACAATGATTACAGTCATCAAAATATATTTTGTTTTTATAATTGACTAGTCACAATTAGTTGATTAATTGTTGCAGCCCGAGTATAAAACAAGTTGGGAGACATCTCTGAGGCATTAGTAGAAGTTGTAGTAGTAGTACCAGCCAAGATATTAGTTATAGTTATAAATGATTGTACAAGTAGTAGTAGAGGTGCTTAAGGCAGAACATTATTGGAATTCTTTTTCTTTTTTGTACATGAACGAGATCCACTGAAATCCTCTCTTTAAAGTAGTGGGAATCCTGCAAAGCAACACCACATCCGGATTACTGTGTTGGAGCCCTGAGGCGGTCGCAGGCTGGCCCTCCCACGAGAGCTCAGCACACACCTGCCCGCCTCCGTGCACTGTGCAGACCCTGTATCCTCCAAGGTCCATTTAGGAAGAGTGACAATGGCATATGGCGCTTCTGACTTCAAGTGCGAAAACACAGTCCAGTTCACAAGCAAAACACTGACGATGATAACATAATCGCATAGGACTTAAAGCTGCACTATGAAGCTTTTCTGGGTTCTCAATTGAAAAAAGAACCCCCCCCCGGCCAAGTTACAGGTCAGATCTGTGAAAATGTGAACCTGTGACGCTCACAGTAAGATTGCGTGTGGTCTGGGTATTTATTCAATGATATGGGCTTACAAAGAGAGTAAAATTATTATTATTCATTGAACAGCCAAAGCGAGATCCAAGTTTGTGAATTTTGTTCACTGACAATGGGAATAAATCCTTTTCTGATTTCGATTTCTGAAGATAGATCCCTTTAATGCCATAATGGGGAACGTTCCAGGCAAAGCAACAAAATCTCCATGGAGACAAGATGGTAACCAAAGGCTTGCACACCTTTCATTGTGGACTTCTGTATCTTCAACTTAACTCTGCTTTTGCAAGAAATATCCAAACCTATGATCTACAAATGTTGACCCATATCATCATTTTTTAGAGTTTGGCTTAACCTTTCGATCACGTCTTTGGGTTTGAATAATGACACCACTTTCTGGAAGTATTGTGAAAAAAATGTCTTAATGTTTCTTTATTTATGCTGACAGAGAAGTTTGTGGCCGTTTTTGTTTCTTATGAATAGGCCCAGTTGTTACAGAGATATGACCCATAAGCCAGGTGGACAAATCTAAAATCTGAGAGATAAACTTGGCAAATTCTACCATAAAACTGTGACCTGTCTACTGTGTTCTAGTGTGTCATCGCATGAACGCAACCTAAAAGTTAACAATCGCACTTATACAACACATGCCTCTTAATTCAAGCAATGTAAAAGGCCATTCTGACAAGATTAGGGATGGGCAATCTTGACAAAATAATAATTTCAATATTGTTTTCCAATAATCTCTATAACGATCAAACGACATTTTAACAATGCATCAAACCACACCACACTTTGTGAAGTCACTTTAATAGATCTCAAATATGATACTATTCATTTTTCAATACAACTCCCAGCTCTTGTTGCGATCCATATGTGTAATAATAAACAAACCTGCACTAATAAATGGGTATTGTTTTGCCTCAATTCTAACAAATCCATTATTATGCCTAAAATACAACAAAAATGCTTTGTCAGGCTCCAGGAAGCATCCCCTCATCTGTATCTGTATCAGATACTGTTTACAGCAGGGAGATGGTTTAAGTGTTTAAGTGGCTTGTAAACCGATATAATGCTCTTACATTACTAAAAACAGTGGCAATACGAGCCCAGTGTGGTCGTCCCCCTCCCCATAGACGCACACGCTCGCCCACCAACACCCCCCCCACTGTTATCTCACTGATAAGCCATAGTGCTGTGCTGTGCTGTACTGTCCAGCAGCCTGCCCCGGACACTGTGTACTGCTGTCACTGCTACACACAACCTCGTGGAGACACAGGTAAGCCAGCACAACCCACACACATGCCTAAATTCAACCTTCAACAGTGTATTTTAGTGGTATTTTAGGGTACATTTTTATAGTGTCTTTTAACCTGTCAATATAAGCCAGTGTAAACCCAATTTGATAAGTTTAGATCAGACAATATGGTAAAGGTGGTGCAGGTGCATCAAAGAAAAAATGTAATTCATGTTGCAACTTAACCGAAGATGTGTTAATAATGAATATCTTTGTTTTTTAGTGTCTAGGCTGTGTTCCAGTGGGTTCGACAACATATTTAGCTCATACAGCCACACAATATGGCCCAGCTTGTACTGCTAGGTCTGCACTAGCAATAGAACAGGAAGACAAAGCGTGAACAGTGTTGAGCCCGCAGAGGCTTTAGAAGGGACCCCAGCCCTGGTTTAACTGTGGGACTCAATGCACATGCCAGACAAGTGCCTGGTGGCAATTTCTAAGGTTTTCAAAGTGCAACAGGCTTTCAAGTCAAAGTGGAAGCATCAAGTCCCTGCAGCAAAAGAAAGATCTAGAGTATAACTAAAATAACAATACAAGAAAAGTGTTCTCAAGTCTCAAATCTAAAATATTGTATGCTTTTACACAGTGACATGCAAAAGCTTACAAACATATGGAAGACACAACACAGCTTCAACAAGGCCACCATTAACCAAACACGTGCAGTAATAAGCAACATCCATAAGTGACATTTAGCCACTTATTTAAGACTAGAAATGTGCATTTACTGTTCTGTTTTGTCTCAATGTTTATAATGTGCTTAGCTTGCCCATACTTATACCACACAACACCAACTTAAATGCATGACAAGAACACAATGCGGCAAAGCAAATACCTACAGCAACAGCAAAAAAGCATAAGCAAAAAATAACAATGGACTAGAAGATATTAATAACAAACTTTATGCAGTTAGCAAACAGGGCTAACAGTAGCTACGGCGTAATAACTTGTTTGTGTGCTTTAGGGATGAATTCAAATCGATCCAAGTATATATTCAGCTAAATATAGCCCGATGTAGTGGCACTTGAATGATTATAACAAGAATAAGTGATAAGTTGATGAGTGGAGCTCAAAGTTTACCTCATTCATCCAAAGTGTGCGGACAGCGGCATGACTCTACGGCGAACGACGAGGACCAAAATACACAAGCGGGGAAATTCAGTCATAAATAACCACGCATTAAAAAGTGCATAAAAAGGTTTTGTTTAATATGTTTTATGATAAAATACCACGCATATGTTGGACTCTGTGTAGCATTACACTATGACAGTCTTTTCAGTCTGATATTTCAGTCTGACACAACGTGGTGCGGGCAAAAGTGCAACACATAGATGACTGAGAATGAACGGGATACGAGTTATAAACTATCACTGTGCTGTGATCAAATCCTGTGCTTAATCTATAATCCTTCACGCACTGGATTTACATTGAAGATAATCTAATGTGCTTTTATTATACTATGTACATTAAACTATTACGCTTATGTGAAATGAAGGTGTACAATATGTAATTTATACTGTGTTTCGTGGACTACCTGAGAACAACACTGGTGAAACTGCTCGCACATGCTTCTTTCACGGACTCCCCCGAGAGAAATGAAGGCAACACAATTAGAGCAGAGATGCGGCCGTCTGATTGGATCTTTGAGCCAGTCTGCGGTGTCCTGATTGGCTCTTATCTTCTCGTGCCCTGCCCGCAGCCCGCAGACTGCGCGTGCGTTACACCTTTACGTAAAGTTAACAGAATTGTACCACGGGAGAGCGGAAACGACTCTGTGTGGGAGCGCAACGTCAAGTCATACAGCAAAATAACAATCTGTAACTACTGTAAACGTATCCTACATTTAAAGGTTCTCATAAAGATTATCTTATGCTACTTTTGCAGGGTTTGTACAGATGTTTTGTTTTATCTGCCAGAGTTTGTTTACTCGTCAGTGACACACAAAACAATTCAATTTGGGATAAGGAATTCATTTGAATAGCTTGAAAATAGGTACAGTACACTACTACTACTACTACTACTACTACTACTACTACTACTACTACTACTACAGTAGGCTGATACACTCCTCAACCCTTAATGCAAAGAGCACTGAAGATCTCATACAATTAATTAATTACATCACACCACACAGGCTACAGTAATATAGTATAGTAAAGAGACAAACATCTAAGATCCTAATTTCAGCTGGGTGACTACAGTTTTTGAAAGAAATACCCAAACAGAGAGTCCAGGTGTTAAACTCTAATTGTTTTTGTCAAGAATTCAGTCAAAATGCCACAGTATTCCCGTGGTTTACAGTCATTTCAATAAACAATACTGGATTTGTGCCACTATATTTTTCTTGAGAGTAACTAAATGATTTCCCCTTCCTGTTCATCTGTGCTGGCATCTGGTGAACATAAGCCCAGTGATTACAGATTTAGTTAACATAACTTACATCTTTAAACATAAAGCTGCGCTGTGTAACTTTTCTGGTGAAGGTTACGTCCCCTGTTCTCCTCCATAGAAACATTGCTTACCTGGCTTGTATCACAATTTGTCATTGAGCTTATGTCTCCAAGAAGACAGTGACGGCTCTGCCCCAGATGATGATACAGGTCAGCTCTGCGGAGAGGCGAGTCCGCTCAGAGTAAGAGTGCATTTTACAAGGGATGTTTGAGGAAAAAAAACACCTTAAATTGAACGAAAGTAAGATTTTTTTATTTTTTATTTTTATTGTGGTTTGGTCAAAAACAAAAGGCGCTCAACATTCAAGCACAAAACAAAATTAGAGATACATTTATGTTATTCGACCAGGTGTAGATGGACATGTTTATTACCATTCTGAGGAATTTTATGGGCAGAATAATAATAATAATAATAATAATAATAATAACATTTATTTATATAGCGCTTTTCAGTGACCCAAAGACGCTGAACATAATAAAAAGGGGGGGTATTTACAGACAGGGGGGACAACACGTACAGAACACATTAATATACAGATAAAATGAACAAGACAGAAGAAGTAGAGAGAAAAAGATGGGGATGAATGGTAAATGAACATAAATTATTAGTGTATTCTGTAAAATGTTGGAAATTGTTTCATTACCATAGCGTTAATCGTTGTTTCCTGCCTGTTGCTTCTGTAGACTGTAAAATTGCGTCCCTGTTTGTGGTGCTTTATTTGCAAAAGCCGCGGCGGAAGTAGTGCGCGTGCTGCCGGGGCTTTGACCGCCGGTGAGGCTTTCAAAGTGTTGAGTGTGACTTGTGTCCAGCAGAACCATGTCCGCTGTTAGAGACAAACAGTGCTCACCTCTGCTCCTGGTCCAAACTCATTCTCCATGAAATAACAGTGAAGCAGGGCCTCGAGGATGGCCGGCTCGGTAAGTGTCCCTCCGCACGCCTCGCTCCGGGCTCCGTGCAGGACTTTGGGGACATTTTGATGCGTTGCTGCAAAAACCGTGGAGGCTCGTGTATTATTTTTTGTGACTAAAGAGGATTTTCAGACGGCGCCGCTAGCTTGAGCCGATACGTGCGTGTGTCTGCAGCACAGGAGGACCTATTTTATATATGTGCATCACGGACTTTTTATTCTCCCCGGATTTATCACATTTATTCACATTTCACTTAATTGGGACAATGCAGTCTACTCTACTTCATACGTCAACTTTTGGAGGTTTTATTGCATCCGTTTTAATAATTTGATACGTCAACAGTGCATTTTTTTTATTCCCTTCTCCAATTTTATTTAAATTAATTATATATATATATATATATATATATATATATATATATATATATATATATATATATATATATTAGGGCTTTCAATTAATCGATTAGTTGTTTAGGTGCATTAAAATGAGATTTTTACTCATTTTGATCAAGAAGAATCCAAATTGATTTAACACTTTAACATCCTCCTGGAGTATATTTACAACTAAACTTTATTGTTATTTTTTTTCCACATTAAAACACAAATTCTACTCCTGTCTTGTGCCAAACTGGGGGTGAATACTGCTTTGTCTGAGTCATAAACCCTCTTCTCTAAGCACATGGCATGTTTGGAATTTGTGTCCAGTTCAGAAAACGAATTTATGATGAATCGATGAACTTGTTTCCACCCTAGTTCATTATGGCTGTTCCTTGACCTAATATTCATCACGTCTTTCCATCCGTCCAACCCATTTAAAGAGCGTTATTTGTCTTCCAGGGTGCTGTCCAGGTGAAACTAGAACTTGGTCATCGAGCCCAGGTCAGGAGGAAACCCACTGTGGAAGGCTTCACCCACGACTGGATGGTGTTTGTGCGCGGCCCGGGCCAAAGCAACATCCAGCACTTTGTGGAGAAAGTGGTTTTTTACCTTCACGAAAGTTTCCCCAAACCAAAACGAGGTAACGGGAACGAAACTGATGCTGTGTTCGGTGCGCCGCTGTTTACTCTGCGTTACAGCTGCGTGAGAATGATTGCTTGGAACAGACCGGCAGAGCAGTTGTCCTTGGGCAAGCTGTTAACACTGACCTAGGTGACCCGCGTGGAGCATTGCTTATTCAGTTGGTGTAAAAACCTATTTATCTACTCGCCATTCCTCACTTTTTTTCTCCCAGCAGTCGTGTCATAGCGTGGAAATGTATTGCGGGTTAATGGAGGGAGACTGTTGGAACAGTGTCTGTGCGGTTGCATCACTCAGGACATTGACTGCCATGGCACAGAAGAGCCTCGTCGTGCTTTGGTTAAAACAATCCATGGTGTATTGATAAGGTTTTTGAAATTGTTGCAGCACCGTGGCCAATAATGAGCGGTGGGCGGAAGGGAGCGAGAGAAGTGTTTGAAGTTGTAAAGTCAAAAGATCGCACGCACATGACCCATTCTGAGGAAAGTGAAGGTGATTGAAGTATTTGTTGTGTGGGTTAACGGCATTCTTTATGTTTCGCGTTGGTAATTGTACTTGTGAACTGCTGATCTTCAAAGGATTTTAGGAGTTAAGGTCATGTGCTGGCTTGTTCTGGCTTGGGAAGTGTTTTTAGTAAGTTGTATAGGGGAAAAAAACCCTCTGCTACATTGTTTGATGGTTTGATGATGTATTTGGATATTCTTGGACATCACACAATCAAATATTTGCATAATCACATATAAATCACAATTTCAGATTCATAAAATGTCCTGAATTGAATATAAAGGTGATGTGTGGCGTGATTCATTGTGCCATTCAGAGTTCAATCTCTTTTTTTCAGATGTGTTGTAGTTCTTTATTTAGATTTGGAGGTTGTGCAAGTTTGTCTTCGTCAAGTGTTGAGTTTTCAGTCTTGACGTCTAAAAATCAATGTGTGTGTGTCTCCCTATCTTTGTTTGACTTGCTGATGCGACCCTTTCTAATCGTTTTTACTGTCTTGTGTAGATAATTGCATCTTCGCCGCCAACTGGACAAAACTGTTGGTGTTCGGTTTTCATTCTGTGATCAAGATTACAATGTGACCCACTCTTACAACTTGACACATGATAAATCACTGTGGAAAATGACTTGTATTTAAAAGTACATTTGTTTTTGGTGACTTGCTATTGGAAAATGGAACCTTTTTTCAAGATACAGAAGATAATAATCAGGTTTACTGCAAAAGGAAAGTTGGGACTGACTCAAAAATGACTCTTTTCAGATTCGATTGGTTTTTTCAGTTTTTTTTTGCACAGATTCAGTTCTCAAAAAGCATAAAACATTTGAAAGGACTTAATTATAAACTGCAAACTAAGCCAAGAATCATACGCATTTAGGATCACATTTTTGGGCATCTAAACTACATTTTATACATAACACAATCAATTAATCCCATGGAAACCGGTTATTTTTGCTTTTCACAAAGGACTTAAATAATTGCACTCATTCCAATTTGTTGACTGCGACTATTTAAACTAATTTCCATTTGATTGTAACAAACTTGCACCCTAAAAAGGACACTCGTGATCACTGGATTTGACCCTCATCGTGGCTGAACTGTTGAGACTTATATTATAAATCTAATGGTTTATTCCTGTATCGTATTAATAGGCTTCTAATTTACAGGCATTTTTATAAGGTCATTCTTTTAAAATTCTGCCAAGTCTCGCTGTAAAATGACTTTTATGTCAAATGTAATGGCGAGTGAATACAGAACAGAAGCGGGAGACGGCGCGTGTTGCGTGCTGTTAGTCTGCTCTGATTATGATGTGAAATAAAAGATGACGGCAGGAGGAATAATAAATTTGTCCCCTAGCGCTCACTCAGCTGTGGGCCATGGACCTTATATGAGCTCCGGCTTTATTGCCTCTATTCTTTGTGCTTAGACTGACACCGGCTTTTAATGACACTGTATGAACACCGCCTTATGTGGCCTCATGACTGACAATTATGTTTTACTTGAATTGAACTGTGGCTGCAGTAAAAAGACAAACTTTCTCTCTTTGATCGTCGCCTCAGAGTAGACAAATTGTGGTTCTCGGATAATCTGGAATGTAGTGTGGAAAAGAGTTTCTGAGTTTGAGTGGCGCGTGGTCAAGGCATCGAAAGAACATCCGCTCGGGATCGGATCATGTGAAATCGTCAATTATTCGGGCGACTTTGGAAGAAGAAATTAGATTAAATTAAGGATTTCATTGTTGTTTGGTCTTGGTGACAACAATTGTGAATAATCGTAGCACAGAAATGTTCTATTATAGCATTTTATATTATTAGTAACATGTCTTTGTTTGCAATTGTTATTCTGTACGGTCAAAGCAACAAATTACATTTTCCTGGAACGCCGTTTGAAACCATATACTCGTAAATTCAGTTGGAAGCCTAGTCAAGTCCCAGCGAGTGGGTAATATATTGCCTCCTGCAGCTTTAAACCCAGCTCTGGTTTAGAAATGCTGTTTAAATCTCCATGAGTGTGTGATTCATGGCAGGCGGAAAGTGACACTTAAAAGATGAGAAGAAGCACTTTTTGGAGTGAACCCGGGACATGCATCTCACTGGAACCCCTCTCCTGTGTTCATTTAGCCTAATGCCTCTGAGCAGCTCCCATAAATCAAACTCCTATCTCCTGATACGGACGCTGCTTCAAAGCTCAAAGGTTCTCCTAAAAGCTCTTTGATTACACAGTGAACAGTGAGTTCCACCCTCCTGCTCTGATAGATGAGATCTGCGGTTTAAGCCTGGCAATGGCGTGCTTTACAAAATGTTTCCACAAGTAATATGCAACATGGCATTCTGGAGTTCACCCAGAGTAAATGTATCACAATTGAATCAAAAAGTCTCAAAGCAGAGTTGGCAATTATTTACTGTAAATGATGGAATGTCCTCTGCAAAGAACAAAATGCACTGTTCTTTTTATAGGTTAAACTTGTCCTTGAGTTTTGACCTCCTGTGAACACATTCTTGTATTCATTCAGCAGGTCAATTGTCTCTCAAATATTGATGCTCATGGAGTTTACAATTTACACTCTACACCACAATTGCAATAGTTGTAAGAAAAATTGCAATCGTGCAGCCCTACAAAAACAGCTGTTTCCCTTGGTCCAAACTTATTCTTTACTTTCCTAGTGCATTCCTAGCATCAGTAGTGTGTAGTGAATTATATAGTTGGGCAAGCAGACTTTTGGTGTTCATCAGTATTTTGTGAATAACATAAACATAATGCAAAGGCAAGGCAAGTTTTATTTGTAGAGCAGATTTCATACACAAGGTGCTTCACACAGCAGGAAAAATGCATTAAAATCACAAAGAAATTACAGAAACGGGAATACAATTTTGAAAAAGAACATTTACCCCACTCTCCTATGCTAAATGCAAATGGTTAACCTACTGAGCTATCAGCCATGCCTGCTTTACTTGCTGAATGGAATGAACATCACTTCACTGCTCAATGTATTACACAAACTAGCTTTCACTTATTAAATTACTGCCTGTATTTCTAACTAACGTCTAATCGTTAGAAACATGAACGAAGCCTTAGCTACAAAGACTCTAAAAGCTAGATGGTGCGGCTGATGCCCGACCTTCCGCAACAACTTGCCTTCAAGATTCCCACCGAGTCATGAGAATTTGTCAATTATTTGTTGGGGTTTTGAAATCAAGGCGTCCAGAGTCGATCTTCTGTCAGTTTTGAGCAGATGTCAGATTTTTAGGAAGAAATTTGAAAATTATTTTTGTTAAATGGCACAGATTAAAAGTCTGTTTAGTTTGTGTTAATGACATCATTACTAAAAGCCATTTTTTATTTTGTTTTTGGAAAGACCAAATAAAATTGCATCGGGATTATTTTTCATATGGCCCAGCCCTATCTGAGGCCGTGTTGTCCTCAGAGCGCATGTGCAGACCTCTAAAACAAGCTGTTGTCCACTCAGATTGTAAAAGCACATGTTAGAGAGCGGAACATGAACAGGCCTCAGTACAAGGTGGGACAGTGCCCAGCTGCGGCAGATAAATAACCAGAATTCCTGCCTGCAGCATTGCTAAAAGACACTGACTTCCAGCCAAGCTTCAGCAGCAGAAGTGAGGGGAAAACCAGCTTATTTGGATATATTTCGGAACAATTTAAATATAGTTGTGACCCCGTCATTTTAGATTTTATTGTTCAATCACTGCTTACCTTGAGTGGAGTTTTGCCGTCCTTCTAATGCTAACAACAACTAGCAGGCTAACTGCACACTTCCTGTGTTTCATGAGAACTCAAGTGCATCTTTAAGTTCATTTTAGTGCCGTCTATAACTACTCTTCTCTCTCGTGTGTTTTAGATAATTTTAGCAGCACCACAAACTCTTATCTGTCCACTGCAAAACACAAGAGCAATAACTGCCATTATCACAAACTTAACCTTCGCTTACTGTTGAGTTGGATACCAGCTGATGTGTTCCAAGACGTGTTAAATACAGTTCCTTTTGTGAACCGTGCTCAGGCTGAGTGTGACTGAGCATAGAAAGCGAAACACGTTCTAATCACAGAGTGAGCTTTCCGCGCAATGTCTCTGGACTCCCGACCATCGCTTTTCCCTTTGACTTTTATGGTCAGGAGAATATTTGTGGCCTGGACTGTTACATCCTGTGGCTCTGTGGAAATCCGATCGTTGGGACGAGGATGAGTGGGACGTTTGGGAGCGAAGAGTCCATCCAGAGGAAAATGGACTGGAACATCTTTTGGAGTTGAGCTGATTTGTTAGGTACATGACAGCATATTGAGAAGGGAGCGGAGATGAAACGCCTGGACGTTTGTAAGCCTTAAGATGTGTGGGGAGTCCTTTAGTTTGACTAGCTTATGGTAGGTCAACTGTGTGAATGCTCTGATGTCAGTTGTAACATTTCATTAATTATGTTTTGAGCGTTTGAGCGACCAGAAGTCAAACAAAACTGAACTTCTGGTGGTCGAAGCAGCGCTGCAACCAATCAGAGATTACACTCCAGTGATGTACCTACGCATTTCATTATTCAAAGGAGGAACAAAACAAACCCTGCACAAGTAGAAAATTATCCAGATGCAGCTTTTGGAGTAAATGAAGATATTCTCTCAGCTATTCTGCTCACCTCTGAAGTATCTGGTGGACCCAGACAAATTGCCTAGGCGATCACTGCCAGTGTTGGACTTTATAAAGGAAATGCACCAAAGCCACTCTCTCATCCTGGTCTGCTTCGCGTCAAGAGAATAGCCACCCCGGTAAATACAACAACTTCTCCACTACGCATGTGCCTTGGATGTGCTTCTGCTGGCGAGTTTATTTTTTGGACGTGTCAAATGTACCGGCGTCCAACTGGGGCATCCGGAGCGAATTTGGATGCCGCAGTTTGAATGCTCCTTTACAGACAACAAACAAACAAATGGATTGCTCATCAGTGTAGATGAATTGGCTTTGTGGCTTAGGAAAGTGACTTATTGGAACAGTTTTGGGACACAGAATGATCATTGACAAAATGGTACAAGAACGATGGTCATGAGGGTATATGAACATACACTGTTGATATTTAAAAACAATATATGAGCCAGTATGACACTATTTTCAAGCTTTTTTTTTGTGTGCCCATTTTGCCGTTTGCTTTTGCATTGGTATTACGATGTTTTCAAATCTAGCTTTGTGTACTGTTACAGTGTGTGTCAGGTTACCATCAGCTGTACTTCTGTCACTGACAGCCACGATCATGAGTAAAGTAATGAGTGGAACTTCCTTCCACTGATGGTTTGATTTGTGACATGGTTCAGAGAAGCTGCCAGACACACATTAAGATTAATGAGGAATCAGTCAGTAAAGCTGCCACCACGCTTCATTATTGCCACACAGTTAACGGGCCAGCGTTTAAGTGTTGCCATAGCAACGGCCAAATGGCAGCGCTGCTTCAACAAATGGAGGTAAAAAAGCTCTTTGGAAGTGGCGGAGGGGGTGCTATTTTGGCAATAGGCAGCAGTGGCTCACGCTGCTTAAGCACCTCATTTGAGACCTCAGCTGCCATTTAATCTACTCCGGAGATGGCATCTCTTCAAAGGTGTTTGTGATATTTCAGAGGATTGTAACTTTCATGGAGAGATGGAAGATGCTCTAATGGGGAAAATGGCCAATCTGCTAGCAAAGGAAGCATGCACCAGTGTTGCTTTTTGTTCTAGCCAAACCACCTTTTAAAGTCTGTTCCAGCTTGTTCTTAAAGGGCAGGGCTGGAGTCGCAGTGGAGTGCAGGCAAACAAAGAAACTGTAATGTTTGGTGGTAGGGGAGGCGAAGATGAGGCTTGCTCTGGCGCAAAGTTTTCAGGAGCAATTTTCTAACCTGACCTAATTTTATAATAATTTTTTTGTTCCTAATTTTTTGGGACAAAACCAACAACACAAACTTAAAGACGGAGATGTTTAAATGGGACATATTAATCAAACCTTTTTAAGAGCTTATTTTCTCTTCTCATTTATCCACTCGAGGTTGTATCTAGAGCGATTCATTCAAGACGCCATTGCTCTGAAAATCCCAGTTTTCACCGACCGTCCATACTCACCCACTGCTCTTTACCTGGTGGTGCGCCTTTTCATTTTTACTTAACTGGTGACAAACATAGGAATTGCATAGTCATTTTGACACAAAAAAAAACAAAACAAAACGTTCACTACCGTAAACTATAGCTCTCCAAAGGCTTGTCCAGAAGAGAGCAGACTTGTTTTTTTTTTATTAAGTTACTTTTCTCAATCAATATTAAGTTTTAAAAATGCAAAATAATAATCCATGGTGTGTCATAGGCTATAACCTTATAGCGGTCAAAAGCATAACACATTGTCTTAAAGGAAGTGAAAGTCTATCCTGCTTGTACTTGAAGTCTGAAAAGGCATTTCTGTATACAAGTTTAGTGCAATCATGGATGGATTAGGCATACTAAACCTGACCCTTATTAAACTTGATTCATTCCAAACTAACTGGCACATCCCCACACATCTGGTTATGACGAGGCGGGTTCTTCTGTCCGACAACTGTAAGTGTGTGGAAGTAGACAATGAAGTGTTAACAGTGGAAGTGTATCTGGTTTCCCTAAAGAAAAAGAGCATTCTGTTAGCCAGATTGGCAACAGCATAAGCCCCTCGCGGTGTTCTCGATGCCTCAGATTGATGCCTTAATGATTGGGCCAACATGTTTGCCTCTGGCCATCTCCTGGGCTCTCTTGAGAAGCCTTTTAACTCCGCGCGTCCTCCGCTCGGGCCTAATTTGCGGCTTGTGTGCACATACCACATAAGTCAAGTCACGGCTCTGACCTCTGCACAAGCCAACGCTGGGAGAAGCCTCAGAAGCTGCGGTGCATTCCTCCGTTCTTTGCTGTGGCCGGGATAATGCGCGCCTCCCAGCACCAGGATAGCACCAGTGATACGCTCTCCACACATTTCCTGTGCACGTGTGAGGGTTGTGAGAAGTGTGGTGACATCATCCCAACACCAAGCCCAAGCATGCCTTTTCATTCATAGATACATTTCAAGTGTGTTTGAGCTCTCAACTTGGAGTCAGCACATTTTGTTTCCTGCTTTTCAAAAACGCACACAGGCCTTTAATATTGAATTTACCAATTTATTTCAAGATTACCAAGACCTTTGACTACATTTTGACTTTAATTTCTTATGTCTTATGTTTAGAAAATGTCATATTTGCCTCAACTTTACATAAGCCAAAGTGTCAGCTAATGACCCCTGGACCACATGCTACACATCTTTGATTTTACCATGGATATTGTATTTAATGTAGTTTTGACTAGATAAGAATTTGTGGCAAATTACGCTTTGTTTATGAATGTCTTTGTGCAAAGTAACATGCTAGTTTAGTGATTCTTATTCTGTGCCTTGTAGTAGTGCTTCCTCATCTTTGCACACAGGAAGGGGTGGACAATATGCCATATACTTTATATATAATATACTGCCCAGCCCTACCCACAGGTTTTTGTTTTAAATTGTCCATGTATGTGCATTCCTTTCAAGCACCACAAGTTCTTCTACATCCACAAACATGGCTTAGTTGCATAGTACATTGCTAACATTTTCTCTTGTGTGCATGTTAAAAGGACCTGGACAAAGGTTGCATAGCAATTACTGCAGCTAAAATCACTTGAGAAACACCATTGCAAACAATTGACACACAACTAATACTTTTCACGTAAATCATTTTTTGAATTGAACAGATCTTATTTCACGTTTTAGCTTAACATGCATTTTTGCCGGTGAATGTTGTCAAGCCTGCCAAATAACTACATGCATCCATTTTTGACATTTTGTGCATGATGGTTTCTCAGTGGAGAGCGCGGGACCCCAGACCCCTCACACTGTGCCCAATCTCCACTGTCTGGCCCAAATCACAGAGCAGCAGGAATTTGCCCATAATTGTTTTACGATTCTTCAGAAATCATACCTCCTCGTATTAGCACAGCACAAAGAAGGCAGCAGTGGGTCTGAGATCTGCTGGCGCGGGCATGAAAAGAGTTGGAAAGGGGAGGGGGTCCGATCCAACCAAATAACAGGAACTGGGCTGTAAATGCCTGCTCTCCCTCGGTCTAGTCTAGTCAATGAATGAGGTTAGAGGAAGTGGTTTATTGAAGCATGCTTTATATGGGCCGTCTGCTGCCACTCTTTCACTTTTCTCTCACTTGGCCCTGTCGTAAAACATTTGTCTTCCACTTCCACCACCAACCACTTTTACTTCCACCTCCAGACACTGATGGGTGTGTTGCATACTGCAAAACAACATGAAGAAGCCTTTTTAGTAATAATAGATTGATTTTGTATCATAAAGCTTGTGGTACATTTTATTGCAAATACAGTACATGCTCAATTTGAACCGCTGACAAACATTTCAAGGTCATTTTTGGGGAAATTTGAAAGAATTCGGTGCAATTTTGAAATCCAATTATTGAGCTATAGTTATTAGAGGAATTTGTAATCAACTTGAAAAGCTTCAATGTGGTCTCTCTTTGGAAAGCTTTTCAGTTCCCATATTAATTGGCTAGAAACCTTGTAAGCTAATGGATAAATTGTTATTACAAAATATATATATAATGCAATCCCGCCTTTCCCTGTGTGTTTTAGACTAGCGGTAATACAGATTCTGGCCACAGAGCCCTTTTATAAGTGACTCATATTGACCACTTCATCCTCAAAAGTCACCTCTGAACTTCCTGTTTTCTTTTCCCACACTGTCAGTTTCTTGTTTGTAGTTAAACCCATAAACAATGAGATGAATGACCATTATATTTGTCCTGTCAACACATTATATATGACAGGCACTGTTGGCGTAACAATGAAGATCCTGTCTTCCACTGCACATTTACAGTATTTATGTCTCTGAAATATTGTAGTGACTTAATGCAAGGATTAAGATTATGTGTGGATCCAAGACGAACCCTCGGGGGACACAAGCGGAACTGAATGGTCTTGCACAATATATTCATGTTGTTGGCTGAAAGATTCCAATTGCATTTGATCAAAGGCGATGGCTTAATGATGGCTGTCCCAAACAAAGAATGCAAACTTTTTAATTTGACAATTGTAAATATGGAAACAAAGCGAGGGAACGTGTGAACCTGACTGTGAATACAGCAGTCCTGGCTCCTGGGATCGGGGGTTAGGAGGACTTGAAGATGATGCAGCACATGTCCAAACAGATGCACATAATGGTTCTCACAGGAGTACAAGTGCCAGCGAACATCCCACGGCGTGAGTGGTTTGTCAAAGGACTACTTTAAGGAGTATCCCCTGGTTCCCGACCCTTCTGCTCACCTCCACCACTCCATCCTGCTTCCATTAGCTGCTATCTCTTGGGGTGGGTGGGGCCCGAGCATCCTCTCTGCTGTGTGGGTTATTAAACATGTAGTGTTTCTGCTTATGCAATCATTCATCATTTTTGTTTAAAAAAATGTATAGTATTATTAGCAGAAAGCTGGTGGCTTCTGAACTACTAAGACAACTTTCTGTGGGTTACCCGTGCATATGTTTTAATTTAGTTTTGTGGTGTATTAAAGGGTTGTACTTTAAAATGACCATGAGCTCTAGTCAAAACCATGACATCCATCTCAAATGTGCTACAATGTGCCTATAGTGCCTTGGTTATGGTTCAAGTATCCGCTACATATGTGCAGAAATATCCCTTTGTACCTTTTTTAATTTGAAAGATCACACTGTAGGTTAGTTTTCTTTAATTTGAAAGGTTTTTTGTTGCCTTATTGGGATAGTACCTGTTCTGAAATGTATGTGATTCTGGTATTGTTTAAATAATGACATTGCCAATATGAATCTGTCATTCCCTCATGCTGTGTGAACGGGAGAATTGATTGCAGTTTGATTAGCAGTGATCCAACAAACATTACTTCACGATCATCCGTTTATCTATATTGTTTTATGAGTGGTATCCCACACTTGACCTCAGATTGACCTTTAACTGTGTCTGTGGCCCACCTGTTGAGCCCCTTAATCCATTATGATTCGGCTTCGACAATACAGCGGCTGCTTTTGGGGCCGCGCTCTTTAATCTCAGCAGACTAAGCTTGACCCTGCAGATTGGAGGGTCCCGTTATCGGCTGATTAGTCCGGGGGTCGTCGGGGTCACCGCAGCTCCTGCAGGACGGTGACTAAAACATCAGAGCAAGATTGTTTTTTAAAGAAGTGTGCTTGGCCATCCTGAAACCCCCCTGTTTTTTTTGTTTTGTTTTTTAGCTCCTGCTCTCACTACTATCAAAAGTTGCATTCCTCGAGTTTAGTAGGAAAGTCCAAATTATAAAGGCAGCCAGCACGCGTGAAATCGTGGAGCATTTTCATATTTTGGACCGCGTGTTTAAGCGTAATACAGATTATTTGATTTAATTTGAATAAAGCAAAACGTCTCGCACATAGCTATTGCCATCTGGCCGCTAACATAAATCAACAGCCAATCATGCCAAGCAGTGCCCAGGATGCAAATGTCACAAACACTTACCATCACATTTTATCTTTACAATTATAATGAGAATAAACACCACAATTTTACAACTAGTCTTAATTATTGACACCATAAACGCCAGTCAAATACTCTATTTTCTTTTGTCTAATAGATTGCCATTCCTTTTGTATGTGAGCAGCTTTATGAAATCAAACTTTCTGAATGAAAGTGTCTGAACCTGATTATTACAGTCTTAAAAAAATGCAAAACAGGACTAGTTAATTTTTTTTTTAAGTTAGCAGCGGTCCAAATTTACTGCTTACCTACCTAACCTACCTAATATTCACCTTGAGGAGTTTATAAGCGCTTTTCACAACTTTCAGAAGCCAGAGTTTATCTTCACAATAATGCAAACAACATTGGCGTGCTAACAGTGCACTTCCTGCTTCAGAGAATAAAACTGTAAAAGAGTTGCTTTTACATGAAGAAAAATTTACAGGCCTTTTTAATGTGATATAAATGGACAAATAAAAAGCACTTGAGATATATATATATACGGTATTACTTGTACATATTGAGACCTGTTGTTGTGAAAAAAAATCAAAATTAATGTCTGCACATCATTAACTGTCACACATCCAGAAAATGTATCTATGTTTTTTGTTTGCGTACAATGTGGCGGTTAAATGCTGCATTAGTAGTCCCCTGATATTGTTTTCTATCAGCAGTGTTTCGCCGCCTAGACGGAGAACATGATTGAACTTTTCTACAAAAAACGTGGAGTCAGCTCTTTGTGGCGCGCCGCTTTTTCGGCCTCATTACAAACCAGTCTGTGTTCCAAGGGGAAATACATTGTGACTGGCATTGTTCTGTGATTGGCACCTCTGTTCATACCCAGGGCACCTTTCTAATGTACCCTTGGTCCCTCTCTGTGAAAGCGTCTGGGGGAAACTGGCAAACGGCGTCTTACAGGTCAGCGGCTGCATTGTGTCTCTGTGCCTCCAAAATGCTCCTCCAGATCATTTAACCTTTTTAGCTTCAAACAATGCGCCATGGACAAAATTCAGTGCCCTTCAAAGCAATTGCGCACATTAAGTCTGCTTGACATTTTCTTGTTTTTGAAAATCTTGTTCTTGAAATGCTATGTTGGATTGAAGCTGCTAAAATGCTACAAATCGGCTACAGAAAAGCAGAACTGTGCAAATGTGTTTGTAGTTTAGTTTCCATTTTGCCCCTGCTCCTCTTCACTCTTCGTTTACAGAACGCTGCTGCGATGAATGACGTCTTTAAGCTCCGTTAGAATTAAACTTGACCCTCTTGGACAATTAACTCTAACCCATAATATTTACTCAGCGGTATTGGGTTTTGGATGGCCTGGCCCCATCAGAGAGCGAGACCAGCGACCATCAATCATCCACAAGGCTTTGGATGAGGGGGGTAGTACTTTAAGATGTTTTAAGAGGACTTTTCAGGCTTCATTTCCGCGAAAGCTTAACTCAAAATCCAATGTTTGAAGAAGACTTCAAATTGAAGGTAATTATTCAGTAAGCCTTTTCCTGGATGAATGAGCTGAACATGTTTACGGTTTCACAATTTTCATTTGTAGAAAGATTTTTTTTGTACAGCTTTTGAAAGGTTTGAAAAGGGTTAATACAGCAAATGGATTAATAGAGTTGAATTTCTGACAAATTGGCAATGTATGAAAAATGTTTACCTAAAGAATTCCTTTCTGTAAAAAGCTTTGGACTTGGAGAATTACGACAGTTTTAAACACGTGTTTTCAGTTGTCCGTAGCCTCTTGCCTATCCTTCATTCGTGGTTGTGTTTGGCTGTATTCTCCGGTGTGAGTTGGAGGCTGGCTGACAAACCATGCCCTGGGGGGAGCACACCTGAGCTGCTGCAGACTGTTTGTCTTTGGGGTTTCCTGGGGGACAATAGGAATGGGGGGGTTGTGAATGTGTTACCTGGTTTACAGTTCGTCCTTATTTTAGTGAGCTTTTGTGTATTGATACATCCGTGCAGGTGATGGGAGTATGTGCTCTAATGAGATCTCAGGAGAATGAAGCTGCGCGTGCAAATTCACCTGCTTCATAAGTCTGCGTGAGGAAAGGAAGTGGGACTGAACTGAACTGGGATAGTACAAAGTCCCTGTTTAAAAGTTTTGGAAACCAAACATTTTCAATTCCAAAATGGATGCAACTGGTTACAATCGTAAAGTGGAACATAATGTGACTTCAACTGAAAATCTGGGTTTGACCTCAGAATATCACAAAATCTGAAACAAAACCAATGGGCAATACTCCTGAGTGATATCAGATGTTTTTTTTTATTATTTACTATTTTTATCTAGTTATTACATACTTTTGCACCAGTACAATCATGATAAATACATTTCAAATTCTATTTAGATACCGCAATGATCATTAAAAATGCTTTATCTGCAAGTTGTTTTTGTCTCTATGGTCTCCTACCAGTATTGATAAAGCTCAAATTCTTGTAAAACTGTTTGGGGAAAGGTGACATTTGTTCCCGTTTTTAAAAATTAAAATTATTATTATTATTTTTTTTCTATCTATATTGGTGCAAATGAGTATCCAGTTTTGATACTACAAAAAGAAATGTATCTAGCATCATTTGTAATTAGGCCCGAGCGCCACAAGCTGGCGAGAGGCCTATTAATCTCGTAAGGCCGTGCGAAGCACGGCTGCGAAAGTGCGCACTCCGTCACTCACGCACGCCCCGTGCATACTAATTAGTAGTAGGAAAATGGAACTTTACCGTTGTAAACGGGCGAAGGCCGTGCAAAAGTACGCACTAAACGAGCACTTTAAATTGCACTCATTTGCGCCAAGTAGCTCATGAATACGTTCCCCATATCTTGCATGTTCCGTGCATATAAGCATGTAATGCAAAAATTGAACATTATTACTGTTTAGAGGGCCAAAAACACAAAGTGGGCGGAGCCCACTCAAAATTAACGAAAGTACCCGTCAGTGACCAGGGACCCACACCATGAGGTAGGAAAGCGCGAGCGCTTTCCGAAAATGTATAGTTTATGATATTTGAAAAATGGGAAACATTGTTTTCGCATCGGAATATTATTAGGCCCGAGCCCCAGCAGGGCGGAGGGCCTATTGCTCCTGCAACTGTCTGACCGCAACTGTCTGACCAAACATGCGGGCTGTTTGGTACCCCGTCGCCCCTGGCAAGTACAGTGAACTAGCCCATGCCGAAGGCATGGATCATGCATACTTACTCCTGCTATGACAGAAAAAGTCAACAATGAGTGAATGGGCGTAGCCCATTCACTCATTGTTGACAACAGCAGCGCGAAGCACTGCATTCCTCCAAAAACCCTCCTGGCATCGTCCTGTACGCGAGAATCCATGCCGCAGGCATGGGCCATGCTTGTATCTGCTCAAATCAATGGAAGTCTATGGGGAGTGGGCGGGGCATCCCGACGGAATAGGGAGTGACGAGCGCGTAAGCGCTCGTAATGATGATTCCACCCCATGGCGGCATCGGGAAGGCTTAGAGCTTTCAAACGATGTATAATTTGTTGTTATAGTGGAAACGGCTATATTGTTTTTGCTAAAAATATTATTATTTTTATTTTTCTTGTTCTTCTGCTTTTTGAGCTCTAATTTGGCCCCCTGAACATGCTCAAAAACTCACCAAACTTTACCCAAAATTCAAAATCGGCGAAAAATTTTGATTTTTCTGGGCCATTTTTTTTTTTTCGTTAAAAAATGGCGCGACAGCGCCACCGACAAAAGTCAAAATACATTGCGCCTATGGGAGACGCCCCGAGGTCAACTTTGTCGTAGAGCTACGAAATTCGGAACACGCATTCCTCTTGTGAGGACAAAAAACAAAGATTATTGTGGCCACGCCCCCAGACTTACCCTATGGCCGCCATCTTCCTTTTGAAAATGAAAACACGCTGTGTTAGCCATTTTGTTCACGTCAAACTTTGACGAACTCCTCCTAGGGCGTTTTGCCCACCGACTTCAAAATCGGCGGACGTCCTCTGGACAAGTGTGGCATCTAAAGTTATCCAATTTTTTGAGATACCTTTTACGGTCTGTGTGCGGCGCAGCCGCAAAGTTGGACAACTTATTTTGGGATATTGCAGATCTAAAAATTGTTCCCATTTGATCAAAACAAGTCCGATTAGGACCAAATTTGAATCAGTTGTTCAACTTTCTAGTTTGGACCAGTTTATGATGACAAAATTGAAATGGGCGCGATAGCGCCCCCTACAGAGTGACCTTTAAATTAACATTGAAGGTCAAAAATTAGTTTTACCAAAATTTTCTAAACTTTACCCAAAATTCTATTTTGGCGTCGCGATCAAAAAAGCCAATCAGACAAATGCCTTAATTTTTACGGCGTAGTCGTAGCGATGACATAAACCTCCCATGTTATCCCTATGGGAAAACCGCTAAATCTCTCGAATATCCACATTTTTCTGTTTCACACTTTAACGAACTCCTCCTAGTGCGTTTGGCCCACCGACCTCAAAATCGGTGTACGTCCTCTAGACAAGTGGGGCATCTAAAGTTATCCAAATTTTAAGGATAGCTTTTACGGTCTCTGTGCGACGGAGCCGCAAACGTTTCCCAGAATTCTGACTATTTGGCCTTCAGAGTGGCCTATAAACAATAGAGTTTTTCCAAATGACATGATATTTTGAACAAAATTCTAATTTGCCATCCTGATCATAAAAGTATGAAAGCCAAAGTCATATTTTGTACGGCGTAACCGTAGCGATGACAGAAACATCCCATGTTTGGAAAATCGTAGAATCGCTCAAATCACCACATTTTTACGCTTCACACTTTAACGAACTCCTCCTAGGGCGATTGCCCGATCAAGTTCATATTTGGAGAATATCATCTACACAAGCGGGGCATCAAAACTTATCCATATTTTGATTCTAAGTGCTACGGTCTCTGTGTGGCGGACCCGCAAATATATGTCAGAAATGGGAAAACAGCGAAATCTCTGAAATGTTCACATTTACGCTTCACACTTTAACAAACTCCTCTAAGGGCAATAGCTCGATCAAGCTCATATTTGGGGAAAATCATCTACACATGCGCGGCATCAAAAGTTATCCATATTTTTATTCCAAGTGTCACGGTCTCTGTGCGGCGGACCCGCACATTTGACCAACACTTGTGTTCATTTGCACTGGATTGGCCATGTCCAATGTGTCGCCGTCTGTCAAGTTCTTTTTTAATTCAACACAATAAGGGCGCCATCTTTATCAAGTCGAAAGCGCAGAGTCGGAAGGCCGGCGGCCCGCAAGGGCCGTTGGATGCCGCTTGCGGCTTTAATTCTTTCTTTCTTCTTCTTCTCGGGACCAACCCCCCTATTTTTCACCCAGTGAACATTGACGAAAAGTCACAAAAATTTGCACACCTCTAAAAATTGTGCCTCTCTACATTCTGGCTCTTTCCTTTTTCTCAAATTAAAAAAATTGGCGCGTCAGCGCCCCCAAATGTACCAAAAATGCATTGAGAGATGGGAAATGACCCAAAAAAAATCTGATCGTAGAATCATGAAATTTGGCGCAGAGGTAGATGGTGACAAGAGAAGTAAAAAATATTATTACGGCAACGCCGTCCGCCCAACCAAATGTCGGCCATATTGCTTCAAAAATGGCTAAACATGACTTCGGAGTTTTTCCAAACGTCATACTTTTACGAACTCCTCCCAGGGCAATGGCCCTAAAAAGCTGAAATTTTGTGAAAATGCTACTGAGGAGTGGGACATCAAAAGTTATCCAAATTACATTGATACCTGTCACGGTCTCTGAGCGGCGAAGCCGCAAACTGTAGCAAGAATTTCAGAAATCTCCCAAATTTAACATTTCTGCCGTTTGCGCAGATAAAGTCCAAATTGCGTCAAATTAGAATCAGTTGTTAAACTCTTTGCCCTAAACCTACTTGAAGTGAAATAAATTAATTTGGAGCCACAGCGCCCCCTACAGATTTTATATGGAGGTTAAATATTTAGTTTTGCGAAATTATATGAAATTTGACACACAACTCAATTTTGGCATCCCCATCAAAAAAGTCAATGAGACCCATGTCATAATTGTTATGGCTTTGCCGTAACGATGACCGAAACCTTCCATGTTATTCCAATGGGGAAATCGCCAGAACATGTTTACACTTTAGACTTTCACGAACTCCTCCCAGGGCGTTAGACATATTAACCTGAAATTTGGTGAGACTCATCTTCAGGGGTGGACCATCAAAAGTTATCCACATTTTATTCTAAGAGTCACGGTGTCTGTGCGGCAAAGCCGCACATTTTGCCAAGAATTCAAAATAAAATTGCTTTTTTATGGTAAAACAAAGGGGAGAAGATATGATATATATGTGTGTAATAAAAGGACAATTGGGGCGCGTCAGCGCCCCCTCTTGCGGCGTGGCGGCGGCGTGGCGAGGGCCGATCATTGCCGCTTGCGGCTATATTTGAAAATTTATTTTTGGTCTACTTTGCTTTTGCCTCCAGTGAATTCTGGACGTTCTGTCGACGGAACATTTTAAAGCGACTATTGTCTTCAATATTCACTACTTCAGATTCATAGTTCACCATGTTTTTTTATTTTATGTCTGCCAAATGTTCTTTTTTAATGGCTCATTTTCTCTTCCTTACAGTTTGCAAGGACCCACCTTACAAAGTGGAGGAGTGTGGATACGCTGGTTTCATCCTGCCCATCGAAGTTTATTTTAAAAACAAGGTTAGTACTTTGAGAATATTCTTACTGTGCTTCGCCATACAACAAATAAATAAGGGTATATGAAGCTCCTGTATGCTCAATTTCCACCAGTCTTTCACCCAGATACTAAAGTACATCAAGTTTATTCATATATATGTGTCAAGTACATCAAGTTTATTCATAGTCCTCTTTAAGATTGGCAACCTTTTGCCTTAAGTGTAGAACTGTATTGTATCTCCATCTTGGTGTCTATAGGAGAAGTTTCAACACTAGGTTAATGAATGCACATAGAGAATGGAGTAGCTGTATATTTTAATGGGAGCTAGGACATTATTCATAATTGAGTATATTTTTAGAGTTGCTCATTGTGAGAGGAGAGAAAGGAGCAGACCTTGTACCAGCCTTTCAAAGTGGGAAAAAAGCTTAGAGATTTGCATTAAAGGACATTTTGCTAATGTATCTTTTTCTTTAAATTTGTCTTCGTTAGATATACCTTTTATAACTATTATTATCTTTAAATTACATTCTGTAATTATTCTGTATAATGTTTGCACATTTGACAAACAACAGTCCAATTCCATTCCTTCCCTCACTATTGATCATGACCCCGAGATACTTGAACTCGGGGCAAGGACACCCCACCCACCTGAAGAGGGCAAGCCACCTCTTTCCTGTCGAGAACCATGGCCTCAGATTTCGAGGTGCTGATTCTCATCCCAGCCGCTTCACACTCTGCTTCACAAACCGTCCCAGTGCATGCTGCAGGTCCCGGTTTGATGGAGCCATCAGGACAACATTGTCTGCAGACAGCAGAGATGGAATCCTCTGGTCCCCAAACCGGACACCCTCCGGCGCCTGAAATTCTGTCCATAAAAACTATGAACAGAACCGGTGACAAAGAGCAGCCCTGGCGGAGTCCAACATGCACTGGGAACAGATCTGACTTACTGCCGGCAATGCGAACACAGCTCCTGCTCTGGTCATACAGGGACCGGACAGCCCTGAGCAAAGGGCCCCGGACCCCGTACTCCTGGAGCACCCCCCAAAGGACACCCCGAGGGACACGGTCGAAAGCCTTCTCCAGATCCACAAAGCACATGTGGACTGGTTGGTCAAAAGCCCATGAAAAGGTCGAAAATCACTCTGCTCCTCTTGAATCTGAGGTTGTTGTGGTGAAGGTGGAGGAGTCGAAAGATGACGCTCTCAATTTACCGGTCACTCTACGCTCCTACCCTCACTTATGGTCATGAGCTTTGGGTAATGACCGAAAGGTCAAGATTGTACAAAGTACAAAACCAAAATGATGTAAAAATCACTGAAGTACGACACTGAGATGTGTGCATTGAATCTGACTTGTGCCTGATCTTTCATCTTTATGCTAATGAAGTCTACTTTTCAGGAAGAACCCAAGAAAGTACGCTTTGACTACGACTTGTTCCTTCACCTGGAGGGCCACCCACCTGTCAACCACCTGCGCTGCGAGAAGCTCACCTTCAACAACCCCACAGAGGAGTTCCGCCGTAAGCTGCTCAAGGCCGGAGGGGTACGTGGGCTCGGTGTGGGCTCGGTGTGGGCTCGGTGTGGGCTCGGTGTGGGCACGGTGTGGGCACGGTGTGGGCACGGTGTGGGCACGGTGTGGGCACGGTGTGGGCTTGAATTGAGAAAGTGGGAGATCCTACTAAAAGTGTAGATACTGACAAGACACAAAATTCCTCGTCTCTGAGTTCAGTTCTCCTTCTGCCTCATCTTTGAGAGTCCTGATGCATATGTACAACAAATAGACAAACAGAAACTAGGAAAAAGCCCCACTTAATAGTTTATGTTCTGACAGGATTTACCCAAAGGCACTGATGAGAAAACATTGACTCTGTGATAGAAGCTTGTGGATAAAACTGTCTTTCTGAGGCCAAAAGAGCTTTGTTTGTCTGAGCGCACAGCAGCTGTCACCATCAGTAACGTGACTACAGACCAAATGTCATTCAGAGACCCTGTTGGTGCTACAAAAGGTGTAACCTATCCAGCCTTTTATCTCCTCCTTTGTACTCTGAGCAGCTAATGGGTGTCACTGTTTGGCAGTTAGTTGAAGCATGCTGACAAGGTTCTTTCTGGGGAAGAATGGCAGCAGTGGTATTTGCTAATGTACTGTATACAACCATCTTTATGTGTGCATGATATTAGAAAGTGACAAAAATCTGGTTTTGTGTTTTGATTTTCATTTGATGAGCAATGCACATAACCAAGGAAACTCTGGCACAGTTATTATTCCCACTCCTCAGATTTCTCCTCCAGTCTTTACAGCACAGCTTATTGTTCCAGACAGTTGTGATAAAGTGGCATTGGTTTCCCTTCTGATGCCTCCTCAGTGTCTGCTGCAGCCAGTGCGTTGGCCCTGTGCCAGCAGCCCCCTGTAGTCAGGAGATTTTATGACTTGAGCTAAGTGCTCTCTATTTACATTGCATGGCACCCTTTCTCTCCTCTGAAAGGGTTTCAAGTGCCGACATAGACCATGTCCTGTCCCTGTGATTACAAGTCAGACACCCACCACAACCAGTTTCACACTGTGTGCTTTACACGTTACTTTGGCTCAAGGTTCTACAAGCTTTATGTTCTGCAATGGAGCAACACAGAAATCCTAATCTGTGGATTGTAATACGGGAGTGACGGGAGTGATGACATTTGGTACAGTAACAAATCAAGGCTGAGGTGCAGCCTTGATTTGTTACTGTACCAAATGTCATCACTCCCGTCACGTTTATGTCATCAATGTAATCTGTTCTCCTTTTATTAGAAAATAATGTTCCCGTAAAACTAAAGTGGAAGGACAAGGGAAGCTCGAACAAAGAATATATATACTTGCAGTATTCTCCTGAACTATTTGTCTAAATGAATAAACTCTGACGCTGAGTGTGTCATTTTTCCATGTCTCCTTCAGCAACGGGATCCTCACAAGAGAAGTTCGGAAGACTCAAAAGTAAGTTTTCTGTTGACTCACTGAAGAAAAGCAGTTAAACAAATTAGGATTAATTTCCAAACCCAGCTGTAGCACTTTCACCTCGGCCTCTCACACTGAAACAGCTGTCACCACTCTGTAATGACCATGACATTCCCCAACGGCTTCTGAATGTGCCGTTTCAGATGCTGCTTTGGCACCAATGTCCAAATCATTCTTCCACTTCTTAAAACCACCAGGTTTATAATGGAAGACTTGTGGCATGTAGAATTTATTCAAATGGCGTATATTTCGATTCCATTAGATGACTAAAAATGTTAAAGGCTGACATAATGAATGGAGAGGTCATTTGCAGGCTCAAAATCTGATCATCAGATTACCAAACTTTTTTTTCTCATAATTAGTCAATCCTGTTTCCACTCCAGAAAGTGTATTGTAAAACAGAACTTTGTAAAAAAGAGAGCGGCTCTAAAGTCGTGCTAGTGGCCAAACAAACGTATGCATTTCAGTATTGATGTGCCAAAGGTTTTGTGAGAGCTAGGAATGAGTCATCTCACTGTTTGGAAATTAGGTACACCAGCTTTAATAGATTATTAAAATGACATTCAAACCGCAAAATCATCTTTTTTCTTACTGATCATGGTCCCTCTGATTACACTCATCATGTATTGCTTTTTGCATGTCATTTAAATTATCCTAAAGACATCATTTGGGCGTGCATGTACAGTAAACATGGCACATGATGATAATGTTGTCTTACATGGACCACAATTCTGTCCTAAAATAGACTACAAGCATTCATGAATCCACAACAAAGGAGTCAACAACTGTGTGTCAAACATCCTTTTGACAACCGATAACTTTTCAATTAAAACAGAGGGCTTGTGAAAAACAGAAAAAGCAGAATTGCACACTTAAAGAAAACGCATACTGAAGATGTTAAAAATGTCTTTGCTGGCTCAACTGCTTTCCTTAACTTGGCAAAGTTCCATACACTGTCTGAGCACCACTTCCTGGCACATCACATTAATATTGAGTCTTACTTTTTCCACTGCATCACAGAGATGTTTCACTGGGTAGAGCTTGTCATAACAGTGTTTGTCTCCTCACAGGTAATGGTGATGCAGGAAGGCTCTACGTCCCTGTTCGGACAGCACCTCAAGCTGCCTTCGCTCCCTAATAGCTCCCTGACCTCTTCCTCCTTCTCCTCCGACCCCAAGAAGAACAAAAGCTTCCACCCGACAAAGGTCTGCATATTTGGTTTTGTCCCTTTCTGTCCCAGGTAGCGTCCGGAGCTAGGTTGTGCGTCCGGAGCTAGGTTGTGCGTCCGGAGCTAGGTTGTGCGTCCGGAGCTAGGTTGTGCGTCCGGAGCTAGGTTGTGCGTCCGGAGCTAGGTTGTGCGTCCGGAGCTAGGTTGTGCGTCCGGAGCTAGGTTGTGCGTCCGGAGCTAGGTTGTGCGTCAGGAGCTAGGTTGTGCGTCCGGAGCTAGGTTGTGCGTCCGGAGCTAGGTTGTGCGTCCGGAGCTAGGCTGCTAGGTTGTGCGTCCGGAGCTAGGTTGCTAGGTTGTGCGTCCGGAGCTAGGTTGCTAGGTTGTGCGTCCGGAGCTAGGTTGTGCGTCCGGAGCTAGGTTGTGCGTCCGGAGCTAGGTTGTGCGTCCGGAGCTAGGCTGCTAGGTTGTGCGTCCGGAGCTAGGTTGCTAGGTTGTGCGTCCGGAGCTAGGTTGTGCGTCCGGAGCTAGGTTGTGCGTCCGGAGCTAGGTTGTGCGTCCGGAGCTAGGTTGTGCGTCCGGAGCTAGGCTGCTAGGTTGTGCGTCCGGAGCTAGGTTGCTAGGTTGTGCGTCCGGAGCTAGGTTGCTAGGTTGTGCGTCCGGAGCTAGGTTGTGCGTCCGGAGCTAGGTTGTGCGTCCGGAGCTAGGTTGTGCGTCCGTAGCTAGGTTGTGCGTCCGGAGCTAGGTTGTGCGTCCGGAGCAAGGTTGTGCGTCCGGAGCTAGGTTGTGCGTCCGGAGCTAGGTTGTGCGTCCGGAGCTAGGTTGTGCGTCCGGAGCTAGGTTGCTAGGTTGTGCGTCCGGAGAGCTGGGTTGTGCGTCCGGAGAGCTGGGTTGTGCGTCCGGAGAGCTGGGTTGTGCGTCCGGGAGAGCTGGGTTGTGCGTCCGGGAGAGCTGGGTTGTGCGTCCGGGAGAGCTGGGTTGTGCGTCCGGGAGAGCTGGGTTGTGCGTCCGGGAGAGCTGGGTTGTGCGTCCGGGAGAGCTGGGTTGTGCGTCCGGGAGAGCTGGGTTGTGCGTCCGGGAGAGCTAGGTTGTGCGTCCGGGAGAGCTAGGTTGTGCGTCCAGTTCTCGCCCTACCTCCATGAAACTCTTCACCTCCTCAAAGTCTCCCAGCCCTAATCCTCACATACTTGGAAGGTTCAAACACGTCCGAAGCGATTTAAACTCCCCGTATTTTCAAAAGCATTTAACCGTGTTCCCAGCCAAACCCATATATTGGCCGGCGTTCAGACATGAGAGCTTACTGCGAGTCGTGCTGCGAATCTCTGTCAAAACCGCTGGCCCTGAGATGTAGAAGTTTAGCTTTTTCTGACCTGTCCGACCTCCGTGCCAAAGAAATCCATCACAAATGTAAAGGAGAAAAATGGTTGAATATCTCTCCAAACCATTATGTCCTAAATCACGCTGCGCTTCCATAACGTGCCATGTTGTTTCCATTAAGTTATTTTTAGTGGCTGAAAATGGTGTCATTTAAGAGGTAGGTTTGGAGAGGCCCGCTTCAGATGGAAACGCTTTCCAGTCTAAACACTGTGTGATGAATTACCCGAGGAGCAGAAGGTCACGCACACGCACATGCAGCCTCTCACGCTGTACTGCAGTCTGTCGTCACTCTTGTTTATAATCAGGATAAATAATACAACTAACTGCTGTCATAAGTCTTATTCATATCTACTCACTCTACTCAAATGCTCAAATATTGTATATAACATACAAAGTATTTATATGGGAAACTTAACTTCAGCTGCAGCATATTATATAAATGTATATCTTTAAGTGTCAAGGAAATATGCTGGCATTAAACAGTTCAACTTGTTGGCTGCTGTCCAGGAGCAATAAAAACTGCTGCTACATCTTGGATTTAATGATAATTTAATATTTGTTTTCATAGCTTGGGTAACCAGTTAAATTGTGATGCTCTTAAATTAAAGGGGATGTATTGCATACAATTTACTATAATTAGTTTTAGTTTTTAACCTTGTAACAACAGTGTCTTTTGATTCCTGCGTGCTTGAAAGATCCTGTATCATATTGAGACTCTCAAGTGCCTGTTTTCACCTTCCCCCTCTCCCAGCCCACATCCCTGTTCTTGGCTGTGATTATTTGAGACATTTTAAAATTAAGTCTCCGAGTGAAACATGCAGGGTTCTAAAATGTCAAAAATAAAAAAAATTAAATGACAATCCGCTGCTAGTTACATTAAAATGTCACTATGAATCGTTCTGCAGTTTTGAACAGGAAGTCAAAGGACCTGTTTCTATTTCTAAGCCGTTTTTATATCAATATTACGGTTTACAATAAAAAATGTTAAATGATGATCTACTTATGTTATAGTTCAATATTACTCCTTTATGTCACTACTGTTGCCATTTCCCAATATTGGTATTTAATCACTTGTTTTGTGTGTCGTTCTTGGACTGTGTTAGATCCTGCGACATTCTCCCCATGTGGAGGAAGCTCTGGTGTCCTCTTTGTCCCTCAATCTTCCTGAGGGTGTGTAAACTTGGACTACCTGCTGACGTGCCGCTGTAACGACTCAACTCCACTGATGAGTTTGATGCTGGTTAGGACCTGGCAATAAAGGACTTTTGTTTAGTTTTTATGTGGGCAGACCCTTTACTGCAGTGGAAAGCTCGCTAGCCTCTTAAACTGAGCCGGCAGTTTTACATCCTGCAGGTCGCGGGGTCAGCGGCTGATAAAGCAAATGAAAGGGCTGTGGAGGTGGCCGGCCGCGCTGGTAACACACACTCCTGTCTAGACGCTGTAATGGCTTTAGTGCATTGATGAAATATTGACAAAAGGCTGGAGGTGAGAACCCGGGACAAATGGCCCCCGATGCATTTCCTCTTTTCTCCTGGCTGCTCCTTCGCGCTCAAAAGAAAGTCCTGAGTTTGCTCTTTAAGCCTATACATGCAGAAATAAGAGGCGGATTCTGATTCAGAGCTCTTTTCACTGTCCGTAATGCCAAACTGCGGGGTGCCATAGACATTGCTTATATAAAAGGAAGAGGATTAATCTCTGATGTGGCTGGTTCTTCTGGTGGTGTTTGCAGCCACAGAGCTGTCCTCAAAGCCAAATGTCAACATAACATCAGAGAGCTAGAATGGGCACTGATGTAAAACCTTTTCCCTTTTTACTTTCTATCCAGAATCTCACAGGGGCTAATTGCACCCCCACATTTATGCTTGCCCAGTGACCTAAAGCTGGATTTCCCCTTTTCTCTTTAGTAAGCCTTTGAGCTCCAGTTTTTTCTTTGTTACCAAAACTGGGTAACTCTGCTTCAGCACTTCACTGTTGGACAGAACCTTTTCAGAATCCTGCTTCTATTTGTTTGAAGTTTCAATGTCATTATTTGTACCGATCGTAGTGCTCACCGTATAGCCAACTTAAAAACTGAATCTAAAGTTCATAGTTATTGATGCACAAGGAATCTTGATCACTTTGGACATGGAATCAACAAAAAATATGTTGAAGATATTAAAGAAGTATGTTGTGTGCCATGTAGTTGTTTTTGGTTGGTTCAATAATATGTTTCAGTATCAAAACTGAATGAGTTGAACATCAATGGCACATGTGTCTATTATTAATAGTCCATTTGTTTTTAATCATGTAATTTATCTCGTGTTCTTTCCTCCACAGGATGGATCTAAAGGAAGCAGTGCGCTCCTCACCACAGCCACAACCACCAGCACTAACAGCAGCAGCTTCTCCAAAATCCACAAGCCCTCCAAGGACCACAAAGACAAGCCTCCTAAAGACTTGAAAGAGTCCAAAAGTGCCTTCAGAGACTCTGGCTGGGAGTCTAGCAAAGCCCCCAAAGAACCTTCCAGGAAACCCAAAGAGAATCAGCCGCTTAGGGATGTGAACCCCAAGATGGGCTTCAAGGAACCCAAATCTATATCCAAGGACCACCGGACTGAAGGCACTCAAGGGACCGGGCCAAACAAGCGCCACTCGAGCCACGACGCAGACGATCACATGACCAAAAAACGCAAAAAGGGATTTGTGGACTCGGTGAAGCAGAACACAGACGCCCCACATTTAGACAAGAAACTTTTAAAGGAGCGGTCGCAGATACGAACGAGTAAAACACGGCAAGAGCTGGAGGAGGCCGAGCGCAGGAAAGGATCGACTCCTTTTCAGGAACTAGTGGACCCTAACGATTCAGACATGGATGACCACTCTGCCAAATCAGATGTGAGTACATTATTTAAAACTACTAACTGTAAACTGCTTTTGTCCACTTCCCAAAATGCGTAGCCAGCCATGGAAAAGTAGCTTCTAATTTAGCTTGTACATTTCCAGTCTTTGTTTAACCAGCTAATATTACAACTTGATCTCATACTGTACAACCACTTGGCAAACCCCAAACTATCTCTTTAGTGTAGGACATATTCCATTTGCGCTGCGATCTTCTGTCATCATGAGGCTTTAAGGAGCAGCTGCGTGACCTCACCAGCTCCGGGTTATAACAAGAATGTACCATCGTCACCATTTCAAGGCTTTGTTTTGGTGGCCTCTGCCTTCACGATAGGCCAATAAACTCCACTGACCGACAAGGAAAGGAGCATCTTTAAGGGTGGTCCGTGAGGTTCTGGGGGTCCAGCTCAGGGGGGGAATAGGACGAGGAGGCGGGGAACCAATAAAAGCGGGAATCATTTCAGCATAAGAATTTACAGGATGACGTTCTCTAACTGAATTCTAAGTATGGTTTTCAAGTTGCTTTTGACAGGGTTGCTTCGGTCCGCACGCATTTCACAGTGCAACCTCCCCATAAAGAAGGGCTGTTTAAAAGCCAAGTAGCCGACCAGAAAGATTTATGGTTTTACAACACCTGAGGAGAAAGGAGAGACGGGGCCCTGAATAGCATGGAGCTCCCCTTTAATCCTTTTTAGCCTTTTCAATGAAGGCAAAACGGGCGCATTTGGGGAAAGAGGTCTAAATCCCGGAGCTCCGAGGAGTTTTCTTTTATACCAACTTGTTTTCATTTCTATTCGGCGATGCTTGTGTGAAGTGCGGGCTCTTTGTGTACTTGGAGCTTGTTTAGCGCGGCGACTTATTACTCGGCTGCAAACCTGTGTTTTCTCTGCGCTGCCTTTTAACTTTTCCCACACAGGATTCGGTGGTGGTTTGGGGTGGGCGGTTGTTCGAGCCGGTTGTAAAAGGGGATGTGGGGTGACAAATGCCAGGTGTCCAGCTCTCTCCACGGCAGCAACCCCGGTGGCCCGAGGCAGAGGCGCGAGCGTTTGATGGAGGGGCAACGCAAACCCAAGCAGGAAATGTGGCCGGGGTGATGACACGCGGGTAGAGCAAGAAGCCCACGCCTGGGGGTTCCCCATAAGTCCTGGAAATCCTGGGATATAGCTGATCAATATTTTAGTGAACTAGTGCGAGACAGCCTGCACCTATGGGAGAAACCTTTTTAATAACAGCATTTATGATTGGTCCGGTGGGCTATCATTTGTTTTGTGTTGTGTTTTTTAAACTAATACACTAAAAACAGAATCATTAGCTTAATATTGTCTGGATTTTTTAATTGTATTGCTTACACAAAGGTAGGGCTGGGCCATATTGACAAAAACAAATGCAATAGTTAGATGATATTTTGTCTGTTCAACGTGAATGTTAAATCTTTGGGTTTAATCGTCAGACAAATATGAAAGTTTACAACAATACTTTTTGTACCATCTTTGATTATAAACAATATACTCGATAGACGATTTTCTCATCTTTGCAGAACAATATATCCACATTTTGGTTTTGATTTTTGATTTTTTACCACATGCTCAATATAATTAACTTCACCTTTATTACCGTAATTATTGTTTGTGGTGGACAAACAAATGCCTGATCTTTCGTGTGCTCACACTGAAGCATTTTCAAACGTCATCTTTCTGCAGTTGAACTTCACAGATTTTGGATTGAAGCAGTTCAGTCTGAATGCAGTCAATGCAGAGGTTACATGCCTTTGAAAAGAAAATATATTTGTATGTAAGACTTTGAAGTGTTGTGTTAAACTTGAAAAGGTCTTTACCGTACAGCCCCAGATACAAGAGCGGCCTTTATTGTAGCGAGCCCACAGTGTCAGAGTCAAAAGCTTCTTAATTCCCCTTACAGTTGTTTTGTTTATTCAGTGCTTGTTGGATTAGCCAGGCCGATCAAATGGTCTTGTTTGCTGCGTTTTTCTCTGGGTGTCCAGGTCGTGCCAAGAGTGAGGGTGGAAAAGAGTCTGATGCCACGGCTAACTGTTATTTATGGCCTTTAAAGAGAGCCGCTTTGGTGGCTTTGAGTTGTGCCGGACAAAAGCTCTAAAAAGGAGCACGCTCAGATTTATGACTGTGAGAAGGAGCTGTCCCGTAAAACTCCACACCAGCTGTGTGCTGTTTGTTGGCAGGACGCAACAACTATTCAAGTCTCTGCCTTTTGTCACTCTGCTCTTTCTCATCCGTCTTCAGCCAATCAGGGCACACTAACAGGGTTCAGCAGTAGAATCCTAGGATCATATGAATTTCTGATTGTTGTTATGATGCCAGCATCCATGTTCCCCTAATCTGGATTTCACATTTTGGAAGTTGTCATCACAGACTTGGTGGTTCTTTTCTCAGCACCAGTGCATGGTTAGCAGCTTGTCTGCTGTGTTTTGCAAGCATAGTACATGTAAAGTTAGGAACAGCCATAGTGCTGCAGCATTGTATGATTCTTTGTGCATTATAAAATGTTGTGTTTTGTTTTTTTGCATTAATAGAATATGTCATGCACTTCGACCGCTCTTTAAACTATTTAGAACCTCTAGTGTGTATGGTGTAAACACTAAATATCCTGGCTGTGCTTTTCTGCTTGTGCAGCTGCTTTCTTATTGGACGCAGAAATCCATGCAGAATAAGAAAGCTTTATGTCTAAGTGCTTCATTGTGAATATCTAACTCCACAGACAGACCCTGTTGTTTGCCCTGCATGTTGTGTCCCTGGTGGTTGCTGACTCACTCTGATGCTCCATCAGCCGTTTCCATGTGGACGCCTCATAAATGGTGGAGAGGAGTGAGCATCAGTGTTCTAAGGAGCCGAGCTACACATGAGACTCCAGCCTGATGTTATTATGTCACTGCAGTTCTATGCCATTGGGATGTAGTCACACATGAATCCATTATTGACATGGACATTTCTCTGTCAGAGCTGCACTGATTGAGCATAAAAAGATTTGTCACACGTGGGAGTGATCATTGTCTGTGATCTGAGATGTTTTGTTTCCCCTGACAGCGCTGCCTCAGTACATGTTTGCTGCCTGCGGGCTGTAGGAAAAGTTACAAATCGCTGTGACTACTGCAGGTTCATTAATGCTAACTGTGACATTTGTAGCAGTGCCTATAAATGGCTTTATCAGAAGTTGACCTTTTGTCAAAAGTCAGCCAATGCCATTTAAACAAGTTAGAAAACAAGGCATGTGAATAGAAATTGCGACCAAAATAAATACATTTCCACTATACACTATCCTGTCTGTGCTATGTGTAAAATATAAACCAGCTTTCACCTGTTTTGGCTTTCACAGCTGTAGCAACTGGTGGCTAAGTCCCATTCTTGTGAGGCGATTGGTGGTACAATGACAATAATGACAGATATTTCCTGAGTTTTGCATCAGCAGCCTCATGATAAGAGTGGCATGAGCGCCAGCTGGGCACATTGCAGCATACTGAGCCAAGTCTGTCCATTGATTGTGTTGGTGCCACTCACAAGCTGACAGATTTTCCAATGTGTTGAGTCCCAAGCCGAGCTGCAGCGAGCTGGACATTCACACCTGTGCAAACTAGAGCGTCTGCCAGAGGTGGTACTTTATGAGGTGCTAACATGAAATGTTAGTATGAGTGGTAAAAGTGGTGAGATGAACACAAAATAAACAGTGTGTGGTCCCAATGCCAGCCATTTCTATGTTTACTAAAAAAGTTTAGTGATTTATGACACACATTGCCAATTGTAAATTATGTTTTTATGATGGAGCATAGATAATCAGACTTTCTGGATACAACAATTAGAGTTTAATGGTTGTTGTTGTTGTTGTTGTTGTTGTTGACGACACAATTGTATCGATTTACTTTCAGATGTATAGCCCATTTCACCTTGTGGTGCTTGTGGTCTTTATATTGGCACAGTCAGCACACGCTTGTGCCCTGAATGTTGTTAAAATCATGCTTGGCTTTATATTGTGGCCTTCCCTCTAAGCGTTTGACTGCATGTTGTGTGCCGAGAGGCTGTGAGTGCAGTCTGCAGGCTCGTGTGTGGCTCGTCATTAGCTTGTGTGATTTATGAAGCAAGATATAAACCCTGGGCCCAGCAGCAGTAACCCAGGCCTGGATGTTTTCTTTAGACGCACCAGCTCTCAGCGCCTCCACAGACCACTCATTCAGGGCTCACACACACTTTCTCAGTACTGGAAAAGTCCTGGAAATGTCTTCAAATGCCTTGGCTCCTGCCTCTTGTACTAAAAAATGCCTCTATGGGATTGATCCAAAATCTGTTAACCGGTTTTTTGTTTTGTGTTTCTTGTTGACAGTCTGAACAGCCCAGTCCTGCCAGTTCAAGCTCCAGTTCAGGCTTTGCTCCAATGCACCACAAACGACAAGGTAAATACCTGCTCTATGTGATGTCGATCACATTACATTCAAGGGCTCAGGAGGCTGGCAGCAATCACTGTGCTCACTTTCACAATGACCTAAAACAACCTATTAATGAGTAATGAGGCAACCTGAGGAGTAATACATGTGATATCTGCTTCATTCAGACATGACTGTGTAATTTGAATAGCTTTTGGCTGATTTTAGTTCAGTTTAACAAATCTAAAACATGATATAACTGATGTTTAGATTGATATAGACACAGACACACAGGCTGTAGATGCTGATGTCTTGTGTGTGACTGTTTTCTGAATACAGTGGTGGACGTGATCATCAGGAAAAAGGTGCCTGTCCCTGCCCCCACCCACACAGGTAACCCACCTGTGAGGCCCCACCTACAGTCATGTGCATGTCACTTTATAATTATTATTAGATTGTACATCAAGTCACATAAATATCACAGACATCACATTTATCTACGAGCCACAGTCATGAGCTGTGTTTAATTTCACATCATTCCTTCATGAAGTGGCTCTGCAGAACTATCAGAATTAGTCCCACCCCAAACCCAAAAATATATTGTCCCATGTATAATTTATTGAATGTCAATATAGTAATTATGATGACAAACCTTGTAAAAACAACCTTGTAAAAAAAAAAGCAAAATAAAGCTGGTAACAATTATACATACAACTCTATGCTCAAACAAAGACGATTTTTTTTTTCACCCAATCCCCTTATTGGTCAGTTTATTTAATAACCTATTGAGATCGAAACATTTTTTTCAAGTGTGACCTGGGCCACCTCTTCAAGGCAATTCAAAGATACTGAATGTGCATGAATTATGATTAAATTAAGCCTGTGAGCCGTTTCAAAGAAAGTACTTTCTTCTCTCACGTCTTTAAACACACAATAAAACACATCTGATTGAATGTATATTTACAGAACCCAGCACACACTGGTGTTGAAATAGCCTGGTCCCACTTTTCCCTCCAGGCCTTTCGCCGCTCCTTCCCCCATCACCGTCAGAGTACTCGAGTATGCCCTGTGCTCTGCTGACCTCTCTGTCCCTCTGCTGTTGTGTTCAGTGCTGGGCCCGCTGCAGTCGGTCATGCAGGACCTCCACTCGGACGAGGACGAGGACTCCGAGGAGGACGAAGACCAGGACCTAGACTCTGACCTGGACCGGCCGGCGCACACTCACCACCACCACCAGCACCACCACTCGCACCATCACCAGCGCAGGTAACAGCAACGGCAAACTGAATCTGCATTTAGGTTTACACTGAGAATTTGAAGAACATCGGGTATAGCTGCTCTAAATTGAGAGATTTTAGTGGACCAGCTTTATGAAGTCAAACTTTCTGAATATGCAAAACTAAAGTGTGATTTATTTTTTAAGAGTTACATATTGAATTGAGATTACTTAATATTGCTGCTTTAAAATGATCACAATTATTAGTTTGTAGTTCTTACAATTATGTTGAGACCTGAACAATCAATTTTCGATTTAACCAAATAATCTTGACATACCTACTCCAAAGACAGACATGTGGTTTTGGCATTTACTGTGACTACTGTGATTCAAATGACATGACATTCTATAGGCTTATAATATAGAATACTGATGGGGAAAGGTAAAATTACTATTGTTAATATGCAGAGTTTTGTGTCTTAATTTTATATTGTAAAAGATCTGTCCCAGTGTCCAGCAAATGTGTCTATATCCAGGTTCAGTTAGTTTTAAGTTCTCTAAGTCCATGACAGTTGGTTTTGTCCCGTCATCCATTTCCTAGTCATTGCTTTTTTGTGTGTCCATCTATCTTTTCCATATTGGTTTGTTTTATGTCCTGGATATATAGTTTTAAAATCAAATGAAATATTGGTTTTGAAGACATTCTGCAGATTTTTCTTGGTAAATAGCAAGTTGAAGGGTCCAGTCACTGATAAAAATGAGCAGGGTTATTTGTGGATTTTTTTTTTTTTGGAAAATACCATGCGATAAATAGGGGAAACTGACAGAATGTATTGTTTGGGGAATCCATCAAATTCAGTTTGTCTAGAACTTTTTAATGATCAGACTGAACTGTTATGACCATCATCGCATTTGCCAACTTCGAGCTTCCAAATTAAAATGAGCAATACACATGGCAGTGAAGTATTTGTGTTGGTGCCCTGAGCAACAGAGCAGCTACATCAGACCAGAGAGCTCCTGTCATCAGCGGGACGCCGAGTGTTTCCTCCACACGTCAACACCTGCTCCAACAGACAACAGCCCCTCTCTCTCCCTCTCTCTGTGCTCAGGGTCAGTCTGAGTGATGGCAGTGAGAGTGACAGCTCCTCCCCCTCGCCGCCCCCTCGCCACGAGGCCCCGCCCCTTCTCAAGACTACTAATAACCAGGTAACAACTATCTGTCAATCAAACCCTTTACAACACTAAAAGTGACCTAAGTGCTTCACAATAAAAATCAAGGCAATACAAAACATGGAACTAGGTAAAAACAAACTGTACAAAATAAAGTGCCACTACATTACAGTGTTAAAAGCCAGTCTGAATAAATATGTTTTAAGCCTGGATTTAAAAAGATAAAATCTGTGATGGCGCATGTCAGGGGCAGTTTGTTCCAGTGTCTGGGACCAGCGACAGATGTCTTCTGTGTTTTTAACATTTGCAAGGGCATATTGGCATTATTTTGCACAATAATGTATTGGAATATCTTATCTTATTGAGTAGTGATGTCATGCTATTTTAGTGTTACAATTATTGTGAGAAAAAACATCACAATTTAACGATTTTTCCTGATGATTGACTAATTGAGTGACTAAACAGTGAAATATTTAATTTTCTTTCATTCTGTCTTTATTTTTGTTTTGCTTTTTACTATAGCTTGAACTAAAAAGACTTAATTTTGCATCTCAAATTCTCACAATTATTATTTTTTAGTTCTATAATGTGACCTAATTAATCAAGATTATTAATTCACTTAATGATGACATCCCTAGTATTGACTTGGATTTATAATGAATGCCCAGTACATACAGGATCCCTCAGCAAATCACACACAGATAGAATAAATAGTATGTTTGAGACTTCAGATTGTTTTTATAAGGCCACAGGGTCCATTATACAATGTGTATCTCAATACATGAATATCACTAAAAATGGTTTCAAAGTGAGTTTTTCCTTATGCTCAATGACAAAATGCATTGTTATTGTAATCAAATATACCGGTACCTGTAATAGCAGAACATTGATTTATGAATAGCTTGCGTTTTCAGCTCATCTAAGACTGGTGAGCAAGTTGTAAAGTGCATAACTCTGCGGTTTATTATAAATTAAGATTTTTCTCGCATGTCATAGCAATGCGTATTGCCAAGTACCGTAATCTGTCATGAGATATTGCCATATCCATTACTTTGAGTACAGCCCTATTTGTCAAATGACTTATTAACAATGGATTATTGGCCTAAGATTAAGTGAACGAGCTTTGCCTCTGTCTAGTTTTAGATTTGGATAAATTAATCTATGGGAAAATAACCTTTTTTATTTTCATGCTCCTATTTTTTCTTGTAGAGCCAGGGGTATAGTAAATATGTTTTGCGGCATGACTCATAAATACTGTATGTGTTTGTCTTCAGATCCTGGAGGTGAAAAGCCCCAACAAGCAGAGCAGGCAGGACAAGAGCAAGAGCCTGGAGTGTGACAAGGTACACATTCTTCTGCCTGTTTGTGTTGAACTTTCTGACCGGAGCATTTTAATGACGCCACCTCCTGTGTGTGTGCTAGGCGTACCTGGACGAGCTGGTGGAGCTCCACAAGCGACTCATGACACTGCGAGAAGGCCACATTCTGCAGCAGGTGAGCGCTCTACCGTGTATCATTTAAATACCCACACCACGCAGGAGCCGGCCTCATTTGCCTCCGTGAAAGTCCCTCATTCCCCGTGTCCCTCTCACCAGAATGTCAAAAGGTGGGCGTGTGGATATGTAAATGTTGCAGGGCTGTTGGCACTGATGAACGCGCCGTCACCACAACATTAGCATGGAGCAGCAGCAGCCGGGAACACAGACCTGGCTGCACTGCTCGGGTAAATCATTGTCCATGAGGAAATAACTCGCTGTTTAATTATCAGCCTGGATCATGGTCAAATATTGTTCTCCCTCAGTGAGAGAGTCTGGGGATACTATAGGATGTCAATTTGTTATTGTGCCACAAATTCTAGTCATGAATGATTTCTCTGCTTGTAATTGTGATACTTCAAGCTTATATAAATAAATATGCTGTTCTGTAACAACTGAGCAACCTAGTCACACCGTTATTCTGTATTGTGTTCGTGTTGGTGAGAAGGGAGGCCTTGTCTTTAATTTATTATTTTCAGCCTTCAAATTACATCTCAGGCAGCTAATAAATGTTTTCAGCCGTTTACAGCAGTTTCATGCCGATCATGACACGAGGCTTTAACCTGTGCAACAAATACTGAGCTTCAATGTCAGAGTTCAGAAATCTTCACTGTTCAATAATATCTTACCGAGCTCAAACAATGGAACATTTAATACATTTTCAACTGTTCAATGAGCATTGTGAGTAAGCAGATCAAATATAAATGTTGTTTGTCTGGCCTGTTGTTAAGCTGTAATGTTTTGATGATGATGACATATAATGTTTTGGTTACTGTCAGCATTCTCTCCCTGTTGGCCTTCTCCTGCTGAACTCTGGATTAAACAGTGGAGTGTGATATCTTACAGATCCTCTGTGATCTACTGGTTCATCTGGAAGCCATAAATTATTTGGTTAACCTGCTTCCACCAGAGCTTGCCTGTTTCATGCTTATTTTGTCTGAGGCTATCGGATGACTGCATTAACAGGGCTGCCAGCAGAGGCTGCCAACTCCTGCATTGCTCCTGACAAGAGCGCTGGCTCCAAATCTATCCACAACTGCATCCTCCCTCAGTAATCAGTGGAATCTCGACTCCGCCAGCAGCCCCACTTCCTGCTCAGGAGATGGGAATGATTAAGGCAGGGCTCCTCACCAGCCTGGACCACAAACTGGCACTGCGTTTACTACAGGGACCAGGCTAATGCAGACAGCATGTCCTCCTGAAGGCTACATCTGATGAACCAGAGGGAACGGAGGGAATGAGACACTTCTCACCTACCTCTCATGACTTGTTTTCAATTAGGAGCTCACAAAACGTATTAACAGTAGACTACATCGAGGTGGGATTCACACTGGCTTTGATAGACACCAAAAATTAAAGCCCTGAGCCACAAAACAGCTGTCATGCATCTGCACTGTATATAATATTTAGAACAAAGCTTTAATGAAAACACATTGAGTAGCATTCCTCTGGTCATCAATAATAACTGTGTGTGGTGTTGTGTTTCAGATAGTGAACCTGATCGAGGAGACGGGACACTTTCACATCACAAACACTACATTTGACTTTGACCTGTGCTCCCTGGACCGGAGCACGGTGAGGAAGCTGCAGAGCTACTTGGAGACATCAGGACTGTCCTGAGGTCCTGATGCAGAGCAGCTGGCTGCCCCCGTCTCCACACACTTGACATTCTGGAACCACTTCGGTGGCCATGGATTGGACCTTCTCTGAGGAGGGTCCACCCCAGAAGCAGGGCCCGTGTGGGACAGCCCTGTGGATCAGGAGATCACCTGGAAAGCCTTGAACTCTTTACTTGATAAACCAGGGGCCTATGCTCCCCATGAATGTGCATATTGTTACCATGTTTTTGCTTTGTGTTCTTTGTGACGGATGCATGGTCAACATCGCTTTACAACATTGTGGGTCTTATTTATTGAATTTAATTTGCAGCTGTGTGTGTTTGAAATGGCTAATGGAAAAAAAATGCTAAATGAGACATTGTTTAAGCACTTGGGGCTCATCTTAAAAGTGATGTTTGTTTTTTTTCTGAGGAAAAACACACTCCATAGTCCACTAATCTGTCCAGTAAGAACCAACCACACACTACACAGCAGCACTACATAAAACCCAAATAAAAGTGGAGTTGATTATAAATTATTGTTTTGTTCCTAAAATATGCAATTTAAATGTGGAACAAATTTAAAGCACCTTGTTAATCCACTGATGTCTGCTTTTGCAAATTTAAGAATATTGACAAATTGTCATAACTAATAAAAAAAATTAAGATTTTTAGATTCAAACATAATTTAAATCATCTTGCAAACACTTGATGTTAAATTTACAAATCTAGATTAATATTTTCTATGTACACGTACAATTCTCCACAATTAAAATCTTCATTTCTGGGTGTTATTGGCCATAGATTAGAATTTTATGCATTCCCATTGGACAATAATTTCTTTAATTTTAAAATAGTCATCTGAACACAAATGATAATGCATTTCATACATTATCACAGAGTCTGTTTAACTACAGGGGAACGAAATTATGGAATACTGATTTCACCAGCAGCTTTATCTGTTAAATCAAACCATATTCTTGTTTTGGATTTCAGAAATGCTTTACTTTTCTACTTCGGAGACATTTGTTCCTGTTCTAGAACAAGAGAAAAACACTTAATTTATTTTCAGCCATTACAGAAGTTATTTCTGAGCATTGGGTTCATTTGGGACGGATGACACTGGTTCAGTCCCTTGTGTGTCTCTCATTTCTTGTGTATTTAGAGGCCAAACAATAAATAATCTGTATGATGTCAACACTTTTATTCTGAGTTTATATTTGTGCACTTCTTTCATAAAGCAGTCCACCATATAGCTACTTGACAAGTGACCACTAGCTGCAACCAAGAAACCTACAAGTGGCCACTTAAAGAAGACCTAATAATGCTGTTGTCTTTATCCCATGTTCATGCGATCACCATCTCCTTTTCTTCTTCTCCATTGGTCTGTGAGATGCTGCTGCTTGTGATGATGTGCGGTGGATGTGCTGTCGTCTAAGTGGGTGGTCTATGTCTCTATGAGATTTGGATGTCCTCCAGTTTCCCCATTTATTCCACGTCTATTCTCTTGTTGTTTCAAGAGGGGGGATCCCATGCTTCTATCTGCCTCCATCGTGAATCCAACCAAGACATAGAGTAGACTCTGTCACCTTTTGTGTCACTGTAACATTTGGGGTTTTTCATCCCTCATTTTGTTACTCTATATTTAAAAAAATTACACAATTTCACTACTTTGAAACGTCACATCTCGATTAGTTGATTGGCTTGCTGTGCTCTTTAGCATGTGGAATCTATAGACATTAAATGAGCAAAGCCTAAAAAAGATACTTCCAGCACATTGTCCAACCTTGAAACCTGCGCCACAGTGATGTTGATGATAAAATACTTTACCAATTTATGAGCAAAATCTGACTTTCAAAGGTGCTATGAAAGTCAACTGGGGACAACTATGCTAGTTTTTGGATAAGTGCCCAAGAAGATTTTTTTATTTTCTATTAAAAAGGTTGACCTACAACCTGAGCTATTAACTAATGATCTGTTGGCACACAGACCATGTGGTCAGTACATCTGACCTGGAGTAGATTCCATTACTGCAGGTCTGTGTTTCTAACAGAATGTGAATTATGAACAGAACTGGCAGCCCTCATGAGGCCCATTCTGCGTTCTGATTCTGAAGAACCAAAACACTAGATTATAGTTTAACTAGATTATAATGTATAACATGGACATTGCCAATGTTTTTGTAAACATTGGCAATGTATTTTTGTTCAAAATAATTTGAACATTTGTATCTCTTATCTGGAGACATAAGTCATGTTTCTGATATATAATATTCAAATGATACTGTTCCTTGAAGATATTAGATGTATATTCGTAGAATACCACTAATCTAAGCGACTTTTTGATTTCCAACATAGATTATTTTGGATCAAAAATCCACATTTTATGGAGAGTTGAATAACTTCACCATGTCCATCTACTATCATCTTCAAATCAATTTAGACCGTTTTCCCATATATTTTTTGTGACTATTACATATGTTGCTTTTAACACCCTCCTGATCCTTGATAGTTTTCCAATGTGCTGATGGTTACGGCTCCAAAGGGAAGCTCAGCAGGGTTCATGTCCACACCACAGACACGTGGCCAGCAGTTGTACAGGATAGATAGGTTTGTCAATATGACCATCTCCAGAAACCACACCTACAACTGCTCCGTTAGCTGAAGCAAGGACATTCTTGGATCCAGAAGGAAGTTTGACTCTTGACTTCTTGGTTTTCAGGGTGGTGTATACAATCCCCCACAATCCCCTTGATGTATCCATGGCGTTCAGCAAAGGGAATATGACAGAGATTAGCAGCACTTTTTCTCTGCTTGACGTGGGCTTTAAACACAGAAGCCACACGTTTTATCTGTTTATCTCTGATTACACGTCACATCGTGTACTAAACTCCCATTGCACATATTGCACTATTCTGAAGCTTCTCTGAGAATAGCAGCAGAAATATCTCAGAAATATCTCAGATTTCTTTCATCAAGCAACTTGATGCAACATTTAAACAATATCTCCTTTGAAGATATTTTTTAAAAGTTACTATACTAATCTAAATGGATTATTTATCTACAATATAATAGAACTGAAGGCTGTCCCCTACAAATAAATCACCAGCCGTTGGAATACTTTCCATAAACACTGCAATCTAAACAACTTTAACCAGCAAGGACATATCTGCAAGTTCTGCAAATAATGATAAACGTCTTTGACACAAACACATACAAGGGCAGAAACATTGCATAACAAATGGGACATGTCCAACATGTATAATACACTTCACTTTGGGAACTAGACCAATTTACTGGTACTAGGCATATATAATTATCTATATATTAGCCGTCTAGTATTCCTCAGGCTCTCATGTACAAGCAGCAACATTCCACAACTCTTCAAACTAAATGGAGACAAGAAAGAGAAAAGTGGCTTGGAAGTCTGGATTAATTTGAGCCATTTTCCTGTGAGAGAATGGGTGTGGGGGCTGGCGGAGGGGGCGCAGGGGAAGAATAGAGATGGAGGGGGGGCACAGGAATGGTTCAGAGACCAGGCCAGCCAGCGGGACATCCTGTTTGAGCTCCCAAAGAGCATTTCCTCCAATAAAAAGGAGAGAGACCGTCCAAATAAGCTCCCGCCGAAGAGACACAGAGACATTGATTGTCACCTTGGCACGAGGCCAAGTAACTCCCCCCAACTGAGGCTGGACCCAAGTCAAAAAGCAGTGCATAAAGGAAGTACTTCAGGGTTTGCATTCCATGTCTTACCTGAGAACAAACTGAGAGCAGCAAACACGTTATGATATAGAAGGACAGAAGTGAGGGGGGGAAACTGGTTCGTCCCCCTCCACTAGTACTTCCACTTATTTTACTTGTAAACCTTCCACTACAGCTTCAATGATTAGCCATAATGGACAAAATTGCTTTTTTTGTGTAACTGATTCATTCCACCCAAGAAGTAATGGAGGATTAGATCATATTTTCTGTATATAATTCACATGGTGGCGAGATTGTTTTGTTAATTTGAGAGATTCCTGGCCCTGGTTCAAGTCTGGGAACCATTACCATTATGTGGAACTTATCATCTTCCCTCTCTCCGATTTTGCCTCCCAGGATAGCAACAGCCTGCCAACCGTCTGCATTATTACACTGTAACAAGGAAGAAAATATTGATCTGTCATCCAGTATTGTTAGACATTGCATTTCATTTCTCATCTCTTTTTAATCTCAACAGTCTAAGTGATTGTATTAGTTGAGCTACAATCAAATGAGCAATGAATCAGTGCCGCATCTGCATTTCACTCCACAAAAATGTTCTCTGACGCTCATAGCTGCAGTGTTCTTGTTGTTTATCTGCTTTTCTATGACTGTTAACTTGGATTTCTTGGTTTTTAGATGCCCGGTACAAACTAAATATTTGGCAGAGTTGTAGACTTTTGTATTTGTTCTTAGACTTTGACACTTTTAGATGTGTTTTAAGCCCTTACATTGCTGACACTCAAGCGGTTTGGCCACTCGCTGCAAAAATTCCAAATGTTGTGATGTTATTTGCATAACCTCTATAAGCAACATGACTCAAACAGATTGACGTTTTTTAGTGACGGTAATTTAAGTGCTAAAATGATGCAAATGAATCCGGAGATGTGTGGATAATTGGAAAAAGGAGATTTAGCATTATACGTGGGCTTTAACAGTCTTTTGTGAGACAGGCCTCTACTCAATGTTCAAATCTAAGCTAAAAACAGTTTTGTTTAGCTACGCATATGACTGAAAGGATTTTTCTTTGCACTCTTCTCTTTCATGTCTTAAATTATTTTATCCATCCATCCATCCATCCATCTTCTGCCGCTTTATCCGGGGCCGGGTCGCGGGGGCAGCAGTCTGAGCAGGGACTCCCAGACTTCCTTCTCCCCAGACACTTCCTCTAACTCCTCCGGGGGGATCCCGAGGCGTTCCCAGGCCAGCCGAGAGACATAGTCTCTCCAGCGTGTCCTGGGTCTTCCCCGGGGCCTCTTCCCGGTGGGACATGCCTGAAACACCTCCCGAGGGAGGCGCCCAGGAGGCTTCCGGAACAGATGCCCGAGCCACCTCAGCTGGCTCCTCTCGACGTGGAGGAGCAGCGGCTCTACTCCGAGCTCCCCCCGTGTGGCCGAGCTCCTCACCTTATCTCTAAGGGAGCGCCCAGCCACACGGCGGAGGAAACTCATTTCGACCGCTTGTATCCGCGATCTTGTTCTTTCGGTCACTACCCAAAGCTCATGACCATAGGTGAGGGTAGGAACGTAGACCGACCGGTAAATAGAGAGCTTTGCCTTTCGGCTCAGCTCCCTCTTTACCACAACAGTCCGATGCAGCGACTGTATCACTGCAGCCGCTGCACCGATCCGCCTGTCGATCTCACGCTCCATCCTTCAATCACTCGTGAACAAGACCCCGAGATACTTGAACTCGTCCACTTGGGGCAAGGACACCCCACCCACCTGAAGAGGGCAAGCCACCTTTTTCCGGTCGAGAACCATGGCCTCGGATTTGGAGGTGCTGATTCTCATCCCAGCCGCTTCACACTCGGCTGCAAACCGTCCCAGTGCATGTTGCAGGTCCGGGTTTGATGGAGCCATCAGGACAACATCGTCTGCAAACAGCAGAGATGAGATCCTGTGGTCCCCAAACCGGACACCCTCCGACCCCTGACTGCGCCTAGAAATTCTGTCCATAAAAATTATGAACAGAACCGGTGACACAGGGCAGCCCTGGCGGAACCCAACATGCACTGGGAACAGGTCTGACTTACTGCCGGCAATGCGAACACAGCTCCTGCTCCGGTCATACAGAGACCGGACAGCTCTGAGCAAAGGGCCCCGGACCCCGTACTCCCGGAGCACCCCCCAAAGGACACCCCGAGGGACACGGTCGAAAGCCTTCTCCAGATCCACAAAGCACATGTGGACTGGTTGGGCAAACTCCCATGAACCCTCGAGCACCCGATGGAGGGTATAGAGCTGGTCCAGTGTTCCACGACCGGGACGAAAACCACTCTGCTCCTCCTGAATCCGAGGTTCGACTATCGGTCAGATTCTCCTCTCCAGTACCTTGGAATAGACCTTACCCGGGAGGCTGAGGAGTGTGATCCCTCTGTAGTTGGAACACACCCTCCGGTCCCCCTTCTTGAACAGAGGGACCACCACCCCGGTCTGCCAGTCCAGAGGCACGGTCCCCGAACGCCACGCGATGTTGCAGAGACGTGTCAACCAAGACAGTCCTACAACATCCAGATACTTTAGGTACTCAGGGCGGATCTCATCCACCCCCGGAGCCCTGCCACCGAGGAGTTTGCGAACAACCTCAGTGACTTCAGCTTGGGTGATGGATGAGCCAGCCTCCGAGTCCCCGGTCTCTACTTCCTCTTCGGAAGACGTGACTGAGGGATTAAGGAGATCCTCAAAGTATTCCTTCCACCGTCCGACGACATCCCCAGTCGAGGTCAGCAGGCCTCCACCCGCACCGTAAACGGTGTTGGTGAGACACTGCTTCCCTCTCCTGAGGCGCCGGACGGTTTGCCAGAATTTCTTTGGTGCCGACCGATAGTCCTCCTCCATGGCCTCCCCGAACTCCTCCCAGGCCCGGGTTTTTGCCTCTGCGACAGCACGATCCGCGGCTCGCTTGGCCTGCCGATACCCGTCGATGACCTCCGGAGACCTACAAGCCAGAGTGGCCTGATAGGCCTCCTTCTTCAGTCTGACGGCATCCCTTACTTCCGGTGTCCACCACCGGGTTCGGGGGTTGCCGCCACGACAGGCACCGGAGACCTTGCGACCACAGCTCCGAGCAGCCGCATCAACAATGGAGGCGGAGAACATGGTCCACTCGGACTCAATGTCCCCAGCCTCCCCCGGGACATGGGAGAAGCTCTCCCGGAGGTGCGAGTTGAATAGCCTACTGACAGAGGGCTCCACTAGACGTTCCCAACAGACCCTCACAATGCGCTTGGGTCTGCCAAGTCTGTCCGGCTTCCTCCTCCGCCAGCGGATCCAACTCACCACCAGGTGGTGATCGGTTGACAACTCTGCCCCTCTCTTCACCCGAGTGTCCAAGACACGCGGCCGGAGGTCTGATGACACGACAACAAAGTCAATCATTGACCTCCGGCCGAGGGTGTCCTGGTGCCATGTGCACTGATGAACACCCTTGTGCTTGAACATGGTGTTCGTTATGGACAAACCGTGGCTAACACAGAAGTCCAATAACTGAACACCGCTCGGGTTCAGATCGGGGAAGCCGTTCTTCCCGATCACCCCTCTCCAGGTGTCACTGTCATTGCCCACGTGGGCGTTGAAGTCCCCCAGTAGAACAACGGAGTCTCCGGTCGGTGCACTGTCCAGTACTCCTCCCAAGGACTCCAAGAAGGCCGGGTACTCTGCACTGCTGTTCGGCCCGTAGGCCGCCACAACAGTGAGAGACCTGTCCCCCACCCGAAGGCGGAGGGACGCGACCCTCTCGTTCACTGGGGTAAACTCCAACACGTGGCGGCTGAGCTGAGGGGCTATCAGCAAGCCCACACCAGCCCGCCGCCTCTCCCCGCGGGCAACACCAGAGAAGTGGAGCGTCCAGCCCCTCTCGAGGAGATGGGTTCCAGAGCCCAAACTGTGCGTGGAGGTGAGGCCGACTATATCTAGTTGGTATCGCTCAACCTCCCGCACAAGCTCAGGCTCTTTCCCCCCCAGCCAGGTGACATTCCATGTCCCCAGAGTTAGTCTCTGTGTCTGGAGATCTGGTCGCCGAGGCCCCTGCCGTCGACTGCCGCCCAGATCTCTCTGCACCGGCCCCTTATGGATCCTCCTGCGGGTGGTGGGCCCACGGGAGGGCGGCCCCACGTCGCTCTTTCGGGCTGTGCCCGGCCGGGCCCCGTGGGGTAAGACCCGGCCACCAGGCGCTCGCCATGGAGCACCCATCCCAGGCCCCGATCGGATGGGGCCCCGGTGACGCCGATCCGGGCGACGTAAACTGCCTTGTTCGTGTTGTCATCATAGGGGGCTTCTTAAATTATTTTATTTTTGACAATTTAAATACTAAAAGATGTATCTGGGACTATTTTGAGGTAGTACCCTACACCTTTAAATTTTACCTTAAAAATAGCTCCTTTTAAATGTATTCAAATTAAAAGGTCTTTCTTTAGAGAAATTCTCTATTTTTATTTTTTATTTAGTTAATTTTATTGTATTTCTGTTTCTGTAATTTCTTTGTGATTTTAATGCATTTTTCCTGCTGTGTGAAGCACTTTGAATTGCCTTGTGTATGAAATGTGCTCTACAAATAAACTTGCCTTGCCTTTTCAACCAATACATTTTGTAATGATCATATCTTCCCCTTTTTTGGCCTTACTTCCAGTGGAGTGTAAGAGAGCCAACATTAGACCACCAAAGATCTGACAGTCCATGTTTACTGAGGGATTTGAGCCCCCTGACCACTCCGCTATTGTCATCAAATTTGCCCAGTTGCCATAACCCAAACACACACCTCATAAGCTTTTGTCCCGGCTGCTGTCTCCTGTCCCCCCCCCCTGTGGTCAGCCATGTTGACCTGCTCGTCTGCTCCCACGTGGAATTGTGGGTGGTACGTCGGACCCTTGCCCCACACCCCCCTGCAGTCAGAATGCATACAAATTAGCTTTTCAAAAAATCAGATCAAGTTATGTAAGAACAAAAGCAAGCAGACTTCAAAGGGAGGGGAGGGCGAGGCGATCAGTGTTCCGTTTAGATGCACGCCACAGTCATTGAAGGAGCCCTATCATTAACAAAACACACGTTATGATACTAAATATTTGATACTTGCTTAAGTTTTGTTTTACAGGACACATGGACTAGTCAGTTAAACATGAAATCAAAGCGGCATAACCCAAGTTTTTTTTCTTGTAAACAGGTCACAAATGCACTTAACTCAGATCTGTAAAACCTTTTATTTATACAAACTTATATGAAGATGCTTTGGGATGAGAGCTGATTGGCTATGCAAGGGTGGTCGTCCCTTTCTTCACTTTCAAGCTAAAAAAACAGTTCTAAATCTGTGCTAGAGGCTAGAAATTGCATGCCTCTGAATAATAGCGCCGTGCCAAAGGTTTTGTGCAAGCTTGGAAGTTGTTTGACAGGTTTAGATACAAGCCTCCTCAATTCACGGTTTGAAAATCAGGTAACCAACCAACAGCATCGGCTGCTTTGTACTGTGAAAAATACATTTATATTTTTGTTCCATTAACTGGCCAATCTGAATCAACAGATGTGTGAGTATAGGACATTTGCATTGGCCCTGTACAAGCCATAAACTATCTGTAAAAGACACCTTTACTCGCTGCGAACAACGAATGCGAGTCCATTTGGTGCGATTCTTTGCAGAATGTGTTCACAGTTTGGTTAATACTTCATGCACACATTTTTGAACCAGGATGTTTTGCTTTTTGAGACAAATACTTCACTGTAAATGTTGCCTCTACACTTGTGATGTATTGCCCAACACAAAGTCACGATTGGTTCAAGTCAAGTCCAAGTTTGTTCCATATGTCATCGCCAGCCAGCGGTGGATTTGATTATTGTTGCCCCTCTCCGCCCCACTCTCCCCGCCCGCCTAAGACCTCCAGCCTTTTGGAGCGGATCCCGAGCCCAGACCTGCATGCTCTTTGATTTTTTTTTTTTGCGGGGAAAGGGGGGGTTCGACTTGGCACTGCTCCTTCTCCCCCTGCTTTGTTCCTCTTGATGGATCTAGGCGGGCCGGCGAACCATGACCCCTGCCAGCCCACCCCGTCTGTACACGCTCAGACAATGGGCCGGGACAGGAAAGGAGAGGGGAAAAAAACTGTGGACAAATGTTGTGAAAGCGTCTGAATCAAAGTCTCATCACTGGCAGAGATTACAGCGGCGAGTGTGGCAAGCCGCCCTCTTTGTGGCGGTTCTGATAAGTTAGCCATGTGTGATGTCCGCTGCCTATTGAACGCCCCTGAGCCACCTGCCAACCCCCCAAACACAGAGTGAACCAGGACAAGGAACCTCCTGAACCCACCTCCGCCTCGCGCTCCCAAATGGTGTCATCAAAATGGATGTTGCATAAACCAGCTAGTTTTTGATGCACATTTGAATTCCAGTGTCATCATTTCTAAATCTATTGGGGAGCTACTAGGAAGGGAATGATTTCTGGTAGCTCCAGAGCAATGCGTGGAGGCCCCTGGTCTAGGATACTCCCAGGGTCTTGTCCCGTCAGACTGGGGGGTAAAGGGCCCAGTGTGCATTAAAGTCTGTAATGTGCATTTTTCATACAAAGAACATGTGACGTGGGCCCACCAAGATGATTTGTGCAGCGTCCAGAATTTCATACTACACTCCTGGCCCTACTCGGCTCTGCTTGGCCCTGTTTGGCCTGGTTGTGTTTCCATTCAATCTGGTACTGTATCCATGGATAGTGCCCACAACAAATCAACATTATTGGATTGGAAATTGATTCTACCAGCACTCTGACCAATCAGTGACAAGTTCATCGATTTAGTACCTGGTTGGCCTAGTTAGAACCCGGGAAGACTAAAATAGCACCTTGAACTGGCTGGTGGAAATGCTCCAAACTGGTGTAGTGCTGAGCAGAGAACTGGTCCTGTAAAAAGGCTGATTAAATGTTATGACTGTAAATAATACTATCATGTGACGATAAATCTCCATCTGATGTGCGCTGACATGTTGTTATGAGTTCTAAACCCGATAAATGTGAGCTTCTATGTCTCCAGTAAGGCCAGATGTGAAATGGCTTCCAGAGCAGTACCATGAGTGCACTGTGTCCAGCCTTGAGCTAGGTGAGCATCGTGCCCTACTTCCTGCTTTAATTAGAACCAAATGAACGGGACCCCCAACACACACCCTTAATTGACTTAATGCTTGAATGGCGGCCAGCGCGGCTGGAGCTGGGGAAAAGCCTCATTACCACTGCACTTTTTAGGAGGACTACAAAATAAATCATAAACAGTCATGTAAACCAATATGGACTGTTAAAGACCCACAGACTAATTAGGCCAATTAATTAGGCCTATGTTGCATCACATCAAAGGACAATACTGCATTTTTGTCAATGTACAGCAGCCTTTTGACCAGTGAGCAGTGAACACAGAACTCTTAAAAAGAAAAGACAAATCAGCAAAAAGGCAAATCAGCTTCTGTACATGTTTATTGTTTTTGTTTCTTATTTTCAGGATGAAGCAGACTATCCTAAGAAGGGAATCATGCATTGCATCTATAAAGGGAATCAACGTGATCATTTTCATTTGGGATTTGTCTCTCTCTGCTGGCTAAAGTGGATAGTGTAGTAGCCTGTTAAACTGCAAAGTAGGCTAAGTAAACTTTATATAGGCCAAAGGTTTTTCTGAACAAAAAAGGTCTTCATATGGCCCCACAGAGAGCTAAGGACAGGGCATTCCAAGGCTTTGGAGCCACAGCCTGAACACATTCTGCCTGAGCCCAGTATTATGAAGACTGACGTCATATTTACAATTTAGGGCCAGAAATAATCCAAATGAATACAGTATAGCACCCCATAATTTACTTTAAAATACATATGTTCTGCGTCATTCTGACTTTATTTAAACTCCTTAGGGATTTTTGTCAAACTACCAGTAGAGGGCGCAGGGTCTGCCATATGGAGAGCAGTTTGTATCGAGATGTAAACATGAAATTATCTAATGCCTAATGTCATCATTGTTGTTGGTTGATAAGGGTTTGAGGTAAATACACGAATTATTTTCTAAATCTGTTCTCAAACATTTCCCAGTACTCCCCATAGGCTGGATATGAGTGTTTCCCAGAAGACCTTATATCTGTTGGCACATGTTGGTAGGTGCTTTGCTTGTTTTATAATTAAACATTTAATTTTAAGACTTAAGCTGTAGATGTTTGTTCAGTATCGTTGTCCCCAGCCACTGCAGCATGTTTGATTACAGTGAACAAAAGAAACCAGCCCAGCGTTCAAGCCAGGCTGGTGCAAACAGGCCAGTTTTGATTTCCATTGCACAAAACAGCTGATTTTAAGCCTAATTAGCATGATCTGCAGTAATGTACAATAAACCCATATTTCTCTATTACTTTCACAAGCGTTGGAAGCCATGTGTTGTTGTGCCCTCTGCTGGACCAAAACTTTATTTTTTATTCAATCTACTTTTAGAATTTGAAATAACTAGTGATTTAGAACTGGGCAGGTAGATTACAATAATCAAAACAATACAGCCAGGTGAGTCCATCTTTTATTTAGAGTCCAATATGGCTTCCCAGTGGTCAGTTTACATAAACATGCATCAGTTAATGCAAAACTTCCAAAACATCATATTGGACTTACTCCCAAGCTAAATATAGTTTATTTGATGGAAAACCCTGCAGAGTTATATTTGGCCCAACAGTTCAAATAGTAAAGTATCAAATAGAAAGCAATTGAATATGGCAGAAACAAATGCCCGTTAAGAGCTTTATTAAAACGACACTTTACATGGGAATGCCACAAAAAGCAGGTTAACACAACTGTAGCACCAAACAAAACGGCAAAAACACAAATGAGCTTCTTTGAAGCCACTTTTTAAAAAATACCCCAGGTGAGTAAATGCAAGCTCAACCATACAAATAACCCTACAGGCGTTCTACACTAAGACATTTAACCAATTGATGCAGACGTCGTCCTGAGATGGCACAACTTCAGAGCACTTCAGGTTATACGGTCTTCTGCTGGCCCTTCTTTCCAATCAGAGACTTGTGAATGTGAGGAATGACACCTAAAAGACAAAAGGTAAATAAAGGACACAGGCAAAAATGTCCGTTGTATACATTTCATACCACAAACCACCACCACCACCACCACCACCCTAGGGCTGAGAAACTGCTTACCTCCACCAGCAATGGTAGCTTTGATGAGGGAATCCAACTCTTCATCTCCTCTAATGGCCAGCTGCAAGTGGCGTGGAGTAATACGCTTCACTTTGAGATCCTTTGATGCGTTTCCTGCCAATTCCAGCACCTACAACACCATATGCTTTACTAATGGAAAATCACGAGCCGCTACCGCTTATGAAGCTAAAAAGAATGACCAAAAAGCAAAAGGCATGTGTCGTTTACCTCAGCGGTAAGATACTCGAGAATAGCCGCGCTGTATACGGCTGCAGTGGCTCCCACTCTGCCGTGGCTTGTGGTCCTAGACTTGAGATGTCTGTGGATACGGCCCACTGGGAACTGGAGAGAAAAGTAATTTACGAGCAATTAGTATAAGAGAGAAGGCGGCCGGTAGCCAAAATAGAAAAACAAACATTAGCCACTGTTAGCATAGCCTAGCTCAGATAAATGAATGAAACCTTGTACAAACCTGCAGTCCTGCTCTCTGTGAGCGCGAAATAGCCTTCGTCTTGGTCTTTCCGGAGTCTTTACCTGCCTTTCCACCAGCCTGTAAAACACAACAGTGGGCGATGAACAATTAGTCCGGATTTCATGCAATGAACAAATAACCGCCAGGATTAATTTTACCGCCCCATCAGATTCCGTACATAAACGGAAAACAGACAATTTAGCATGCTAAAGCTAATGCTAACGGCTAGCCTGATTTTCAAGCGTCTAATGGCTGAAAAAAATGAACAATTTTCACTACCATACGAAGCTGTATACACGGATGTTCTCGTAGAGATGTTAAGATTTACCATGTTTAAAATCCTTAGCGGGTTGTGGACACTGAGGAGAAACCCTGATGTAGCCTGCTGTTTAGCACCGAGTGTCGTTTTGAACTACAACCCCCGCCTTCAATTGTGAAATATATATAACTCGCTTGCATCCGGGTAACTGCACAGAAACTGCGGGCCAATCACTGTTTGGCGTGAGTGTCTTGGCAGAGCGTTTGACCAATCAGCAACTGATTGCGTAACTTTGCGGGAAAAGCGTTGAGCATCCGCGCAAACTCACATGGGTAATGTAGTTCTCAGGCTTAACGTGCAGTCCTATTGTGTTGTGTGTTTGGTGGTTACATGGTTGTAACTGGTGAGTGTTGAGTTTCAACACTTATAAAAGCTTTTTAGCTTAACAAAAACGTCCATTGAATTAAGCACAGACATGCTTCTCACGGTATTTTCATCCTTTGTCAAAAATAAAACCGTTTTTATTATGGATAGGCTATAGAAGGTAGCATATTGCATATTTTTGCCATTGACAGTCAATATTTTATGACTTTGTGTTTAGAATAAGACCCCATTATTTTTTGTGATCATGCCAAAATACAGTATCATATTATATGACGAACATGACCCCTCACATCATACAAAGGAGTGGAATTAAGGGTTGCAATTCATCCTGTGGCCACATGGTGGCAGTATGTCTATAGCCAAAGATATTCTCTTCCACTCTGAACAAATGTTTCTGAAACAATCCATAATTTATCCACATAAACTAAACCCAAAGGTTTGCTTAACCTAAACCATATACAATCATGGAAAATTAGTGTTTGTCTAAAATAGGGCCTATGGGCGTTCTTGAATTTTGCCTTATTCTTCTTAATTATAGTCATGGTTAACTATCTCCATGCCGTGTTTAAATGATGACAGTAATTATTTCTAATCGTCCTATGTAGGCTAAAGAAACACAGTGTGGAGTAGGGTGGCACAACATTGTCGTTCGCAATTTGAGTTGGTGCAATTATCAAATTGTAAAGGTTGCATTTAATTTAGGTAATAAGATGTCCTTTGCAAAGAACAACGTATCCTGTCTTTTTACAGATGTTTACAGTAGTTTGGGCCTCTACAAACATGCTCTGAAAAGCATGTGATTCTTGTAGGCCTATTCGTTTATCCGTCTTCTTTCAAATCTTAATGCTCCTTGAGTTGTTTACAATGTGCACGCTGAACACAAATTTACTTTAAAATAAGATAAGATAAGATAAGATATTCCTTTATTGTCCCACATGGGGAAATTTCATTGATGCAACGCAGGCAGATACAGAGGTAGATACAGAAGAAAAGAACAGATCACTTATAGGAAGTTTGAAAAACACTCTCAGTAGAAGATCTCCTATAAACAAAAACTCCCATAGACAAAACCTCCCATTTCCCAACAAGGGATGGAGGGGAAAAATAATAAAGATAAAATAAATAAATAAATACCATTACATGTGATCACGACAGTAATTGCACATGAATTGCACATGATTTGCACAGTAATTGCACATGAATCACGACAGTAAAATATAATGCAAATCAAATTGAAATTGTCATACGTGTCCATTTCCCCCACATTTCTGTCCTAAGCGTGGAGTTAGAGTGGTAAACTACACCACATAGAATTTCTTGATTTTAAAGTATTGTGTTAAAAGTGTTATTCATGGTTCTGGATACGGGTGTCTCCATTTAGCTGTTCGGCCCCACAGGCTCCGGTCTGTGGCTCTGAGACGGCACACAGTTGGTGGTGGGCTGGTCACGTTTCCACACATACCACTCATTCTCAGGCATCCCTCCCTCCCTGCACTTCACTCTCTTTTTCTCTCTTTGACTTGACCTCTACCTCTATCACTCTTACTATTACTGTGGGACTGTCAATCACCTTCCAGGCTCCTGCCACATGCCACATATTTTCACCTGGCCTTCAAAGTTCCTCCATATGTCACGATTTACAATGATTTGGGTTGGAAAGGAAATCAAATGCTTTCATTGCCCGGACAGCATGAATCAATTGTCACAGTTGTAGAAATCTTCTGTACACCAGAATAGAGGCCTATTCTTGTATGGGAGTAGCAGAAGTAGTAATAGTATACATATTGTTGTAGTAGGCTATCAATAATGGGCCAAATTGCAAAGAGACTATGGAATGTAAACTTTGGTTTATTAATGTCCGTCAGACAAACAGCTGCAGTTTCATCTGTGGTGGCACTGAAGTTGAGTCAGCTCAATGTAAACCTTTCCCAGCTATACATTTGTTGAGAAGGCAACTAGTTTCTACATTATTTAGCACATTGTTATACATTGAACTGAAAAATGTGATGCCTATGTTTAATTAAGCATCAATTCATTCACAGACACAAACATTTGGCTGTTCTCCAGTTCAATGGCCTCTTAACCTCACCAAACAAAGAAATGGTGGAGTAGGTGAGATTTTGGGGTGATTGTGCCAGCTGAATATGCATCTCATTCAACAAAGTGTCAGACAGTGGTATTAATTTACAAATGAATGTTGATTAGCTTTAATTTCTGGTTTCAATGGTGCTTGCGATGTTCCAAGTCCATTAAGCCACGTCCTAGTAAAACAACACAAGACAGCAATACGTTGCAAAATGACATGTGAATAGGAAACATTTTCTTTGACCCATTGGGAAAAAGTGTAGGATGTGTTTTGGGTTTGTAGAGGAAGAAGGGAGAAACAAAGAGCGTGGGAAACAGTGATGTCACTCTCAGAAACACATTTAGAAAACAAGACGTTTGGTGGGAAAGTCATTACTGGGTCATTGCAGCTGAGATATGGCCATGAGAGTTGAGATAAAACTGAGCAATGCCAGAGATTGTGCTAAATAGCAACATGTACAAAATACTCAATGGATTGTTTTAGTTCATTTGAATCAATTGGTCAAACACTTCATGGACAAGATTAAATATTAAACAGAACTTACTGATTAAAAGGACAACTGTTACTTGCCACATACAGAAACAGTATACACATTATTACTATTTACTAGTAAACCTGATCAAGTTTGCGGATGACACAACCCTCATCGGGCTCATCTCAGATGGGAATGAGTCTGTCTACAGGAGGGAGGTGGACCGGCTGGTGTCCTGGTGCAGCGGTAACAACCTGGAGTTCAACGCCCAGAAAACAGTGAAGATGATCGTGGACTTCAGGAAAGTCACAGCCCCCCAGCTCCCTCTCACTATCAAAGACTCCCCCATCTCCACTGTGGACTCCTCCGCTTCCTCAGCACCACCATCACCCAGGACCTCAAGTGGGAGCCCCACCATCAGCTCCCTCATCAAGAAGGCCCAGCAGAGGATGTACTTCCTGTGGCAGCTGAGGAAAGCCGAGCTGACAGCGGAGATGATGGTGCAGTTCTACACAGCCATCATTGAATCCATCCTTACCTCCTCCATCACTGTGTGGTACACTGGAGCCACAGCCAGGGACAAACGGAGACTACAGCGCATTGTGCGCTCTGCTGAGAAGGTGATCGGCTGCAGACATCTCTGCAGGACCTGTACGTCTCCAGGACTCTGGAACGTGCAGGTCGGACCACAACCGACCCTTCTCACCCAGGACATGGACTGTTTGAGCCACTCCCCTCAGGCAGGAGGCCACTCCCCTCAGGCAGGAGGCCACTCCCCTCAGTCAGGAGGCTACGGCCCATCCGGACCAGAACCTCCCGCCACAAGAGCACTTTCTTTCCCTCTGCCGTTGAACTCATGAACACTTCTAACACCTGTCACTTTACCATTATTTAATCAATCATTCACTGCACTGTTCACTTTCAGCACAAAATCTATAAATTTAACTGTAAATTTTGTGTGCATTGTAAGCCTATTTTATTTTTTGATTATAGTAGATTTTAATAATTTCTTGTTAATGCATGCCCTTTTTGATCTGATATGTTGTATTAACATTGTTGCACCAAATCGACAATGCAAGTTTCTATGTTTGGGATTTTTTTGTTCATTATGGCAACAAAAGTACTACATTTTGTTACTTAATTTCATAAAAAAATATATAAAAATCTACTTACTTAAGTAAAACTATTGAAGTATATGTTTAAAATATTACTTTTTGAGTAAAACTAGATTCAAACTATGTAAAGATCTACTTAAGGGTTTCTTTTACAAATATTTTTGTTTGTTTAAAACAAGGATTGGAACTCTTGAACACGCTGTATTGAACGAGCTGAAATATAACCCCTCACACCGTACTAGTACTTTTTACTTTTCAGTCCTTTTCAAAAATATAGTGAAAGATACAGTACCTGTCAGATGTAGTGAAGGAAAAGTAAAAAGTCTTCATTGTAACATTTGCTGGAGTAAAGTACTTTAACTTTTATACTTCATTGCATTCCATTACTGTACATTACTATACTTAAAGCCGTTAAGTATAGTTAAAGGGCTTATACATAGATTCACATGATTATTATCAGGATTATGCTTAAGATCTTGTCTATTTTGATCCTTTATAATTTCACTTCCTGGTTGGACATGGAAAGGCCTAGAGGTGATTCCATAGCAGTTACCATTAAGTTTATTTCATTTACAGAAAATATATAAGTAAAATATATCACAACACCTTTATTTTGTACAATTAATGTTTAAGAAAATGGTGTTCCTTGTGGGTAATTTTGGACGCATTCACCACTGAAACTAAAGCTGGACTAGAACAGAATCAAACCAAATCTGCTTCCTGTCATTTTCAACTTTTTTGTCTCAACTTTCCTTCATAAACTGCCACTTGAACGTGCACTACAGTTTCTATCCCATTAGATTAGACACTAGTCCATAACCAACAAAATATAAAAAAAACTTGTCATTGCACACTTAAATACTAATCCTACTACTACTACTACTACTACGGTACTTGCATGCAGTCCTTCGTTAGTACATTATGAATGGTTGAGTGGTCAGGGTGAACTGATGACATCACGACCAGGGCATGTGGGTCATTGGAGTACATGAATATTCACGTTAATTATCAGCAGCAGAGGATTCCTGTGGGGATTCTAGCATTCAGGCCGTGTTATGTCTGAACTGTACAGCAGACAGCGTTCAGTCTCCTTCAACCTTCTCGTACTTTTCTCACTGTGTTTGTACTTCATTCGTAGCTTTAGCTGAAGGACACACAGCATTCCTATGTGCAATGTTTTGGTTTATGTTGTGGAATTACACTCAATATTTAGACATTTTAGACATATAATGCATTCATTCAGCTTTTTTCTTGTTTCTTGTTATTCTTTCTCAGACTGCCTGCCTGAAATAGACATAATATAGTCCACCTGAAGTACTGGTTAAAGTGATGTATTTATGTATTGTCTCAATGTATTCTTTCAATGATTTACTTTTCCACTTCAAACCATCCAACTAATGTGTTTAGAAAGCAGTTTCTCCCCTCTTTATCCAGACATTAGGGCAACAATGACTGTTTGTGACCAGCCATATTCTGATCATCGTTAGTCGTTATCTAGATCTGTGGTTCCCAAAATGGGTGCTGGGACCCCCGGAGGGTCTCAAAGCATGAACTGGAGGTCGAGAGATGATTTCAATGTAATTTTAAAATTATGTCTATTTTTTTAAACTGAAAACAGTGTTTTACTAAAAGTGGGACATGTAACATAATAAACTACCAAAATACTTACAACTAAAGGAACTTACTCAAATATTTACAACTTTAAATTATTACAGACATCTATTTCATTTTACTGTGGGGGTTGTATGGTTATTTTGGGGGTTCCGGTCTGAAATGTTTGGGAACCCCCCTGATCTAGATCACTGTTTTTCAAATTGTGATACGCAAGGTCCTGTAGGTGGTACTTGGACACCTCCTTTTTGCTCTTCCTTTTCTCAGTTAAAACTACACTGGCACTGATGTATTCCTAATCCCCTTATTCCACCTTTCCTACTTTTGGGAAATATTCTATAAAACAATGCACAGATTCCCTGGGTGGCCCGAAAACGGCATTTTAGTCTGTGTAGAACTTATTTTCTCTCAAGGTTGGCAGCCCCATGCTAACTACAACTGGAAAAGGGATTACCTCACATGGAGGTGCCCAGACAGGCTTCTGGAATAAGGTGAATAAGACCTGGTTTAGCCCTGATTTAGACCTGGATTAGTCCTGTTATACCTAATGATGAGAACCATTGATCTAGATCGTACAGACTAAAACAAAAATAAGTTTTTATCCCAAAGACAGTGACAGTATTAAATAAAAAAAAGTCAACACAGATACACTCTTTTTTAAAGAAACTTTCAGTCACCATATTTCAACCTTTATTTGGTTGATGATGTACAATAGAAATACAATCGTACAATAAATAAACAACTAAACTAAAATATTCATGAGTGTCAGCCCTCCCAGACATAGGTATAAAAATGTTTTATAGAATGTGTAAAGTAGAAAATTCTTCACAGCATAATTTACCATTTCCAATTTATTCTTGTGGGGTTATATTTTCAAAACAAAAGCACTATTGGGCGAGTTGGTCTCAAATAATACCTTTAAGCACATGTCTTTAGAGCCCTCAGACAATGGGAGTTTAAGTCCCCTGAACTCTAATTGCATATTATTTGGTCATTAGTGTCTAGTCAGCCATATTTATGCCTTCCCTTTGGCATTACCTTGACCATTAACTGCCCACCGCAGACACGATAAACTATAATCATTCAGCATGGAGCTACAAAAACTATTATCTTGTCTGGCTTGCGATTATGGCCTTCCCACTGACCAGCCATTACTTTATTTAAGCCATAATCAGCTCCTAAATGTTGCTACACCAAGTAATGCTGATACTACATAAATGTAATGACTCTATTTCATCTCTATTCCTTTGCGAGAGGAGAGGCTTAATCCTAGCAATTTAATCTCACGGACAGAATAACTTAACCAGTGACAGTTAATGGCTTTTATCAGTGCGTTGAGTGAAAGTCCCACCCCCAGCACCAGGACCAGGACCACAGCTGGGTGCTCGGCCTGCCTGGACTTTGACAGATGGTCCAATGGGACGCTGGAGACCGCAAGAGGGAGGAACCAGGGACTATAGTCGAGGTTGGACGCATGATGATGAGGGGGACAATGCTAATGCACAGACAAGTGAGTGAGAAGAGGGTGATAAAGGCCTGCGGACGCTGCCTGTGCTCACGGACGTTCACAAGATGCAGGAAAACTCAATGTGAAGTCATGAAATGTAATGTATTTGGATTATATTAGCAGAGAATGGCCCAGACAAATGGAATAATACAACAATGAATTTATTTCAGAACAATGGAAACCCGTCTCCGAGGACAAAGACATTCTAATTTGGTTTGAGTGAAATTGGTGAGAACATCAAAATATCTCTTTATTTTTCTTGACCTGACCAGCTTTAGCCTAATTAAACCATGTATTGTTTATCATAGCAGTGTTTCCCAATCAGGGGTATGAGGACCCTTGTTGCACTGACCAGAGGCTACTTTCTGACTTCTGATTTTAGAAAGAAGTGGAAATTGAATGAAAAAACAGTACTGCAATCAGATTTGACATTTATGTATCAAAGTTCAAATTTTTAAACGTGTTTGGGAGAATTTACAAAAATGACTTAACTAGAATAAAATAACTGACAAATTCATGCAAATATTTTGTTGTTTGTGAAGGAATTTATGGCACTTAAAATATTACAGCCTTTGCAATTTGTTAATTGTGTCGTTTGCGATTAATCTTGCAGCCATTGTAGGGAATGTTTTTAATAGTATGATTTAAAGAACTCTTTAACACTTTAAACTGTATTTTAAGAGTGTCTTTGAGACATAGTGTTGGGAACCACTTTATTACAGAATAGTTAACATCCAAAGGCATGTTCCTTTAGGCCGTACCTAAATGTACATAATAGCTTCATATGGGCAATAGCAGGCATACGCTGTTGGACAGAAACATAAAAAGCCATTGGAAAAATATTTAATATAAAACAAATGGTCCTATTCATTCCAAATATGTTATGGTTCCAACAGTTATGTAGAACTGTGGAGTTTAGACTTGATTCAAGGCTATCAATAGGCTTCTTTAAATGCTTTGTAAATACCAGTCCTGCTCAGAAAGTGTTCAGTCAAAATATGGAGGACAGTGTTGTGTCTATTCAATAGACACACAACACTAGAATCTATTGCCAAACCTAAATGAATATAATCATAGTGCAACTGTGATTATATTCTGTTTGGTTGTTGCATCCAAGGAGACCCTGCGAGACCCTGCTCCACACCAGAGAGACCCTGCTCCACACTAGAGAGACCCTGCTCCACACTAGAGAGACCCTGCTCCACACTAGAGAGACCCTGCTCCACACCAGAGAGACCCTGCTCCACACTAGAGAGACTCTGCTCCACACCAGAGAGACCCTGCTCCACACTAGAGAGACCCTGCTCCACACCAGAGAGACCCTGCTCCACACTAGAGAGACCCTGCTCCACACCAGAGAGACCCTGCTCCAGACCAGAGAGATTCTGCTCCACACCAGAGAGTCTCTGCTCCACACCAGAGAGTCTCTGCTCCAGACCAGAGAGACTCTGCTCCAGACCAGAGAGACTCTGCTCCACACCAGAGAGACCCTGCTCCAGACCAGAGAGATTCTGCTCCACACCAGAGAGTCTCTGCTCCACACCAGAGAGTCTCTGCTCCAGACCAGAGACTGACCCTGCTCCACACCAGAGAGACTCTGCTCCACACCAGAGAGACTCTGCTCCACCAGAGAGACTCTGCTCCAGACCAGAGACCCTGCTCCAGACCAGAGAGATTCTGCTCCACACCAGAGAGTCTCTGCTCCACACCAGAGAGTCTCTGCTCCAGACCAGAGACTGACCCTGCTCCACACCAGAGAGACTCTGCTCCACACCAGAGAGACCCTGCTCCACACCAGAGACCCTGCTCCAGACCAGAGAGACCCTGCTCCACACCAGAGAGACCCTGCTCCACACCAGAGAGACTCTGCTCCAGACCAGAGACCCTGCTCCAGACCAGAGAGACTCTGCTCCACACCAGAGAGACCCTGCTCCACACCAGAGAGACTCTGCTCCACACCAGAGAGACCCTGCTCCACACCAGAGAGACCCTGCTCCAGACCAGAGAGACCCTGCTCCACACCAGAGAGACTCTGCTCCAGACCAGAGACCCTGCTCCAGACCAGAGAGACTCTGCTCCACACCAGAGAGACCCTGCTCCACACCAGAGAGACTCTGCTCCACACCAGAGAGACCCTGCTCCACACCAGAGAGACCCTGCTCCAGACCAGAGAGACCCTGCTCCACACCAGAGAGACTCTGCTCCACACCAGAGAGACCCTGCTCCACACCAGAGAGACCCTGCTCCAGACCAGAGAGACCCTGCTCCAGACCAGAGAGACTCTGCTCTAGACCACTTTAATGAGCAATTGAGCATAGATCCCCGCCCCCGAAGCATGCCCCGCCCCCAAGAGCCGCTCCCTCCGCACAGAGCTCCTCATGAACTGCGCCCGTCTCAAAGAAACCCCCGCGAAACCAAGCGGCGCGCAGGCAGACACATGCTCGGTACTTCTGGTAGTGACTGTCAAAATAAGAGCTGTCTTTAAATCGTACGAGGGAAAATGTGGGTTAGGTCGAATATATTGAGCTAAATAAGAAGCCTACATCACAGACTAAAGTAGGCCACTTTAAATGTCTCCGTTTGGGAATTGAATTTTTCCTCTGCTTTCGACCTTCCTTCAATAGTGAGGTTTGATGCTGGGAAAACCTGCCTGGGGTTGAATGATGCACAGAAGTTACGCTAGCGCAGCTTTAATGTAATTTGTTGTCAATTAAATCTTACTTTTTATCTTAAGTAGTACCACCAGTACTACTTACACACATGTAGTACTCTTACACACATCTTGTACTTTTACGCAAGAACGCAGACACTCGCAATGGCTTCAGCCATTGCATATTATCTAGTATGGTTTTGTTACATGCCCCCTACTCTAAAAAATAATATATGGATTTTAGAGTAGATTGACAGAAAAAGAAAAATGTTCTATTTTATTTTTGTCTTTTCCACGTTCTTGTCAACCCCTGCAGGTGTGAAGAATCAGAAAGGAATTAGACTACTCACATCAGATGCGTCAGACTTTACGTAAGACTTTACTGTTAACTTCAGATAATAGTCATCATAGTTCTGGTGTGCAAGCCTATTTCTATTTTTTATGGCAGATTTTAATTGTTTTTCTTTATAACTTATATAGGTAGTTTTATCATTGTTCGTAATATTATATTGCACAGAATCCCAAAAGCAAGTTCCTATATTTGTGAATTCTGTTAATTGACAATGGCAATAAACCTGTTCTGATTCTGATTCTGAGAAAGCCTGATGAACTCAAAATCACTGTCAGTTACTGCACTACTCTACACAACATTGGACTATGGTCTATTAAAAAAGAAAGAGTCTTGGGCATTATTTTTTGTCAGTAATTATTCGTATGTTTACTCCATCCATCCATCCATCCATTTTCTACCGCTTGTTCCCTTTCGGGGTCGCGGGTGACTGGAGCCTATCCCAGTAACTTCGGGCCTTAGGCCGGGTACACCCTGGACAGTGGCCAACTTGTCGAAGGGCCAACAATGGACAGGTCGTATGTTTACTCGATTTAGTTATTAATCCTTTTTTCATTTTTCGCCATGTTTTGTGTTCTCGTCACAGGTTCTTTACTTTGAAGAGTGTCTCCACTTCCTGTACCGCGGTGCTAAAATGGTCGCCCTTGACTTCCTGAAAGATTGACAGCTTGAACCGCTCGGTTATTGTTAGTGGAAGCGAGCTCTCCGTTGTGTGCGCCAGGCGGTCACTGCTGCTCCACCAAGAGCCTTTTCTTGGATTTACCCGGACACTTTTGTACAAGTTCGCCTCTTCGGGACTCGGCGTGGAGTCTGAACGCACCCGCGGGGCATGAAAGTGCGGCGGCCGCTTGAAAGAAAGTAAAAGAGGAGGCTGACGCTGCGCTTGATGGCTGCTGGGGATGGAGCCCAGCTGCCGGCCACAGTAGCGGCGAGCCGCAGCGTGGAGAAGGCGCTGGAGGAGGCTGCAGCCAGCGGGGCTCTCAACTTAACCAACCGCAAACTGAGGGAGTTTCCCCGGAGCGCCAGGAACTACGACCTGTCCGACATTACTCACGCAGGTCAGTCCGCGGTCTCTGTTTTCACTCCGGGGTTTTCACGCGTTTTCTAAAAGCACGCGCCTCTTTGTTTTATCGCCACCTGCTTCTTCTCCTTCTGACGGGAACGCACGCCCCCTTCTCGGCCCACGTTTGCCCACTGTTCTCCTCATGCCCATCTCATGCCCTCCTCATGCCCTCCTCATGCCCATCTCATGCTCTCCTCATGCTCTCCTCATGCCCTCCTCATGCCCATCTCATGCTCTCCTCATGCCCATCTCATGCCCTCTTCATGCCCATCTCATGTTCTCCTCATGCCCTCCTCATGCCCATCTCATGTTCTCCTCATTCCCTCCTCATGCCCATCTCATTCCCTCCTCATGCCCTCCTCATGCCCATCTCATGCTCTCCTCATGCCCTCCTCATGCCCATCTCATGCTCTCCTCATACTCATCTCATGCCCTCCTCATGCCCATCTCATGCCCATCTCATGCTCTCCTCATGCCCATCTCATGCTCTCCTCATGCCCATCTCATGCTCTCCTCATGCCCTCCTCATGCCCATCTCATGCTCTCCTCATGCCCTCCTCATGCCCATCTCATGCTCTCCTCATGCCCTCCTCATGCCCTCCTCATGCTCTCCTCATGCCCTCCTCATGCCCATCTCATGCCATCCTCATGCCCATCTCATGCTCTCCTCATGCCCATCTCATCCTCTCCTCATGCCCATCTCATGCCCTCCTCATGCCCATCTCATGCTCTCCTCATGCCCATCTCATGCCCTCCTCATGCCCTCCTCATGCCCTCCTCATGCCCTCCTCATGCCCGTCTCATGCCCTCCTCATGTCCATCTCATGCCCATCTCATGCCCTCATGCTCATCTCATGCCCTCCTCATGCCCTCCTCATGCCCATCTCATGCTCTCCTCATGCCCTCCTCATGCCCATCTCATGCTCTCCTCATGCCCATCTCATGCTCTCCTCATGCCCTCATCATGCCCATCTCATGCTCTCCTCATGCTCTCCTCATGCTCTCCTCATGCTCTCCTCATGCCCTCCTCATGCCCGTCTCATGCCCTCCTCATGCCCTCCTCATGCCCTCCTCATGCTCTCCTCATGCTCTCCTCATGCCCTCCTCATGCCCGTCTCATGCCCTCCTCATGCCCTCATCATGCCCATCTCATGCCCATCTCATGCCCTCATGCTCTCCTCATGCCCGTCTCATGCCCTCCTCATGCCCATCTCATGCTCTCCTCATGCCCTCCTCATGCCCTCCTCATGCCCTCATCATGCCCATCTCATGCCCATCTCATGCCCTCATGCTCTCCTCATGCCCGTCTCATGCCCTCCTCATGCCCATCTCATGCCCGTCTCATGCCCTCCTCATGCCCTCCTCATGCCCTCCTCATGCCCTCCTCATGCCCTCATCATGCCCATCTCATGCCCATCTCATGCCCTCATGCTCTCCTCATGCCCGTCTCATGCCCTCCTCATGCCCATCTCATGCTCTCCTCATGCTCTCCTCATGCCCTCATCATGCCCATCTCATGCTCTCCTCATGCTCTCCTCATGCCCTCCTCATGCCCTCCTCATGCCCTCCTCATGCCCGTCTCATGCCCGCCTCATGCCCTCCTCATGCCCATCTCATGTTCTCCTCATGCCCTCCTCATGCCCACCCTAATGACCACCCTTATGCTTGTCACAACTTTATACCGTTCATTCGAAGATAAACTAACTCTTGTTTTAGATCTGTTGAAGACGCTCTTGTGGCCCAACGGTTATATTTTTGTGTAAATGACATTCATTCATCCTCAAAGGCCACTGGGCTTATTTAGCCTTTTTCTTTCACAACTCAAGCTAAAGTTCATTTCAAATCACTAAATGCTAAAGAAGACTACTTCCATGTCACTTTTTCTATTTCCTCATTCTGCACACGGACAGCCCACACTAGTGTTGTCACAATACAAACATTTCAAACTATATGAAGGAATAGGCTCGGTACAGATTTTGATTCCACAATAATAATAAGACAAGATAAGCTTTTAGACAAGAGGCTGCTATTTTCAACATGAAATAATTGCACTTTCTTTTTTCTTTCTTTTACTATGGTTCTTGTACTGTTCTGTTAAAGCTCAAGATCTTTCTAAAAACTTACAGGAAGTTCACATTTTGCCCCGTTTGGGATTTTGTTTCTGTTTAAATACTTTTTTCAAATGAGTGTCTAGTTTCTATTCTAGTTTATGCATTGATTAGTGTCTGATTTTTGCCCCTTTTGTCAACCCTACAACCCAAAAATGTTGCTAGCCTTCTAAATAACTTGAAAATAAGTTTTAACCTAAGGCCCGAAGTCACTGGGATAGGCTCCAGTCACCCGCGACCCCGAAAGGGAACAAGCAGTAGAAAATGGATGGATGGATGGATGGATAAGTTTTAACCTTTACATTTGGTTGTATTAAACTTGTAATGTTCTCACAAAAACAAGATGGTTTGTCTTCTAACCTCTTCTTTGACTGACAGCCCTGGAGACCCAACATGGCACCCTCTCACTAAGCAATTTCCTGATTATATGCCACTTAATCTCTATTAGTTTGCCTGCACAGGAAAGCAATAATAGATATCTGGAGTGACGATCTTTACAGTGAGGCGAGACAAAAAAAATGACTCAACCTCAGCTTTTCCCTGCTGAAAAGAGGATTACCCCTTTTCCCCCAGGTGGGAGAAATCCATCCACACTTGCGATTTAAAGAGGCACTCCTTCTATTTAGTTCTTTTAAGGCTTCAGTAATTATGACCATCTGCTAGGAACATGTTCGGTATGGGCCTTGTGGGATAAAAGACCTCGAACACTTTGGTATAAACACACACACACCTGCTAGCTGCTAATTCTGCGCTAATGGCTGTGATATTTCATACCTATGCTAATTGCAAGCGTGATTGTAATGTGTTTATCCATAGGGGGAAAGCAGCTTAATTTGATCAGTCGATTAGCGATGTGGTGTTTTAAAGAGTTTGGGGGCTAAAGGAGTTCCACACCAGAGGGATTTTCAGGAATCTTTAAGGAAGGAAGGGTTTAATGGGTTCCAAGAATCGTTGTGAGGTGGGATTCAAAAGATGGCCGTGAAAGGAAAGGGGTTTCTGGGTGTTATTTTTGACCATGCTATTAATAAAAGATACTATTGAGTACTTCTAGATGGATGTGAATATTTAAAAGCTTTGGGATGATTGATGGTAGATGTCTGCTTCTGTGATCTGGTCCTACAATGGATTTCTGTTAGGGCTGAACCATTTTAGCAAATTGTAATTTATGTTTTAAAAAAAAAAGGTTTTGGTATCAATAAATTAAATAAAACAAACGGAGCAAGACACAGAGGGAAAAAAGACAAAAATAAAAAAGAGTAGTCCGTAGAAACACATGTCTCCTTTTGGATCCGTCCCATTTGTTCTTATGTCCAGAACATTTTTCCATTTATTTTCAAATTCACTTCCAAAGTGACTCTTTCCAAGTTGTAAATGTCCAAAGATATTTCAGTCCAGTCCTTGACAGTCTTCTCCGTCCTCGTCATCCATTTTCTTGTTTTTGCTTTTTTGCTGCGGCCAAAAGTACATTCCACAGGTATCCATCTACTGTTTCCATTGTTTGAGTTTTACATCACAGATACATAGCTTTAAATTAAAATGGAATGTCTGTATTTAAGACTGTTTGCAGTGCCTCATTAATCTCAATCCAGTGTTTATGAAAAATAGTCCCAAAGAGTCCCAAAACACATGATAGCGATGAGCCACTGATGTGTCCCTGTGAATAATGAGTACTTTGACATACCGTGATGCATTTTTCCAACAAAATTCTTTCCAAACAGGAGATTTTGTGCCTCTCCATTTACATGTGCATATAGATTCTCATTCTTCATCAGTTATACCACAATTTCCTTCTTTTTCCCCATTTTACTTTGGTACATCTAGTTAACACAGGAAATTATTTTACTTTATTAATTGCCTTTGTCTTTGCGGTTTGGTAATTGTGACCGTTCATAGTTCGATTTGATTATGATATATATTGCAGCTCTAATATTTCTTTGTGTTGTTTTCCAAGATTCATAACAAAACTATTAATAAAGTAATAATAAAGGTGTATTCAATTCCAAAGACCATAAACTGTAAATCATTGGACATCTAAACTGTGAGTGTAATGTAAATGAACAAACTAAACACCACCTTTATTTGATAATTTATGTTTTTTGACAATTTTTCCAGTCCAGCATTTTGTAAGGAAATATTCAATCTGATGGACAATGATAGCGTTGTAAATAATTTATCTAGAGTGGCATTGCAGTTTCAGGAGTGCGATATAGTCTGCTTGTTCAGCATCAAATTCTTGTCATCTTCGGTCCCAGAAGCTTCATATATTGTGGTCGTATCGCACAACGAGCTGAGGCGACAGATTCTGGTCGGCGTGGTGACAGACGGGATATATTTGGGCCCATTCCCAGTGGCAGAGGCTGATTCAGTGTGCTCTAATTCAATCCGTGACTCCTCCACTGCTCGATAGTAGACATTCTGAGCTGATTACATGTCTGTGGAGCAGCCGGGCCCAATTTGGCTAATGTCTACAATTGAAGTAATGAAGCACTCTCTGCCTCTGCCCCGTCTGTGTAGGTGGGTCTGACAGTTGTCCTGATTCACCCGAGTCAGCCTTTTCCACAGGTAGCTTCTTGTTCGTTTCAATGGAGAGAGCGCAGTATTGCATCCTATTGGGACATAACATACAATCCACAAAATAACCTGTTTAATCCATTATACAGGCCTTATGTTATTATAAATGCGTCATTGCACGAATCAAAATGACAGGATGCCGTGTTTGGTAACCAATTGTGAAAATACAGCCCATGTCAAATATACGTATAGGAGATTAAAGTACTTTTGATAATACTACAGCTTGCTTTCACCTACTCATGAATTATCCAAATTGAAGATTGTTTAGGGTGTTTTTGGTGTCACTATCAGAATCGACAGAGATTGATATGATCGGCTAGTTGTAAATACTTTATAATACAATTTGTTGATTGGAGGGATGTGTTTTTATAGCAGCTGATTCTGAATTGGCCTTAGATTAGTCGGCCAACTTGTTTAAAAATACATAGGACCAACTGACCTACAAGAAATAATTAATCATCTTTCAAAAATAAAATTCTGACTTTAACTGAATCTATTATGTACTTTTTTCTTCTTTTTAAATGCTGTATATTAATGTATGTAACTTTTTAGCCAAATGCACTAGAATAAAAGCATTGTTTTTATTGCACTGACAAACTCCCACTTGTTTCCATGTAAATGCTGTTTCTTTGGCTACAACATTCCAAAGTGAAATGTATTCATCCCCATGAAGAATGTTCTGAATGGTATGGTATGGTTTTAACTTTCTATTCCCATGGGATCATGCAGGTGACGCGCCTCCTCCAGAAAGTTGCACACTGACTTGTTTTAATTGAATGTATTATTATAACTTCAAATATTTCCTTTGGATTGGATTCGGCATAAAATAGGGGAAAATATGATCTATTCACGGTCAACCGTTGATTTTTGGAGTGTTACATTCAGATATTCAATCATGTATAGAGGATGGCTGTGTATGTATTTGCGTACATTGTATATTTTCTGATGGTTTTAAGGTGCTATGCCAGTTGGTTGGACAGATAGCACACATCACCACTGTATTTCTGCTTACGCACTGTAAGGAGACCAGTGGAGCTTGAAGGAAACAAAGGTTTACATCATTTCTGAGGCTAATTAGTTTTAGATGGCGGACTTGAAGAACGAAGAAGACCGAAAAGAAAAGTGCAAGGTTAGGAGAAGCACCGGTGCAGTCAGCCACATCCATTGCAAGTACTTATTTAATGGGGTTACCGTGATGATATACTGCATACTTCTCCACTCCATCGATTCTGCAGCTGTGAGAATCTGCTGTATCACTCTCCAGACATTTACACTTGCTCTGTACAGCACGGCCAAATGGGAAGTTTAATTGAATAACTATTGTTTGGTGGTGAAAATTCAGATCAAATTTACTTACTTACTTACGGATTAGTTTATTATTGAAACTGTGTAAACCTAGAAGTAGAAGTGAAGTCGGTGGCTTTACATGTCTAAGAAACTGATAGAGGAAGTGTCTGGGTGAAGGTTTACTGTAATTAATAGATTATATGCAATCAAACTTTATAATACAGGAACCTGGATTGTTGCTCATAATGGCTGGTAACTGCCATAGGAATAGAAAAGTGCTGATTGTCTTTTTAAATGGCAAAGCTGCTCCTGTTGGTATTGGATGGTGTGTTGCGTCTGCACAATGCTAATGTGCATGCTACAGTGCAGAACAGGGCTATTCAACAACATTTCCCTCAGGGGCAGATTTGTCACAGCATGTTACTACTTTTGGCACGGTTTAGGATCACACACAATATCCCCAACACTAGATACGTTATAATAATGATGATAAAACAACTGCTATATTTGTTTTTGTGAAAGATAAATGAAAAAAGGCGTTGCCAACATTGCTCCGCCAATCCAGTACTGAACCAATTTTAAATGTAGGACTAGACTAGTACAAACGGGTCTAAACTAGCGCCAAACTATGTGTAAATCAGAAAAAAAGTGTCGGGTCAAATAGTTTGGGCAACCTGAATAGGCCTGGATTAGATGCTAGGCCATTGACGATATTTACTTTGCGGCTCAACATTAATAGTAGTAGTAAATCATCTACTACTACTTTTTGACAGAAAATGTGAAGTCATGTTGCCATCCTCAAAACTAGCTTTCTATTTGAAAACCTGTAGTCATGTAGAAGACGTTTTGCATGGACAAATCACCGCTTTAGCCACCCCTGACACTATTGACTGCCTTTTACCCAGCATCTTATCTAGAGTACACTTGAGCAGGCCGGCACATGGGGAGGACCAATGCGCTGGTTGCACTGGGATAACACTGGGTAGCTGCGAGGCCAGGCTCTTTATGATAACATCAGCCCCCTCCGCCTCCCTTCCATCCACCTCAGCCCCCAGCGGAACAGTTTCCCTCCGGAGGTCAAAGGTTTACGCACATGTACACAGACACACACTCGCCCTATGTTCCCAAGTCGCTCCCAGGGCCTTCTGCGAACAAAGCGGGGCCATTGTGAGCGGGCCGCGCACCTTTTCTGACGGGGGCGTTCGTGTTGTGGTACAGCGGCTCTGGTTTGGCTTTTGATGGCGACGCACCGCGGGGCAAATGCGTTGAGAACAAGCAGGCTTTATGTGTATGATGTATGGGCCGCTGACTGTGAAGAAAAGGAGCGTACTGATAAAATGTGATGTCTGTGGGTTAACAAGAGAGCGCTGGAAGCTTATTGGGAATATAGGGCATTTTAGTGGTTAGCTTGTGTGCTAATTGAGTGGCGTAGGTTAAGTTGGCAGCAATAAATGTGTCAACTACAAGGATGAGACTTGCAACCAAATGTGTTTTACATGAATGCCCAGTTTAAGATCTCAACAGCAATTGGCAGCAAAGACAGGAAAAAATATTGTTTATTGACTAGGGCTGCACAATATATCGTAAAAGTATCGATATTGCAATATTAGCTGATGCACGAATCAATATTGCAACAAAAACATATCGCAAAACCCAAAGGTCCAGACGTTTTTGAATGGAAAAAGGCAGATTTAGATAAGCCTTAAGGCGTGTACATTTGAGTTAAAATTCAACACAATATTGTATCAACAAAACAAAACAAAACAAAACATTAAAATATCACAGTAACGCCAAGGTCTTTCAATAGGCTGAATTTGAAAAGGTTGATTTATTTTTTATTCATGATTTTCTTTTTCAGTCTAAATTCGCCTCTGTTTCATCTTGAGTAATTTTTTATTTTGTTTTATTGAAATTACTTAACAGCCACATTGCATATTACAAACATTTCCAATATTGTGCATTGACTATGGATTTCCGAAACAAAACCCTTAGCCTTTACCTTTTGTGATGGGGAAATTCACATAAAATCCTGCACGTCATAAGGCGCTGGTACAGCTGGCAGCCCGGTGTAAACGCTCTCTCTTCTTTCTCACACTTATTGTGCTTTATCTCCTATATTTTGTAAATATAGTTAGTACATTTTTTCTATTTTACTGTACGATAGGGACACGCGCTGGAATAGTTTTTTAATTCAACTGTTTTGGACTTTTTTCGGCTGGATTTGAGCGTTTTTCGTTGTGTTGTTGTGACGTGAGCTAGCTCCGAGCGAGCCCACCAGCCCCCTCCTCCCCCCGCGCCCTCCGGCCGCGCTAAAGTACGGCGTGTCGTCGGTACACGTTTATATACACGTTTATATACACGTTTATATGAAAGAGGAACTTCACGAATGATCGGGACACGCACTGGAATCACTTTAAATGAACTTGTTTTGACTTTATTCGGCTGGATTGAGTGTTTTCGTCGTGTCGTTGCGATGTGTTTTGGCTGAGTCCCCCTGCTCCGGCCCCGCCCCCGGCTCCGGCCCCGCCCCCCGGCCGGCGCCGTACCGCGTTTCCACAAAGGAGGAACTCATGAAACTGCAGTCGTCTTACCCGGAGATCGTCACGTTATCCCGTCGCAATACTGACCTAACCTAATACTGATGTGCAATTCTGTCGTATGTGCAATTGCTGTTGGAATTCATGTGCAATTACTGTGAAATTCATGTGCAATCTATGTGCTGTCGTGACACATATTCATGTGCAATTACTGTCGGGATCACATGCAATGGTATTTATTTATTTGTCTATGGGAGTTTTTATTTATTTATAGGAGATCTTCTACTGAAAGTGTTTTTCAGACTTCCTATAAGTGATCTGTTCTTCTGTATCTACCTCTGTATCTACCTGCGTTGCACCAATGAAATTTCCCCATGTGGGACAATAAAGGAATATCTTATCTTATCTTATCTTATCTTATCTTACGTGCATCTAGAGGAGCAGAACCAAGTCTTTTCAATGTTTGTTCTGTGGTTTCACCCGAGAATGCCTCTTCTATTAAATCAAAGTGCACGGCTGCTTATATTAACGCTCGCTTATGTGGAATGATACTGTGACTTTGATGTAAACACTGGCTCTAAATTACAGGCAAGCTACTGTAATAATGGACTCATTCCAGGAAAAGTACGACTAAAGCATTTTCCCTCCCTCACTTTTGTCGTGACTGGAGAGCTATCCTGAGTTTGAACAGTATGGGTTATAAATGTGCTGTCCCCTGAAGCAACCTTCAACCTTCACTACGCTGTTGGTTTAGTATTTTTTATGTTGTACCTTGTATTTGGTACATATTCTTCTCCAATATAGACAAAATACACTTGGTTCTATACAGACAACATTGGATACAGTCCCATATTTGCACTTTTTATTGTATCAGTTATTGACATTAGGGCTCTCATTTATGGGACAATATTCTTTTTTGGGCTGACCCATTGGAAAGACTTTATTGTAACACTTTAGAGCGATCAGTCAGTGTCTAAAAATGACTTCTATGTATTTGTTATATGTTCTCTAATATGTAGAATAATGCATTGTATAGACGGATTTTCTTGATTATATATTAAATCAAAATTTGCCCCAAAATTATCTGCACAACTTATTGATCATGACCCACATTAGTTAAAAAAAAATTGTCTTAAAACATCAAAAACAGAACAAATTCATTTTTAACTGTAGTGGTCTAAATGTATTCCTTATTTTGCTAATGAATTTTGAGCTGTGTATTCATTATAATGCCATTACCACAATAAAGTTAACAAACATTAGCATGCTAACAGTGCCCTTCCTGCTTTGCTGGGATTAAAACGCTCTACAATTAAAAGCAGTTCGCACACAGAGGTCTCATTTTGACCATAAAAGCTGCGTGAATGCATTATATCTGTGATGGGGTCAAAATAGATTTGACTTTGTTACACTACACATTTTAACTTCATGGAGAAATAATTTTGATATAATTTTGCCTTGTGTAGCCAGCTTATACCAGCACTGTCCCCGTAGTAATAAGCCACATATGAAGTTTATTGAAAAGGGTTGGAGCTATGAGCACATTCTCAGTTATTACAGTCGTGTCCAGGTCGTGTGCTGGTGGCCTTTGGGATGTGAATTTGCTGTTGCACCATCACACTACTGCAGCCGCTGACTCTGGAATAATGAATGAGCTGAAGAGGCGTGGGCTTGGGAGTGAAACGGTTTCTGCGTAATCGCTTGCAGTGTGCCATGTTTTTATAATATGTTTTTGCCAGGTTTTTCAGACTAGCAATACATTTTTACCAAGTACAGATTAGCAGAGGGTCCTTTTCATAGCATCTGGGTAAAGCAAGTGGACATTTAGACCTCAAAATTGAAGGAGCATCTAGATTTATTACTGAGAAAACAAATACCTTTAGCTATCTTTAAATAATAATAATAAGGATGTAGCTCTGTTACTTGCATTGCTGACAACACATTGCACTTACAACGCTGCTACTGTGATGAAATGGGACATCTAATATTCAGCACATTAGAGGCAGCATTTTTCTAAGGTATGGTTTTCAGCCAGAGTCCCTCAGGGGTCATAGGAGAACACCCCTGTGAGCGGTGGTTTATGCATCGCTCCCATTCCTCACTTTACGGCCAAGGGCAATGTGTATATAATTATTAATATTAAAAGACAAAGGCCTTGTTCAGCTTTAGAGCAGGTGCACAGCCCAGACTATAGAACATGCTGTTAGCTTGTTGTTCCTAACCTCTGCTTTCTGGGCATTGAGCTGTTGGTTTTGTTTTCCCAACAGTTGACCCTGTGGCACAGCGTGTTATTGAAGCTGGGCTCTGCTATTGTGATGGAAAAAGATCACGTAAGCCAGGATATTGAGAAATGTAAGCAAACCAAGGACTTGCAAATCTTACATTTTGACACACTGGTATACCCACTTGTCTTTACAACGTGTCAGTTGCTGTTAAACATTTAAGACTTCATTCATGGTCTCATTATATAACTTTCTTGAGTTTTAACCATGTGATTTGTTCCGGATCATTCCTGCACAAACCGTTTGAAATCGAAGTATTGCTCCTTTTTGCTCCTTTTTTTGGTTATCATGCATTATTAATTTGACTGTGAAGTGCCAACTCTCTTAAACATAATTGGCTATCTTGATTTGTTATGAAATGTATATCTTCTAACCTTCAGCTTCCACTTCACATGGCAGTTTTTCAAAATGTGCTTGCTTACTGGAAAGCCTCTTCTTTTAACCAACACATCAAGATTTCTCACTTGAATAACTGCTGATGAGATGTCTATTAAAAAGCCATTGCCCTCCTGCTCGCTCTAAACTGCTGCTCGTATATTAGTGAACCAGCCTGCCGTTTAGCCACAGTGCCATTTACACTTACAATGCCACTGTGTGTTTGGGTTAATGGTGGCGTTGAGCAGTCGAGGCCCGGCGTACGGCCTTAGCCGCGCTGTCAGCTGTTTACATCCGCTCCCTGCCATTAACTGTCTGACTCTCACTCCGTTGCAGTGCGTCTATGTTTGGGCGTTAGGGTTTGATTTCCTCTGTGCTGCGGATGTGGCCGGCCTGTTCACTCCAGCTGCACTTCTGCTTCGAGCGGAGGCTTCGCGGAGACTTCCGGATTGCCCCACACTTTAGGCGACGCATTTAAAGTCAAGAGTTCGGGATGATTCAGACAAACGGGGAGCTGAGGGAGTTGCTCAAATGTGAACTGAAGTTAGACACATTGATACTGTACCGATGCCCTTTGTCTTATTTAAACTTCCAGGTGTTACTACTCGATTATGTGAACACCTACGGCAGCTCAGTGGGGACATACTGTTGTTCTTTTTCAAATCTACATGACCTACTGTAGAAATGTTTCCAAATACAAGCTGAAAATATGAATACATGGCAACAATGAATGTACTTAAGTCTGTGCTTATTGATTAACTGCAGCAGATTATTGCTGCTTTACTCTTTATTAATCTAGCATTTTTTCTTTCGGTTAATTGATTCGTTTTATTCTCAAGCCTTTTAGCAATCCAAACAAGATTTACTAAATTTGCCCCAGATGATGTGAATGCAATGCCACTTGAGGCCATCCTGAAGGACAATGTTTGCAGAGAAAACGTTTTTTTCATCAAAAACACATTCTTGCTTTGCCGGAGTAAAAAAACCCAAACTATTTTCTCAACTCATGGCATGTTTTAGAGTCCATGTATTGTCCTGATTACAATTATTCATGTGGTACCATATTTTTTAATGATTAACCCACTCTACATAGTCCTTCAGGAATCACAAGAAGTAATGTTAAAGTGCATAATATGACGTTTTGAAGATTGACTCATTTTGATTTTTATTTGGTGTATTTGTACCTATTGTAAATCTAAATGATAGTTTTACACCAATCAATTAGGTATTTGTGGAGAAACGTCAAATCTGTAGAAAATGACAGGAAGTGACATCACAATAGGGAATTTACTCAAAAGAAACAACTTTTGTGACATTCTAAACATGAATTCAACAAAATAAAGGTGCTCTTATAGATTTTCATTTGTCCAAAAAATTAAGTGTGTAGTGTAGGAAGGAAGTATGATTATACATTAAACATTATTATTATTTAAATATATAAAACTTATCTTATCTTATCTTAAAACTTAACTGCATTTTAGTTCAATGAGTGGTCAAAAGCTAACAATATTGGTACTATTCTTTTGCTTGACTAGAGTTGGGTGTTTGTTTTCATCAAGCTGTACTATGTGAGCGTCTGTTGTGATCATATTTTTATCTGCCCGCCTCAGTATGTGTGCTGTCTGCTGCCGTCTTGTCTCTCGGAGCCCAGCAGCTGGTGGGGAGGGGGGGATTCCCTCCAGGGTCTCGGGGGAGGTAACCAGAGAAAAGGCAGAAACACGCTGAGAGCCGTACATGCTCTAGTCTATACTCTGCCGTGTAGTGCTGTGTTGTCTTTAGGCACAGCACATCCTGCACACACCCCCATGGAGCAGTTTCCAAGGAACTGGCCCATGTGCTGGAGATGTTAGTCATAATGCCGGTCTGCTGACTAACTAAGGCAGACAAGGCACCGGGCATCATTGCTGGTGCCTGTGTTGTGTTCCAAAGGTCTGTAGTTTTAGATGTACACAGATTTGTAGGGTCGTCATTGTAGTATGCACAATCTAAATGTACATTGACCAGCAGAGGTGTGGACTTGTCATGGCTTGACTTAGAATCAGACTTGAGTCTTTATTTTACTGCTACAACAACCAACTGGAACATGACTCTACTTCTCAATTTGAGAAGTAGAACAATTTATAAAAATAATTTTTAAAAAGTCTGGGTCGTTTTCTGTAATTTGGTTTAAAGGCTTGAAAAGACTTGAAACCCAATGCATAGGACTTGGGACTCTGACTTGAGGCCAAAAACTTGACACGGTCCCACCTCTGTTGGCAGTGAGATGTACGACAAAGGATTTTGAATCTGCATGAACATTAGCCTGTGTTGCTATGTTGCTAATAATGAGTAAAAATATTTTTGTAAAACTAACTTGTGTGTTGGATGCTGGGCAAATGGAATATCCATTAGCCCAGGAAATGTTACCCTTGTTGAAAAGTGAGTTGAAGTGTGGATGAACGTTTGCATTTCACCAGGACTGCACTCTTTTCATATAAAACTGTTGACATGTAACTGGCACCGTAGTCTTCGGGCATTGTTGGGACTTTTCCCAGGCCGTTGACATTATCAAATTATCCTAAAAGTACCTCAGTATCAATTAATTTGGATAATGACTACCTTCTGCCCAACAGCGCAATATATTTTTATATTTAGATATATTTGTATAATATTGTATCATATTTATATTTAATGGTATCATATTTATATTTAATGGTAAGAAAAGGAACTTTGCTCACATAGCATTTTCTACCTTCAAGATACTCAAAGCGCTTTACAGTAAAGAAAAACTCAACCCGTTCACACACACCAGTGTACATAAACCGAGGCGGGTTCAGTGTCTTTCCACTTGAGTTACTGCCAAATGTCAACATCATTTCAACCATGTTGACATTTGGTTTAACATTTCAATTCAAATCATCTGGCTAAAATTGTATTTCAAGCAACATTGGCAACCAAATGTTGTAATATAGTGACTAGAGGCTTCTAGATGGAGAATAATTACAAATAAAGTGTATAATTCATGAAAGTCCGTTTTATTTTTCTATTTAATGATGTCATTTTTGTGTTTTATAGTCTGTATAGTCCAGATAACTATTAAAACTATCAAAGTACAGCTATGATATAGTCTTCTAGTCACGATAAGTTGATCAATATTTGCAGCCTTAATTGTCTTTGCGGCAGTTTGTTTGAATGTTTTACTAGTGTGGTGCAGTCTCAGCAGGTAGTGGATTGTTGTCAGGTTCTCGTCCCATGGCTGTGGGATCTGGGTTTGTCCAGTAACACAATCTAACACTATAATGCGCGTGTAAATAATGTAATGGTGTGGCTAGCTAGGCTGCATGGGAACTAATGAGCGCATGAGCCCTTATGTAACCCGCCAGGTCATTTAGCTCCCTGTTGTTTGCTGTCCAGATGGCTGTCCGCTCACATGGGGCCAAGGAGGGGTGCAGAGGGACCTGTTTGTGGGTGCCCAGTCACCTCCTCAGTGTTAGGATTGAGTTACTTTTCTCCTAATATTGCTCCCAATTGTAATATGACCTGTTTTATTGGAACACTGACACATGCCAGTTTTGTGTGGCTTTGTCACATAACTATCAGCTACTTTTCTTCTGTCTTCTTCTTCAAAGACCACAAATCCCATGCTGCCGTAAACATATTTTGCACAGAAAAGTTACGTTTCCTTGATACTAGTGCTCCAAGGTATTTGCTGCTAGAATTGGTTGAAAATGTGTTCAAGTAACGTTTTGTCTGTTTCATAGTTGTACAGTAATGCAGTTCATTTTAGTGAGCCACTTTTCAGTTTCTTCCATTCTTGCTTTTGCTTGAAACCGAAACTATACATTTGTCAGTATTTTTTCATTATTGAAGGTTCTATAGTAATCTTGTATGCACTTTTCTTGTAGCTTGCTTAATACTGGGCTTTGATTCATGTAGAAATGTACATATTTTCTGCTATTGATCACACCTCAAAACAGAACACTTGTGGCCAAATGTCCATAGAGAATAGAGAAAGGACTACTATTGCAAAAAACAATGTAAACAAAAGCGCAATAGAACAACCCGATAAGCTGCTGAGTCACTACTGGCATACATATATACATATCACATATATACATATATACACATCACATATATACATATATACATATCACACATATACATATCACATATATACATATCACATATATATACTGATCTTGGTCCAGTATTTCTTAACAACGAAATGTCTGTGGTGGCGATGGAGTCAGACAATGTCTGTGGTGGCGAGGGACGATGTCCCAGGGTCCTCTGTCCTTAGACTCTCCTTCTCGGCCAGGAAAAACTACAAAAAAGTCTGACTACCCTGACAATCTTAAATGTATAAAACATGTTTGTGCCACAGATTAGAGTGAAACATTCCCCTCTCATCACAACATCATCTGATAGATACAACCACACGTCCAGATAGAACTTTGAAGCTTCAATACATCGTTGTGGCAGTAATTGTTTTGAAATGCTAAAAAAACTCTCTCAGCAACGAGCATTAGGCCAACATTAGGCGGCGGGTGCGGCGCGTAGCACGGGGAGTGCGTACGGGGGAGCACGGCGCACCGTGGCCCACGGCGCACCGTGGCCCGTGCGCTGCCCACCGCTTCCCACCGCGGCCCACCGCGGCGCGCACCGTGGCCCGTGCGAGGCACCTGCCCCGCTCCCCGCGCTGGCCACGGCGCGCCGTGGACCATGTGGATTGAGTAAACAAACATGCGCAACAGGTGACATTATTTGGAGAGTTCATAACTTCTACTGATAAACATACCAAAGGATGTTCAGAGATGTTCACTAGAGGTGAGCAGGGTCTATCAAGCTACTATCGTTTAATCAACGCGCCAGTCTTTTGTCTTTCAAGGGGGGGAGGGGGTCCAGAGAGAGACGAAAAAAATTACGTCTTTTCAGCTTCAACCCATTTTGAGAAGATCCCTAACAACTAAAGACAACCGAAGGCATCAGTTGTTTTGTATTTCTCATTAGGCTGATCTTAGTTTACCACTGCACAGAGCCAGCACACTGTTATAACACGTGTGCCACTCTCACCAGTGTTGCCTTCACCAGATAAGAGCTGTGTTCACTTGTTGTACGTGTCAGTATCGTGTGTAATCCAGCATCCATTCATCCTGTGCTCCGGCAGCTTCAAGTGTCATAAATCCTTAGCCCTGTTGATTTTTGATGCACTTGAGCATGTTTTAGGGCAACTTACATAGTGAACTCAAACTGCTCCTCTTTTAAAATAGATCTCACTATTAGTCCCAATGAAAGCTTCAAACGAATCTATCTTCTCTTTATTTTTTGCTTTTAAACTCTGACAGAAGTTATAAATCTTTATGTTAATAGCTCCATGAGCTAGCCTTCATCAAACTTTCAATGCAAAGACGTTCGTGTGTCCTCTAAAGGCCCCTTCTGTCATTACTCACCCTGTCAATCACTGTAAAAGGAGAATCTGAATGGTTAGTGCTAACAACAACTTCTTCTTTCTGGCTGAAGGCCAAGCAAATGAGGGGCCAGTTCTGAACGTGTGACCTCCAAAACAACACCAAATCTAATTGGACACTGTAGTTTTCTGTTTTCAAAACATCCCTTCTTGTCATTTCCAACATATTTTTATGATCATTTCCTTAATATAATTTTATTGACGAGCACTATTTGTAATTGTCCTGAAGTTCCCTGGGATTTGATCTCGTTCCATTTTATTTTACAAGAGTTTCTTCTCTGTAATCTAAAACTTAATTTAAATAAATCACTTTTATTGTCTTACTTTGACCATAATGACATAATGCTGCCTCTCTGCATCTCCGCCTCTCCAACTCATGCTACCATCGTAGTTTGCCTCACTATGTTGTTGCTGCGTGGAGAGTGTACTACTTCCCTGTTGCATGAAAGCGTGTGGTTTTGCATACAGTACTTGGGCCGATGGAAACCTGCAGACGGCAGGTGAGAAAAGGCTCACACGGTGACAGAGCGAGGAGAAATCTGTGAAAGAACAGAGATGGAACCAGACATTGTCATACTTCATGGACTCTTACTGGAGAATCATCAGGACTTTTCCAAACACAGGGCTCTCCCATGTTCTTGGTGTTAACTGCAATAACATCTCCATGGAGACAAGCAGATAGCAGAGCCATAGACATATAATTAGTTGAAGCAGCATTCATGCTCATGCTATAGATCACTTAGCAACCTATCTATAACACCTAACCCTAATCTTGCGCTAACTGAAAAAATAAACCGTTGCTTGCATAACCACCAATGCAAAGTGGTGGTTGTGTGGCATAACTGGGCTGGGGGGAAATGACTGCTTTTAACCCTCAAAATCAACAGGTGTGCCTCTGGTAAGTTTCTAGTTACACTAAACATCCTCTTGCAACTAGCGAGGAGACCAGATAAATGGCATAAATATCATGGAATAAACTGACTGTTATAGGCTATACGAGTACTGGCTTCACTATTCATTTGTATCTGATGGAACATTTGATGTTGGCTTAACTCCGTTTGCATTGACCAGCAAAGAGATGGGCAACAAAGAAGAATTGTGTATGAATGTCTATTGGTAGATCGGAAAGGTTACACAGTGCCCCTTTAAGGTTTAGCATATACTAAACATTTTTAATGAAATGATGGTCTTTTGTTGGCCTAGTGACTTCTTAGGATTTGCTCCAAACCACATCGCCATAGTCACTTGTTCTAGCTTGCTTTAATTCTTGCTGAGTCACTGGTGGTTTGCCTCGTCACTCCCTTTTCTCCTCAGATGGTAGCTACATGTCTGAAGCATGTGTACCCTGAAGGCACTTAACTTTCAAATACTTTTGTAAACTACTTTTTCATTATTAATTACCAATGTTTGTTGCTGAGAGGAAACACAATTTTACTTGCTGAGTGTTATTACCCAAGTTATGACGTCTGCTTTACCTTTGGCTTCAATATGCTCTCATGGATCTTATTCATGTTTGCCATTTCTGCGGTGAAGGAATATTACCAAGATAATGTAGTTGCACAGAAGAATGTTCAGTTTGAGTATGTTATTACGTTATATTGCTTTAAAGACCCACAGTAAATCACATGCCACACACACACTCTGACTTTACGGTCTACATGTTGAGCAGCTTGTGAGTCGTCTTTATGTGGCTATAGTTCAGTACTTTGACTCGTCGCTCAGTCGGTGACACACTGAGCGCTGTGGTGTGAGGCCTGTGATGAAACTAACACTGTAGCACAAGTCAACACCACCACATCCTGCCCCACCCGCACGCTCAGACATGGAGAGGCGTCGTCACTGGCAACGAAACCCACGCACCATCAGGTCGACTGGCACGCTTGAGTACTTTTCTAGATTTCTTTAAGGACGGCGTGCATGTAGAAGAAGAAGAAGAAATGCACAGTTCTTTCATTGATGCGGTCATGTCATACTTCCAGGTCAAGTTGGAGCGTTGGGTTTAGCACTTTGACTGCACTACTGTTAAATTCTTGGGCCCGACCAGTATGGAATTCGGGGGCCCATACCGATATTGATGTGATGGCGATTGGAAGTTAAAGTTGGTCATATTTAGGCTACATTTACTATCTCAGTCTATTTTAAAGACTGAAAGTATGTTTGCATACTCTTTATAATAAACTGATCTACTATTGAAGTGAACGACCCGCTTGAGTGGCTAACTAATATGCACACGTGCTGGTGATTATTACGGGATGTGTAAATGCTGCTGTTTTCACAGCTCATTCACATCTGTGTGAAGCAATAAACACAGATACAACTATAATCACATTACAGTAGATCTGTGAGAGCATATAGGTAATGTTTACTAAGTTTGGTTGGACTTAGCTTGTGAAATGCTAACTAAAGTGCCTAACTAAGCCATATTTTGTTTCTGATGTGATCTGAGCTGAAGTTAACTTTTATTCTTGAGTTTGTAGCTTAGTTTAGCATTTAAATCCAGCGCTGCCTCAGAAAGAGCTGTGAATGGCACACAAACGGGAGCATCACTGGAGCTGCATTCAGCTTCACTACGGCGTCACGGACACATAAACTAAACAGACCCTGGCTCTACATATTAGGACATTCACCTGACTGTAAATGTGTTTATATGGTTGTATTCCAGAGTCTAAGCTTTATAAGGTATTAGGCATGCCCATGTGGAATGTTGGCAAGTTATTGGCTAATATTTCTCCAAGTTTCCATATTGACTAATATATATTAATCATGACGTAATAATTCTCTTACATTTTCCAATTAATTATTTGATTAATGAATACCGTAACTAAAAGGTAATCTGATGATGAATGTATCATTTGTTGTGGATTTTTCCAATTCAGTTTTTATTTAAACTTTGCATAAGTTTAGTTCTTCAAAGCAAAGCAATAAATATAACTGCAAAGTGTAACATGCTGTACTTATTAATCTTAACCTTTTCTAGCAGTGTCTTGAGCCCAGAGATTACAATATAACACCATTTTATTATCCTGGCCCTTGTTTTATTTGGGTTATTTTCTTTTTGTCCATTATTTGCCGTCTCTCCAGCTCTCAAGACATTGTGTTGAGCCAAAAAGTAGGTGTGTTACTTCTTGGAAAAGTGTCTTTACAGACTTGCTTTGAGGCCTGACATGTCTTTGTTCATGTCCCTGTGTGCAGCCCTCTCCCTCACCTCTTTTGTACTGCCATTATCTCACTCTTATTCACTCGCTCCACCCCTCCTCTGTTTCGCTTCTCCTTTTCATCTATTCCTCCTTCCCCCTTGCTCTTCAGGTGGCTAAGGCTTCTCAGAATCAGACTCAAACTTCTTTTTGAGCGTGGATCGACAAGCTACGGCAGAAGTATGTATTATTGTTTGACACCATTTCCCATATTTAATACCAAACAGGAAGTCTGATCCAGTGCGGTCATTGCATTATACAATCTCATTGCAGTTGAGGTTCCTGTCCCTACCTGTTCCTTCCTCACATCAGCTGGCTACTGCTATTTGTCATCGTGAAGTCATCATGAGTTTATTTCAGGTCATCGAGTCAAGGGGGGACAATACGCTCTGTGTCTGGCAAGATGTTCAACACAAACCAAGAAAAGCCTCCGAGAGACCCTTTCAAAAGAATGCTTGTATACTTTCTTATATAAACGCACCAATAACTTTTTCCTACAGAAAGCTGACAGTTGTTAGTGGTCTTATGATGCCCGCGGCCATCAGATGTGCACTTGTGGTTCCCCGCCTGTCAGGACTTGTAATGAATGTGGGGATCCTGCACGACTTTGTTTCGCGTCGGTGCCGACAGGGGTTTCTCTCGGAGGGTCCAGTGACATAAGGCAGCTTCTTGTCACTCTGAGCAGATTAGATTAAATGACTCTGACAGTTCTGGCCAGCACTGACTTCAGCTGAGCTCTTAAACAGCTTTTGCACCTTTTGTCAAATAAGACTGACATCACAGAGACGGCACAAATCATTCTTGTGTTTTTGTCATGATACTAACATTTCAAAGGAATTGACTTGATATCGACTTCGATACCACAGTTATAATAACTACTACTTTGTCAACTTTTCAAGTTTTCTGATACTTCTATTCTAACCTTCTTTCAACTTTTTATCCACAACATATAAGCGTTTTCTTTATTCATATTGTTAAGTTCGGGTTTAGTTTCATGCAGTATGATATTTTCTTGTAATATGACTCCAGTTTTACTTTGCTGGCTCATTGTTGCGTGTGTTTGCCGTTGAGGTTAAAGGTCAGCAGTGATGTAAGTGTCTGAAGTGGATGAGACTTGTAATTGGAACTCTGCCATGTCAATCCTCCTCGTGATTCTGATCCTTTGAAATCCTCCGTCACTGCGTTTAGGCCTCGCTGTGTCTGTCTGCCTCCTAATTCACTTCTAAACATCAAACTGGAGTCGAGGCTTAAAATCTCCGGGAGCTGCACTTGAATGGCAAACAGCCGGGATCAAAACATCTGTAGCTGTGTGGTTTGGAGGTTTTTGAGTATTTTTTCACTGCTAGCTGGAGTGGAGTCTGTGATTTGATAACAGCAGGTGGTTTACATTACGGCAGCGCGGTCCGCTCTGCGTAGCAGAAGTTTGACAGTGAAAAGAAGTGCTAATAAAAGCGAGACTCACTGGGGTGGTGAGCACACACTCTTTGAACAAGTTTTGTGATGTTTTGTTGCAGTGTTTTTGATCCTTTTTTTTGCCAAGTATTCGAGTGAGATCATAATTTGGGAATGGAACTGGGATGGTGTAGCAGCTAAGGCTAACAGCCAAAAAAGCACAACAATGATTTATCAAACTGTTATGAAAGGCATAAAATCAACACATGGAAGGAATAATGTTTAAATACTATTTGTACTGAAAATAACAGAAGCAGATAAGATTTTAATACATTGAATTTAGTCACAGTGGGTGTTTTAATACCCATATATCACTAAAAACAATCTTCATAGGGCTGCAACAACAACATTGCATTGTTTGCCTTGGATACACATGGCATTGTAATGTGCATATTTGTGAATTCCATCTAGCACATACCAGATTTGACACAAATTGGGTGCTGACCCAAATCAGGGAACACACACACACTCAACCCCCACTACTGCACGCTTCTAGGCTCACTGTGGACTCGCCATGCCAACTCCACGGGGTCAGGTGGGGTCAACAAAGCCAACATGGTCACTTATTAATCCTTACGGAGTGGTGACCTTTAGGGTTCTATGCAATTCCAATCATTCCAATCATGTTTGGAACTAGCCAACTATATCACTGACTAAATACTGAATATTTACAGCTGACAAACTGGGCATTTCTTATCACTCCACTGCCCTGTATTTTTATGATTTGCCACTAATTCCTGAGATATTATGTGGTAGACAAGCTTGTAATGTATGGATCACAAATTCTGTCCTCTCCTGAGAGACACTCGCTTCTGACAAATGAGAGTTGATTCAGTCTGCCTCGGTACACGCGCAGTGGGAACGTTCTCTGATGAAGGAACACGACCGTCTTCTCCTTTCGTCTAAAAGAGCTGTCAGTGACTCTGCCTCCAGCTGCGAGGCATGCTGCCCCATCTGGATCCGAGGGTGATTAAGAAACCCTATCCCGAGCACGGAGGGGCCCGCGTGAGTCAGCCTCTACCAGGAACCATCTCCACACCTCCTCCTCCTCCATAAGGCTTTGTTGTGACTTGGCCCTCGACCATGTCCGTTTAAAGCCAGCGCCCCGCAGTCTGGACCATGGCAACCCCTTTAAGATTGGACGTTTCACTGGCCCACTATCTCCCGTTCCACCGCACATGCTTTTCCCATGATGCTCCTTGGCGTTTTGGCCCTGGCTGTGCTCCAAGATAAGCCAACACAGCATTTGGCACCGTCAGTAGCAAAGCCGGGGACGACTGTTAGCGCTATTGTGTTTTGCACCTGTGTTGACCAAAATGAACAGAGGCTTCAAACATGATGCATTTGATTTGGTATGACAGAAAGGACTTTGCATGGTGACATATAAATGCAGCAGATTATATATAAATGATGAGTGCGCTTGTAGTTGGTATAAACACAGCAACTCGCCTTTTCTCCATGAACTGAATTTTTGCTCCATGCATCTTGTGAAGGATCAATATTTCACGATAATTCATGCTAAACCAGATTTTTGTTGCTAGGCCACAATTTCAGGTGTAGGTAGAACTATATTTTAGGTGACGCTATTTTAGTCGTTAGCTTAGCACAAAATGACAATGATTTCTAACCCGAATACTGATGTTTATTTATGTTTAATTAGTTGCCATTTTCCCGAAGCATGCATCGTATTTTGTGAAATTAATGCTAATTTATCCACTGTTTATTGCAAACACTCTTCTTAAGACACCACGCCACCTTCACAAATATCTATACTACTGAATGGGCATTTTTCCATCCTTTGTTTTCCATCAGCTTTTTGCGGTAGCCAGCACCTCTCCATCCCCCAGTGCCCACTCCCTCAGACACACATATGCTCCCATTCCACCCCCCACCCATTGTTCGGGCCGCTCCCCTCCAGCAATGGGACAGGCATGGGGCTGTGGACAGCAATATTTACTGTACGAGAAAAGAAAGCTCACACACTGTCTGAACCCGCGCTCTTTATTAGGCCATGTGAAATGGGCCTTCTAATGAAATCCTTTGTTCGCAGCCCCACAGTCAAGTCAATGTGCTCTCTGCGTTATTAAACCCAGCAGGATGTCATTTCTTTTTCTAATCTAGCCCGACTGAAGGAGGGGATTTTTTTCAGATTTTTCTACTTTGTGGGTGTTTGCTACTCGAGCATGGATTTCTGTTGGCAGGGGCTAGATGTAGAGCAATGCGGTAAACAACATGGACCAGAACTGCTCATTAAAGTGCAAAAAAGAATTGTCTGAAGAGATGGATCAAATTACTGAAATTTATTTTGAGGAAGGACTGTGTTTTGTACTGAGAAATGCGTTTTCAGTTTAGAGCATTTTATGTTTTATTCTCTCATAGGGTTGCAGCTTACGATTCATTTATTTTAGTAATCAACTAAGGAATGATTTCTGTTTATCTAATCAACCAAATAAAAGCAGAAATATGGTGGCTGAAGGCTTCTAGATACGATATGCTAAAGTGTACGAATAAAGTGTATTTTTAATGGAAATCTGAAATGGTATTTATTTATTTTTGTCATTTTGATTTAACAATGGTGCTGTCTTTGTAAGAAACTACCTTTTTACGACAGTTTGTGCACATGTATCTGTAAACTGCAGTACATGTAAAAAACAATATGATCTATTCATTTTTTATTCTTGATTTCAAATTGATCCCATTACATTTCTTGTAGTGTATAAGTTATTATCATACTTTTTAAGTTCAGTTTTTTCATTCAATTACATACGCAAAAACATTGTTCCATGTAAAGAACTTTTAAAGTTGACTCTTTAGACTATAGCAGTGGTGGCGATCCTTTGATGACACAAACTAATCCCTTTAACATGGCAGGTTTGGGGGTACATTTCCTTGTGAATGGAGCCCAGTTGGTAGTAGTCCATCTGAAAAAAGTGGTTAACAAAGCGAGCGCTCCCGTCTCCTCCTCCAAGCGCACCGATCAATACAGAGCCATTGGGCTGTCTGCCATTGACAGACTCATCTCGCTGTCGGGGAATGCTTGGTGCTAATGTGGCCGTTTGAAAATCACTGCACTTTTAGAGTCAATGCTGCCGGATGTGCTACATGTTGTGCTACTTTGTGCCATACTGCTACAGAGGCTGGGATACAGATAGTTGTGGGCCTGTGTTGTGTGGGACAGGATGGGGGAGGATGGACAAAATGCGTATGAGGTTCGATGGTCAGGAGATAATGGCTCGATAAAGAGGAACAAGGGAATTTTCAAGGCCTGGTCATTGGAGGCCACGAATAACTGAGGATTCTGGGAATATTATTACTTTTCAGTTGAGTTTCTGTTGACATTGGTGGTATTTAAAATTATTAATGGTAATTGAACTTATGGTATAGAGAAACCCGGTCTACGTAGAGTGAAAGCAGAAAGATTAACAGGAAGTGGCTATTACCAGACACATTCACCCAGATTGGACCAAAGTGGACCTTTTGGAATGCAGCCAACATTCTGTCACCGCCGCGGTTTCTTTTTTTGTACCCCAAAATTTCTGCTAATTATAGATCTGTGGTTAAAGCTATTGTGAATGCACTCGTGAAACAGCCAGACATTAAATACGCCATGGGAAAGCCCTCTTTTGGTGAAACTGTTCTAAAGTGGTGGGTCTGGGTTAAATGTATAACATTGTTTCCAAACATACCTAGAGTTGTATTTAGCTTAAATGGTTATTTGATGAATCCTGTCCCCAAGTCCTCTTTCTTCTGAGCCTCTAGAATGCCTGCGCTGTTTTAAGTCCATAAATCATCGTCTTTGCCATTACATTCTTAACATTTCTGCCATTAGTACTGCGTGCTTACATTAGCAAGTCGGGGTCAAGCCAGCTTTGTTTATCTCCCTTTTGTAATTGTCTCTGCTGCCAGTAAAAGGACATTTTACACAATTCCTGATGAGTGATCACTGATTTAACGTGATGTGTAGTAGATGCGATGAGATTCTGAAGTAAAGGTAAATCATGGTAAAAAATTATGTATAATAAGTCTCCTTTTAAAAACTGAATAACCATCCTTTTTATTAACTGCAGTTTATTTTTCCCCACAGACCTGTCCAAGAACCGCCTGTGCGAGCTGCCCGACGAGCTGTGTCACTTCATCTCTTTGGAGACGCTGAGCCTGTACCACAATGGGATGCGTTCACTGTCCTCCAGCCTGGCCAACCTGCAGGCCCTCACCTACCTCAACCTCAGGTATACAGCCCTCAACTATTCATTACTACCGTTACCAGCTACAGCATTTGGGTCAGACGTAGAGAATCAATCTTACACTGCATACACGATGAAATGTCAAGTATTGTCTTCTCGCATTGAGTCAGTTGTTACAAATCAGTGCCCATTGTAACTATTGAGATCTTGGAGCGAGACAAATCGTTCCAGTGAGGTCTCACACAACAACAGAGCTGTCACATGAGGCCCAGTTATGTCTTATAATGTCTCCCCTGCTTCATATAAATATGCCAATTAAAATACTTATAGCGTGTAGCATAAAACATTAGCCAGTGTAGCTAAACTCAAAATTCTTCTTGATGTTCAGATTTGTTGTATTGCACTGGTTATAAATATTACAAAATAAACAAAACTACATTTTATGTAGCAGGAAAAAAAAAGTGGTAACTATGACTTTAGCTATTGATGCTAGCTGTGTTATGTTGCTATTGATGCGTCCCTTGATTCTTAATACACATTTTTTAATTGCTATTTATTTAACATTCTTGTATATACATAGAAGATTCTGGATCTAGCTGAAGTGCCATGGAAACTACATGGAGCCAACCTTCAAAACATAATTCCTTTTTCTATGTTTAAAAGTAACATAAATCTTTGTCAAAATGTTTGACTTTCTTGATTGACACAACTTTATACTTTATACTGACTTAAGTCTTAATTTCCAGGTCCATTCTGTCTCGACTGTTTGAAAGTTAAGCTTCAGTGTTTGCTCAAAGCGGGGAAATCTATCCGAGCTGTCCAAATCTCCCTTCGAGTACAGTTCCATACCAACAGTTCCCATCCCACACACTAATAGTACTGTTGCTAGGAGACAGCTAACTCTCCAGCTGGCTGCTAAGACGTGTAGCAGAAGTGTGGCCTCTGTGCAAATATACAGTGTATGATATTATTACTGCATGTCCTAGAAATCAGGGGTTTAAACATTATACTGTAAGAAACTAGGAAAATGTTAAATATAGCTTACATTTTGACTTGAAGTACGAATGAACATTGACTAAGTACAAAAACTAGATAAACAGAACTTGACCAGAACAATATCGACACTAAATTAGGACTAAGCCAATTCTACACAAGGATTAAACTAGCTCTAAACCAGGATCAAACGAGGGGGACAGATCAATTTTACTTTCGAACACCTCAGAACTATATTGTTAAGGGCACAATGACTTTCCATGAACAAGTCCTGGCTCACAGAGGTCTCCTACATGAGAAGCAGACCTCTCACCCAAACTAAACAAATGCTTTCCTAAATGAATAAAATCTACATTGTACCTGAATTGTACTTTTTAATAATTAGGCCGATCTCTGCAATTCACAAAAAGACATTTAGTAATTCCAAGTTTGTAGCACTGTGAGCTGTGGCTAAAGCTAGAGTAAACAAGAAACTACGTCTGTTTTTTCTGCATTTATTTTATGTCACCATGTTCTATCATCTCTTTATGGAATCCATTTGGTTTGGTTAGTGTTAGATGTATCATGCACTCAAAAAATATAATATATTTTGTCTAGATGCAAATGCATTAGCTCAACATCAAGTCAGTGTTCAGTGAGAAATTACATTTTGTTGATCTGTTTTTTTCGTTTAATTTTCACCTACATCTGCATCTTTCTTATCCGATCATCTTGCTCGAAAGCATACAGGGAGCCAAAAGCAAGTGTTGGATCACTTAATTAGACCGTACGGTTCATTTACGACATCGGAGACACTTTCAAACCAGTCGAAATGTGGCTTAAGACTAAACCAAAACGTCATAAATTGTAATACAAGACTACGTTAGAGCTTAAACACAACACTAGATCTACAAGGAGACAAAACAAAGGTGGAAAACTATAATAAGCAGCCACAGAGATCAAGAGCTATAAATATCCCACTACATTTTCTATTCTCAACTTGTGCCCTCAGTCGAAACCTCCTGTCCAGCCTTCCCCTATCGGTGTTCCAGCTTCCTCTCCTGAGAGTGCTCATCGTCAGTAACAACAAGCTGTCGACGCTGCCTGCCTCCATATACACGCTCACACACCTCCGCCAGCTGGTAAGCAAACACACACACGCACATGCACACACACATGCACACGCACAGGTTCACTCTGCAACAAGCCTTCTCAGGATCAAGGGAAACGCAATTCTCTAGATTTATATTTATCCAAGAGGTCATGTTTACTTTGGTTGGTCATTGCTATTAAATATCAATATTGACAAAGCATTACAGCTTTTACAACATTAAGGAACCATTACAGCAGAGCACTTTCTTCATTGCGAGATGAGGCTTGTGCTTCCCATCTGCTTGTATTTCCTTTCATTGTGGCACAACATGTTATAATATGAATTTAAACTAGACTTTCTTGCATTTAAATTATTTCAGGTGTTTTAATAGCTCAAAAATGCATTTGAAAACCCTCCACCAGAAAATTCTGATTCCACCTTTTAATATTAACAAACTCTAAATAGAAAACAAGAAAACATCCTTGGTTTGTAATTCATTTGAACACAAGCCTCAACTGTGACAATATTCTTAACAGAACACCAAGCTAGAATAGCTAGAATAACTCTAGGCTGCTGTTGTGCTGTCTTGGTAACGCTTTTTACTTGTGGCTCTAAAAATAATCTAGGCTCTGATGCAGTGTAGGAATGGCTTTTTACACTAGTGTCAAGCAAAAAGTAAAAAACCCTTTCCTTTTTGTTTTTCCAGCAATCTCGTGCAGTTTTATTTCTTAAATTGGTAGTTTGACAAAATGAACATGCTCACTGTTCTATCTTTCATACGCAAGGCTGAGCATTCAATCACATTTAAATCGAGATCCAGATTCAGTCCTTTCAAATCGTCATTGATCAGCTTTGGTCTTTTTAATCAAGGAATCTTCAGTCAATGCTTTGTCAGTAAAAGCATGTGGTTTGGAGCAGAGTTAAGACTTGGGAGGAAACATTTTTTTTAAATGTTCATGTTAAATGCCAACAACTAATTGTATATGTTCAGAAAATTAACAGTGAAAGCAACTTTTTTGGGGTTTTTAATTAATAAGACAAACACAAACCAAATCGTAACTCAAGATTAATCAATATGAGGAAAACATGTGTGTTATTGTGCCTCTTGTCCCACAGGACGTCAGCTGTAACGAGCTGCAGTCTTTGCCTCCAGAACTTGGACAGTTGGAATGTCTGCGCGACCTGAACCTGAGGAGGAACCAGCTCACCTCGCTGCCTGAAGGTACTCACTGCCCCAGTAAAGGAACTACTTTTAGGAGGAACTAAAGTCGTTTTCATACATGTATGTGTGCTCTGTGGAGCTGACCCAACAGATTTAGTTCTGTTTTCTCCACTCTTGGGTCGGTTGTGTTCACATTCTCCCCAAACACCACACCATGACCCACGTGAGATGTGGTCAGCTGACAGCAGCATTTATTTCCATGACAACGAAAAGAGCCATTTATTGCAGCGTGTTCACATTGGGAAAATCGCAACGCTCTTGGAGCTCAGAACTGGTGGCAGTGTGAAAACCACCGTACAAATCTGTACCAACCATATACTGTGCCAAAACAGGATGGAAGGAATGGTGATTTATATAGCATTAGAATGTATTGTCCATCTCAGCTGTCAGCATGGATAAGAGCGTTGAGCATTTAAGTGGTATTGATTGGCTATTAAAAACAAAGTGCATATTCAGAGCAACTTCCGCTATATTGAATTAGAAGCCCTAAGGTGGTTCTATAACAAGATTGTTCAGAGGAGGTTGGGAATCAGAGTTGTGCGGCCATGTCAAGAATATAACATAATTTCATCAGACAAGTAGTTTACTGTCAGGGCAACCATGCAGTTTGATTTATTCTGAGAAACTTGAAAAGTTCTAACACAAATAGTCAAATAGTATTTTCCCACCGTTTTGAATGTTTTTTTCAGTTTTTTAAGCATCTTTAAATTTTTGTTTCTTCTCCAGAAATCTCCGAACTCCCTCTTGTCCGCCTCGATGTGTCATGCAACCGGATTTCCCAAGTTCCCGTCTGCTACCGGCACCTCCGGCACCTCCAGAGCATCTCCCTGGACAACAACCCGCTCATCATGCCCCCCGCACAGATCTGTTCCAAAGGCAAATACCACATCTTCAAGTACCTCAACATGGAGGCCTGCAAGAGGAACACCAACGAGCTGGAGAGACACCTCAGGCCCACGGGCTTCAACAGCTGGTATGAATCACACAAGCCAGTCAGCATTGTCTCATAGAAACACAGTAACTATTATCTTTTTATATTTCACTGAAACAAGTTGGTTTGGCTTCATTCTGACTTGAATAACGTACTCCTTTATTACTTGAATGTTGAATTGGGTTGGGTAATCCTTAGGGCTTCAGCAAACAATTCTTTTAGTTGCCGACTTGTACACTGAGGGTTTTTAAATACATTATAAGAAAATAAAGGCTGAAATAAGGTGAATCTGGCAAAGGTTTCTAGATAGAGAATATTTATGAATGTATCATATTTGTTTGACATTTTAATTTTAAAATGCCGCTGTCTTTGTTGTATAAATGTAATTTTGTGTGTGTTTTACAGTCTGTATAACTATGATTATCAAAATATGGCTACGATTATTTAAATAGTTGACAAATAGTCTCAATTAGTTGCAATTAATCTCAATTAGTCGCAATTAGTCTCAATTAGTCGCAATTAGTCACAATTAATCACAATTAGTCACAATTAGTCACAATTAGTCGATTAATCATTGCAGCCCTTTTATAGTTGTTTGCTACAGTAAATAATAGTGCATATTTTGGTCTATAGGCAAACTATGCACATAAAAAATGCTTATCAGGTGACGTGGCAGCTTCTGATTGTACTAATGTTGCCTTACAAAGACATAAAATACCATTGTAATCAATACGACCACAGTAGCCTCTGTGTCATATTCCCAGCAACAGTTGTTGGAGCTGTAATGCACAGTGGAAGAAGTCCCAATATTTGTTTTAAAACATTCCCAGCCAAGGTCAAAGGTAAAAAGCACAGTAGCCTTAAGGGCCTTCTCCTTTGTGCCCAAGGTGAGTTTACATTAGTGTAAAGTTACGTCCTTCTGTCCCCTGCAGTCTGTCGGAGCAGGAGCTGTTCACTGGTCAGTTTGGAGGGCTGGACTCGGGCTTCAACAGTGTGGACAGCGGAAGTAAACGCTGGTCAGGGAATGAGGTAAGACTCTACTGTATCATCATACATGAAATATAGGTCATGTGTCACAGATTTACTAATGTCTGTGGATATAGGTTTAATGTAATCCCATACGAAGGCAGTATGGTTGTAAGGCTTTAGTCTGTTGAGACTTGAGTAAAAACTGTTTATGTGCATTAAAGTTTCAACTGAGTTATTTTCATGTTTCAGTCTTTATCATCATATTGACATAAAGACTAAATGGTTTCAAACTACACATTTCAACAGCATTCTCAGTCGATCTTTCTAATCTTAGATTGGTGTGGACAAGTGTTGTGTTGTGTCCTTGAAATCTGAGCTGGTTCTTCCAAACCACAGAAGTGTTGTGGGCACACTGACCACTTGCAAATTCCAAAATGTAACTGTCATTTTCCTTGTTATGTTTTCCTTTTTTGCACATTTCCGCAAAAAAGTAACTACCGGTATTTTAGATTAATGGCAAGTAGGGTCACGATACTAAAATCATCAACTTTCGATACCAAAGGAAGGGCTGGACACAATACAGATATTGATACCACAATAAAAAATGTTTTTTTTTTTGAGAATAGAATGTAAATTTTAACCCAGATTAAAATTGTTTTTTTTAAGTTTTACCATTTAGTCTTTTACTAGATCAAAACCATTCTGTCCAGTGTTTAAGTATGTTTTAGTATCTGAGTATTGATACTTTTTGACGGCCTAGCAGCAAGAGCTGAAGCGCTCTAAGCTGTATCCATGGAAACTTGGAGCTGTGAGAGTGAGCTTGTGCTTCCCCAGCAGAAGGAAACACGTCCACACTCTCCTCTAGTTATTCTCAAAGTGTCAGAATCCCCGCACAGGGCAATGCAAATGTTTGCAGTGTCCTGACATATCCTCGCTGCAGTGGTCAGCTCAAAGTGATCGCACTAATGAGGCCAAGACATGGGAAAGGGCCTGGCGCTGGCTAATTCCTGGAGGGACTTGAGACTTTAGCAAAACACCTCATAAAACTTAGACAAGCTTCTCTTCTTGTTTTGTTTTTTCTGCGTTGGACTGAAATGTATGGGGCTATTGTGCGTTATCACAGAAGTGGCATTCAGAATGTTCCAAATGCCTAAAGGGTTTGGACAATTGTGAAGGAGTTCAGATTTGATGGTGCCATTCAAGAATTTACACTGACTCACAATGATGAATTAAAAAAAGACGCTTTAACTTAAGGATTTTTAAAGGACATGTATTATGCCAAATTCTCTTTTCTTTGAGCTTTTATGTTACTACATTGTTCCATAAAAAAACTACTTGGAGTTGTATTTAGTTAGTTATTCACACTAGTTTGATGAATCTTGTTTAGTCAGTCCTCTCGTTTCTGAGCCTCAAAAAACACTCTTTGGATTTTTCTTGTTTTGAGCCGTCATAGTTAGAGCTCCATGATCTTCTGTGCTGTTTTTAAATCATCATCAATCATATAAATCATCACCAGACTCAAACTGATTATTTCTGTCATCATGTCACTTTCATTATAACTGCGTGCCGGCATTAGCGTGTTGGGGGAACGCTAGAGTTGTTTATTTCTGCAACGTTATTCCCTCTGCTGCCTGTAGATGTAGCTCTAACTCAATTCTTGACGTGGAAAAGCCTTGACAGATATGAAGGCATGTGATTGTGCATTTTTGTTGAAGTAATAAACATGAGTAAAGGTAAAGAGCGTGTTTAAACAATATAATAATGCATAATACACGTCCTTGAATATTCCCGATTTTATATTTACTCCTTTTGTTAAGAAGTTCATATGTTATATTTTTTTATATGCAGTTGTTTGGTTATTCAAGTTTTATTCATGTTCAGCTGAAAATGGCATAGGCGCCTGTTTCTATCCGCCCACACAAAGAAAGGTGAACCACCCTCCTCCCACTCAGATAAAGCAGTGGGAGAGTTGAGTGGGAATCGTTGTGAGCCCCAAAGACTGTAACTGTTAAATCAATCGTCTCTCCTCCCTCTTGCGTGGACTCTGAGTTATGGGCCCTTGTGCTGTCTCAGTCCGCAGACGACTTCTCCGAGCGCTCCCTGCGACTGGCCGAGGTCAGCAGAGACAACCGTAACCTGGAGGAGGAGGACGAGGAGGATGTGGCCCATGTACAGTCCCCCAAAGGTAAATGAGAGCTAACATGAGAAGCGATGAAGAAGAAATGGTAAATTGCAGTAAGATAACAGTTAATCACTGTTTCATCATTGTTATAAGTTGTAGGTTCAGTAGACATTGGAGTAGTAGTTAAGGAGTGTAAATGTTCTGTCTATTTAATCTCTAAGATGAAGTTGCATAACGTTTGCATAAATGGCAAAACAGCTTTCAGAATCTTGTATGTATGCTACTTTATACATATATTCATGCGCTGTATTACATCAACTGTCCAGAGAAACTAGAATTTGTGCTAAAAAATATGTTTTTTTTTTATAAAGTAATGTTTATGTGTATTGCCCCTAGATTGAATCATTGTTCATAACCAAAATTGAGGCACAAACAAAGTTAAAGCTGCTATGAACCACTTTGCCCATCTGAACCTTTTTTTTTTGCTTTTACCTGTGAACATAGTGAAAAGATCCTTTATATTTCATAGACTATACTGTATCTGTACTGTTGTCTAGAGGTATGAGCAGCATAAAAAGCAGCAGAAAGCTCATCTTATAAACTATGTACAACATATTTCAAACATGAGCATTGACTTGTTCAGGTTAACTGGCAGAGATAAGAGAGATTGATAAGGGATATCTAACCTAAGCTTGAATGTAGAAACGCAAGAATCTAGAGATAAAACGTTTCTATAACTTTTGACCTGGTTAAACACAATTCAGATATTTAATGGCTAACACTACCGTCTTGATAAAATATACATTGCATTCGACCTCCTTCGTGTCCCCAGTGAATGGAGATGTGGAGCAGGTGGATTTCATCGACAGCAGTGTGACGGAGGAGGAAGAGGAGGAGATGAGGATAGATGCGCCCACACCTCCCCTCACCATGCCTCTCTTGGTATTCACTCATTAGCTGCCTCTTCTCTCCACATACCCCTGACCAGGGACTTATCGACATGCTTATTGATTTTCCAGGAGATGAAGGAGAGATGTGGAGCCCCTCATAGTCAAGAGTCCACAACAACATGCAGGTCAGTCCAGAGTCCAGAAAAGACATTATTTATGTAGACTTTGGAAGGAGTGAAGGGTATTTTTAGAGCTCTGTTTTCTAATGTTATCACTTTTGATGTATTTTGCAAAGCTACAGTATATAAAGACTACACAAAATATGATTTGCTCACCAAATCTAATAACCCATGACTACTTTAGTCAGTGGGAAAACATGTATCATCATTAAATTGTGCGGTTCAAACTGTGTAGCACTACTTTTTGGAATTATACCTTCTCAAACATTGTAAGTCAGCAACACTAACACTTTTTGTCCAAGGCAAATGTAAACACATGGTAAAAAATATGATCCTAAGAACTCAAAAATTAAAATTTTGAGTTGGCTATTTTAGAAGCAATCTATTCTCTCAAAAATAAACCTATATGTGACCACATTATTGTGTCACATTAACATAACTATCATTCAGTTTGTGTTCATATAACTGCTCCCAGATTTAATGTATCAGAGAGTTGAGGATTAAACTTTTGTTGGTCATCCCTTCCACAATCTTGTGGCAATTTTATCTTGCAGTGTGAGATCTTGCCTCATTCCTCTTATGTACACAAAATACTCAATCAAATCGTTCTTTTTTTCACTTCTTACTCCTTATTAACAACACTAACAGTCTACCACATTTAAAGGCTGCAATCACAAAAAGCTAATAGTGTAAAGTTCCTCAAGGCCGTCATTCTGGAGCTCTGCATTTTCCAGGTAAAGATCACAGTGTTTCCGGGTGGAGTCTGAACTTCTTTGTGTGCAGGAGGTGTGCTCATACATCCAAGCAATAACTGCGTGTCAGTCATAGAGCCCAGGATACATTAGCCAAAGTGTGCACACTGTCACAGAGGGAGATAATGGCTCTCAGTGCTTTATCATTTTCTCTGTGGCTTCCTTCCGCACGCCACAAGGTCACTCACTTTACTGTCTGTTTGAGGAGCTGGGAAAAGTCAACACTCCACAGTTCCCATAACTTCCACATGTTAACTTGTGTCAGACCCAGAGCCTTTCGGACCACGTAATGCTGTCCTCCTGCGGAAAGAAATCCTGTTGCAAAATGTAGGGCAGAGGAGATGGAAAAGTAAAGAGACTGAAATAATGCCTTTGTTTCGATATCACTGTGAGAAGATTATATCACTGTGTCTGTTCAGAGTTAAAGGTTGAATGGACGATTTTTTTGGCACAAATCTAAGTCTTATTTCCTCATGGCGTGGACTGTCGATTAGTCCTGCCACGTATCAATCATAAAACGCACCTACCGCTCACCTGCAGCCGCGTGCGGTTCGTCCCCACGTTTCCGTGTGCCTAAGCGCATGGATCTATTATAATATAGTTCCCTCCAGTGTACGGGGCAAAATGAAGACGGAGAAAGACAGTTCGAGGTGACGCAGAAGTGGACAGAAATCTACGGGAGACGAGAGATGCGATGCGCTCCGTTGCGCTAATAAACAAACGCATTACCAGAACTTTTATTAGAACTTCTTCCTTGTGTTTGAAATATTACATAACATTTAAATGAAGTTGACATGCCTGTATAATGCATTTACCAATTGGTCAAAATGTCTGTTAAACTGCTCTTCATTCAACTGTTTCCTCTACATATGATATTGCAATCAACGAGCTGCTGTTTGTGAGGTCCACTGTTTATTTACTCAACATAAAACCCCAGGAAGAGTAAAACTAGCTAAATTCTGGCTTAGTTCCTAAATCCTTAATTTCCTACCATTCTAATACATAACACATGTTCCAATAGTATGTGACTAGAATTTATGAAATCAAACTTTCTGACTGCAAAAGTTACGTTTTTGTTGTATAAACGGCCACATAAAAAGTACTATACATTTATGTTTACTTTTCTGGAGTACAGATAGATAAAAAAAAAACGAACTTATGAACGAAAAAACTTACGATTATATTCTGTCCTGAATAAATAAATAAACTGAATAATCTTGACATCCCTATACTGGACTAGATCACAATGGCATTGAAGCATGAGCGGTTCCAATGGGCTGCTGGGCTGTTCAGCAGCAGCAGTTGGGTTATTGTCAGTGCCAGGTTCATTATGTGCATTCAGGACAAATGACTAAGCACGACCGTATTACCCAAATGCACAGCGATCCACTGAGAGGAGCAGCAGCCTGTCCCCTTCACAAGGGAAGAATGCCTCTGTAAACATACTCAACGGATGCTCCACGGCCAGGCCCCCCACACTTCCTCTGGGACCTCCAAAAATAGGACACAGAAACTCCAAATGGGAGCTGGACACGTATTTTCTAAACCGCATTGAAATCATACAAAGGAAATTTGGCGCAACAAAATTAGGCCCTGTCCTGTCCTATTTATCAAAACAATGTATCAAATCTTTTTACAGGAAAGCTCCAGCTAAGGTCCAAATCATGCCAAATTAATTAAAATTTAAATTAATAAATTTTTGTTCTGAAAAAAAAAAAAAGATAAAAAGTTACATTTATTTTTAATAGACCATATCAGCTATCAGCCTTCTACATTTGAAATATTCTGTATTTCTAGCCTTGTTCCTTCATGTAAAATATGTGTTTGCTCAGCCTTTTGAGTTGTATTATTATTTTCTTGTGTATTTGTTGTCTTTTGTACCAATACTGAATACAGACAAAGGTGAATAAACAAGAACTTGTTTATTTTACTTTTGTTTCTATGTCCAGGCCCAGTCTCCATGTGGACACCTGCGGCCCCTCGTCCACGTCTTTGTCTCCGGCCCTGTCTCCATCCAGTCCCACTCTAGAGGAGCGCAGACGGCCGGGAACGCTGCAGATTTGGCAAGAGCGAGAGCGGCAGCAGCAACAGCAGCGAGAGAAGGCCAGGTACACACCCAGATGATCTGCACCACAGGATGTCTGATAAGCACTCTCCCATTAGCCATTAGCACAAGTATAACCCAGCATGTATTTGTAAAGGTGTAAATGTAGTCTGAGTGTTGTAGAGGTGAATATGCTGTTAAATTAGAACTATTAGAGCTGTACATTGCTTAGTCTTCATCCACACTTGCACACATTGAAATTGGGCTACACTTGGGATGGACCTGGGCTAAACCTGGGCTAAACCTGGGCTAAACCTGGGCTAAACCTGGGCTAAACCTGGGCTAAACCTGAGCTAAACCTGAGCTAAACCTGAGCTAAACCTGGGCTAAACCTGGGCTAAACCTGGGCTAAACCTGGGATAAACCTGGGCTAAACCTGGGATAAACCTGGGGCTGCTTAATTATGGAAAATCAAATTGAAATTTGAATAATTGCCTAGGCCTATCTAGACCTGTACTTGACCAAACCAGAATAAGTGTGAATAAAGCCAAAATCTAGAAGGCCATTAATATGTGTTACACTTTAGGCTAAATTAGGCTACACATGTAGATTCAAGGTTGAGATCTCCAAATCTTGGCCAAAGGTCGGCAAAGTCAGCAAACTCTGAAACAAGGGCCCCATTCAGATCTTCTGTGGACATGTTTGACTAGCAACATTATCATTGTGCATTCACTTACCAAGGCTCCCCAAACAAAGTATGTATGATTGATTTTAGCATTTTCCCCAGACAATAAATAGAACCCAATTCAAAGTTCTCAGATATTGCGTAACATCCAAGTCAGAAGTGAATTTAAACTGCAAGGTTTGTTTTGGTTTGTGATTTATTTTGTACTTGATTGAGATGTCTCCTTGCATTTGTCACTGCCACTCAAGAACTATCATTCAGTGTGTGACCTCACGTAACCTCTATCCAAATTGAAAAGTGCAGCAGCAGCTCTTGGGGTCACGCTGAAGCGACGCCCCCACTACTGAGAGGGGGGGGCGATGATTAAACTGATTGGTCACGGATATCACATGACCTGTCCCTGTCTGTCCAGCTGTGTGTCTGCGCTGCTACTGATTCTATCTCTAACTTTCAAAAAAAAAAACTTTGTCACAGTTTGCTGAGGTCATCCAGTAAGACAGGAAGTCATGTGACCCCTGCTCAGCACACAGGAAGCCGATCAGGGTAAGCGCCGCACATCACCAGAGCTGATGATTAGAGTGGGGTAATTAATGAAGAATACATGCAGTCTGGAAAACAGATTTAGTTATAGGAAGAAGGATGTAATTAGTTTTAAATAGCTTTTTATTATAGTCATGGCTTTGTTTCCTTATTGTGCTACTCGTATAAACAAAAACATATAAACCCAACCCAAACATTCTGGAATGCAGGCCAAAATGGAAAAGTGGAACATAATGTAATTTTAACGAAGAAACCTCCAGAATATGAAAAATTCAGCTGATTCTGAGTCATATCAGAACCAGGAAGTTATTATTTAAAATGTTTTAATTTGTTTATTTAATACAAGATCATAATAGACTTTAAGATGTAATTGGACAAATCTACACAGAAATGTTGAGCCTGCAGTAGTTTTTAATTTTATCTACATATTTGTTACATACTTAAATATATATATGTATAAATACAATTTCAAGGTTAGAAAATATTTTTTTTAATCCCATGCTAACTGACATTTCTGCTCTGGAAATGTTTTTATTTATTTTTTTGCTTTAATATTTAAAAATACAAATTACTTTCAGTTACCCGTTGGAACTTTGAACATTCTGATAACATAACATTTTAAAGGGTAGACTACAGGGCATGTTTATGTAAGGAAAAAATAGCCAGAAATGTGAAAATGTTTCTGGCTATTTGTTGGTCAAGATTTAAAGACTATTCAAATGAGCTGATCTTCTTTCTGCCTTTCATAATAGAAGGCTGCAACATCATTCAGTGTAATTGTGGAAGTGAATTAGTTGTGTTGTGTCTCTCTCTAGTGGCAGTTCACCAGAGAGCAACAGTTCCCACAACGGTCTGCGCCAACGATGTGCAGTAAGTGTCACTTCCGGTGTAGTTTTCACCTGCAAAAGTACGGTATGTCACTTTGATTTATTTTTATTTCCAAACTTTTACTTTTTCCAGAGTGCAGATCAAATGAGAAGCGTGTCCCCATGTCTGCAGCGCTCCAGCAGCAGGACAGGTACTCCATATGCTGTTAAAATGAAATAATAAAACAATAAAACTAATAAAATGCATACAATAAAATAAAATAAATGTAACTGTGCTTCGAATTTGATCTCATTTGGTGTGATAGAGTCCTCGTCTTCGTCCGGCCAGACTCCCAAACCCAACAGCTTCCTTTTCCGCTCCTCATCCCGCCCCACAATCAAGCCTGCAGGTACACAATCATGACCACACTAAACATTGACGCTTATTGTCCCGTTTTAAGATTGTCACAAGAAAGCTGGTTTTATTTTCAGGGGCACCACTTTGTGAATCCGGACGAAGCGAGTCTCGTACAACGCTCCGCTCGCCCAAAGAGGACAGACCAGACGTCACACAGTTACGCAAGGTGAACAATTCATAGTTTGGATTGATTAGTCTTACTTTTGGTTGAAATTCACTAAGATTGTGGTCACGATACCTCAATTTTAACAGCCCAGTTGTATTTACTTGATCAGTCCTTGTAGTGGAATGTTTACTGAGTGCATTTGATTAAAACCATTCAAAGTTCTTTCCACTTTTTAAGAATCACATCTGTGTTCAGAAACTAAAGCATTTTTTCCTCCTTTGCTCTTCAACTTGTTCCAATCTGTTCAGAGCTGAATAACGAGAGGACTTAAAACATAAAGCATTAGAATTAGAACCTCCATTACAACCACTTTGTCCATCTTTTGCGTATTTCTCCAGTCACTTATTGGAATAAAAAAAAAAAAATCCCACATTTAATTTGTTTTGCTGCTTGTCAGACTCTGGAGACTCGTTTGAAAATCAGGCTTCCGGAAGACCTCGGGGAGGCCCTGTCCAACGGCACCGTGCTCTGTCAGCTGGTCAACCACATCCGGCCCAGATCCGTGTCCACCATCCACATCCCGTCCCCAGCAGTGGTGAGTCCTGGTTTATAAATTGTGCTCATGCCTCAGAACTAAAGGCCAAGAATCCGCAATCATTTGGGGCCCGTCTGTGTGGAGTTTGTATTCTCTTGTGTCCTTCATTTTCCTCATCAATCTAAAAACTAGCAAAATAAGAGAATCCATATATGGTTGTTTGGGGTATTTAGTGTTGATATGTAGACCATGATTTTACATTTTGTTCATTGCAAACCACAATATTAATCTAAAATGACTTAAAAATAGAAACTGGTCTATCGACATCCTGTTGATAAACTGCAGAACTGATGAGCTGATAATCTTTATAGCGACAATTCACCGTAACAAGCACTCGCATGTTTTATTAGTGAAAAATGGTTACGTGACATTTTGGACCCTTACATGTTTGACCTCATTTTGAATAATTGCAAATGACAGAAATACAGTGTTCAGAAAAGCACAGTCCTCTTTCTCGTACACACAAATGTTCAAAGCTTCATTGTGTAAAATAAAATAGGCCGAAGTTCATCTGTCATTGCCGATAGGTTTGTTTTGGTTCGAGTTGTTTTGACTTCTGCCCAAATCACAATGCTGCTCTGTGATTGGTTCAGTCCTGCCTGCCCGTTTACCATTGGTGTGGGCTGCAAATTAATCAGCGGGAGCCTAACAAGATGAATTCTCAAGAGTTTGTGAATTAATCTTGCGGGCAAGGTTAGATTTGACATAATCCCATTAAAAATGTAAAGTTGGTTCTATGCCTTCTGTTGAGGGAGGACGCAAAGCTCTATTCCAATTAAATTGCCCCGTCTTCCCTTCCCCACAGGAAAACACATCATTAATTCACTTTGTTTTGTCTTTCAGCCAAAGCTCAGCCCAGCGAAGTGTCGACTGAATGTGGAGAACTTCATCTCTGCCTGTCGCAAACTGGGGGTTCCAGAGGTAATCTTTCTTTAATCTCTGCTGTCATAGTGATTCTGCAAACTTCGCGTAGAAAAAAAGATAAACAAACTTCACCCATGACAGTTAGATGTACCTAATTTATTATGTATCAATCATAACTGTGTCTAGTTGATGTCTCCTTGTTCTGCTGACAAACAGTGGCTTATGTCAGAGTCTGCCAATAGTTCTTTCTTCAGCCTTTTCAGCTAAGACTAAAACTGCCATAATGTATGGATATATATATATATATATATATATATATATATATACACACAGTACAGCAAATAACATTTTAGTATTGAGACCTGTGTACCTAATTTATGGCTGTTTTAGTTCTCCATAAATGTGCTATGATGTTGTGATGTGACAGACTCATTACAGAATTCCTACACATTTTGTTTTAAAATTATATGTTCACTTGTTTTAATCAAATTGACTAAAATTACTGTAGATTTTACATGTTGACATGGGTGATGATCATTCCCCCCAATGACCTCTGCCTATATGAACTATAAGACACAGGTAATGCCAAAATACACCTTTTGTGTATAAGTGAGCCAAAAAACTTGTGCTGATTTCATCGAGCACAAGTTTTATCCAAGTTACATTTCTAAGGCCACTGTAAATTGTGTGTCTAACACAAATTTTGGGTTATGTCTTATACTCCTTGTCCTGAGAGGATGTTTTGTCCTGAATGCAGTGTCCCATTTTCACGCAAAGCACTTGAACCAGAATGTGTAGGACCTGTGCTGTTTGTCTGTCTGTGCTTTCTCTGTGGCTTCTGTCTCTAACTCGTCCTGTCTCTCTTGTCCCGTGTCCAGATGGACATGTGTGCGTGCTCTGATGTGCTTCTGTGTAAGCTGCCCACTGTGCTACGCTGTGTGGGAGCGCTGCTGTCCCTGGACGTGGGGGGCCCGGAGGAAGACCTGGTCCCCGGCAATCCCTTGTCCCCCTCCCAGTCGTCGCTTCTGTCCACAGACTTCCTGCTCTTCTACAGCGCTGCCATGGCGCTGCTCTACGTGCTCTACTGCTACCTGCTCACATAAGGACACTTGAGTCCTCTTCACGGGGCCACATAGAGCTGCTCTGGGGGACGTCCCGCAGCTCAGCACCTTTTGACCAACAGCAAAAACACTCAAAGCTTTTCTCTAGAACTGAGGTTCTAGTAAACACAAGCACTACACAGAGCACAGGACAGAGATGCCTTAGCCTTCAGCCTCGCCTTGTCCCTCCGACGCACAGCATGTTTGAAACAAGAGGAACTTAGGAACAGGACAGAGCTGTCCACAAGCACACAGCCTGGACTTCACTCAGCAGGGCCTCATATGAACTATGACATCATTTATTTCACTTGTTACTACATACATTGGTATAGTCCAGGGCTATTCAACATAAGGCCCGGGGGCCAAATTGGGCCCTCCAAACAATTTAATTTGGCGTGGTGTTAAAAAATTAGAATAAAATTTTGTTTACTGGTTTAATTCTGGTTTAGCACTAGTTTAGCACCTGGCATGGTCTTGGTTTAGTCCTTGTTTGGTCTTGGTTTAGTTTAATTCTGATTAAGACCGGTTTTGATTCTGGGTTAGTCCAGGGTCAAACCTGGTTGGTACTAGTCATATTGTATACACACTTTATATACACACACTACTGGTTATATTCTAGTTTGGTACTAGATGGGCAGTTTGACAAAGCAATATTTGTTAAAGCCATTTTGTATGTTTTTTTTCCCTGACAAAAATCTTTAGTTAATGAGATAGTGTTGGGGTTTATTTTTGTGACCCAAAATGCCTTGGCTCTCTGAAAAATGTTGAATAGTCCTAATATAGTCCATGAAAAAGAGTAGAATATATATTTTTCACAAGCAATTGTTGAAAGACACAGTAGGTCAATTTAAGTGAAAAGAAGTATGTAGTGGCATGTTGCACTTTGGAATCCCATGTTAATGGGAACAAGTTGCATCCAGAACTTTACAGAACAAAATGAGCAGGTTACTGGTGAGGAATATCAGAGTCTTTGATGTCATGAGTTGTTGAGTCAAATCTAATATCTAGGCCTGGCCTGTCGTGCCTGAGCAGCTCTGTCTTCTCCAAACCTTCCCTTTAACTATGAAGAATGTGAATGTTACTTTAGCCTTTACATGAAGCTCGACAACACACTGACCACTACACCGCCCGTTTGGGACAGCAGGTGGCGCTGTTGTCACATGAGTGGGCCAAACTGACGGTACAAGGCCTCTAATCCAGGCTGTTATGACTTTCTAGTTTTGTCTTTGGCGTTCATTTGGACGAGACTAGTTAAATGTTCTTATGTAAAAATGTACATCTTAAATTATTGTTCTTTTTTTAATTTATTTTATGTTCGATCAGTTCTATTATAGGCCTTGGTAGAATCAGCACAAAGCCTTGAGAAAACATGGAGTGTGCTTAAAATAATGCACACACAGGTCAACCCATAGTGATCAATATTCAATTATACACAGTTTAAATAATATCGATCGCTGATGTTAGCCTGGCGTCGGGGTTGGTAAATCACTGATCCTTTGAGGCTACATCTAACACGAGCGGTTTTGGGCTTTTCACGCCTCAAATCGATCACGGTTCAACACCAGGAGCTGATTAGAGCTCACTGGACTGATGAGCCTCCAAACACTAATGCCAACACCACACATTTCACTGCTGCCATCAGTAAGTAAGACCTGAGGGACCTAGACTCAAGTGAACTTAGTACAGTAGCTAATATGCATGTCACTGGGAGAACAAAGTGATCTGGGGTTTTTAATGTTTTGGCAGTTTTTTCATTTTTGACACTGACTATTATTGACATGATTAAATTGTGTGAAAATTAGGTTAGTTTAGATATTTTCTATTCCAACTACACAGAAATATTTCAGTTATCAAAGTTGTAAAGTTTATTTATGAAGTTTCGGGGAAAAGTTTCAATTTTTAGTTTAAAAAAAGGAAAATATAAGCTTAAACATTTGTTCAGTATTTTGCTTAACCAGATCAGCTGTCAAGCTCAGTGACTCAATCCAGCTTCTAAAACAAAAAGCCATTCTGTTCAAATAGCACTATCTTTTTGTAAGACGACTCGCAAATGCACCCTGGGAAATGTAGTCCGTCCAATTCACGTCTCAGACACACTGTCCACTGTAAAATACACACCCGACAAGCGCCTGTTGAATAGTTTTTTAATGAGAGTACCTAGCCTGCTGTTCAGATGAACTTTCTACTTGTTGAATGCAAAAGGATATTTTGTAAACTGGAGACGCACCTACAGCCACCCGACCTTGCTATATTCTTTAATACGTTAGTGACGCTGAAATACTGTTGTACTTTATATTTATATCATACCTTAAGAATCTTTTTTGAGTTTATATAAATCTATATGGAAGTTTTTTCTCCTTGTTGTAAAGAAATTATTAAAAACTTTGAACATGACTTTTATGTGCTGCTTCCATGCTTTATGATGATTACAGTGATGAGGTCATCTGCAGCGGCCTATTGCCTTCAGCTCAATATTCCCATTGACCACTAGAGGGCAGCAAAAGTATTTACCTGTAAAGTCTATGAACGGATTTATGCAGATTTGCCAAGTACGCTGTGCTGCCTAGTAACAGAGGCACCAAGGAGGAAGATAAAAAAACAAAAATGGTCCACATATTTAATCATAATTCTCCAATAACATTCATTCGTTTGATCGAATGCTGTATATTGAGTTACAAATTATGATCAAAATTTGTCTGCTGCTGCGTTAATGAGATTTCAGGCCAGCCAGACTTTATTGTTATTTGGTGTTCAAGGCCTGCAGTTCCCCTCATGCTGATGCCCTACGCTCTGTGCACTAACCTCTCTGTGAACAGCCAGTTTTGTAGAATCCCAGGATGTCCCGTTCTGGAGGAGGTGAGTCGGATGCACAACCTCACTCGGGGCACGAGACATGCACATGCATCAATCAAACACATGATCCATCTAATCTAATGAGCTATTATGTATTCTGTGCATGCTCCATATAATCTTCACACAATTACACTTGAACAGATAGATTTGGTGCTTTTCTGATCAAATGTAAATTGTCTTTTGTATAAATTATTCCCTTTCAAATAAAAAAATGTGATCAGGATAAATTGAGACATTTGGCTAAATAGTATTCAGTAATAATTTAAAGGTGCACTATGTCATTCCTTTCCCTCCAATCTTGCACAGTGTAGTATTAAACGTGTCTATCTCCATTTAGACAAGCGGGTGACTCAACCAGACGTTACAGGTCAGATCTGTGGAGACTTGTCCCTGAATGCATGTTTTCAAGGTACTTTTGAGCAACAAAATCGGCTGTAATTGAATAAAAATACAAGATAGTAGACTTTAATGTCATACTGTTGAACATCCCAGGAAACATTCCACAAGTAAAGTATAGTGCACCTTTAACTAACGTTTAAAACTGGCACAATTGCTCCCAAAAGTGCTTTCTCTCCGGTAAAAAAAATCTATTCTTTCTGCCTAATACTATAGGCTAAACTACACTACAACCTATTTTTATTATGCCTCAAGTCTACGCCACAATTCACATTCATTCAGGGGTTTAGTGCTTGGTCCCTTGAGTGGAAACCTTAGTTGCTTTTTGACATCGAGAGGACACTAAAGCGTGCTGCTGCTGCCGCCGCCGCCGCCTCCTTTTTACCAAACACATCTCCACATTCATCGCTCTTTTAAGCTACATTTGTATGCGTGGCTGGAATCGCGGCTTACTGAATGAAAACGGTTCATAATATTCAAAGTTGGGGCCTCCGGTCGCTGTGCATTACACCCTCACAAGCGTATTGTGGTTCCGAGACGCCGGCTGCTTAAGGCAAATCAAAGTGGCACTAATTCTCATTTAATAGGTTTTCATTTCACATTGGGAGGCAGCAGACACTACACGTGTGGAAGACATGCACAAAGTCTAACACATGGATTTAAACCTTTGAGGAAAATATAGAATATCCAGTCAATGTGTGGAGATGGGTTTAAAAACACGTTCTATGGCAGATTTATACGTGCACTATGTTGCTTTTCATGCATATGTTATTGCTTTGCCTGCTATGTTCCACAGTATGGCATTAAATGTATCTTATCCCCATGGAGACGAGCAGTCGGTGCCACCAGGTCGAGTTGCAGGTCCAAATAAATGCCGACATACACTACGTTTGCTGCCAAACTGTGGAACGTTACGGGTAAAACAACATCTCCACGGAGACGAGCAGGAGAAGTCGACCTTTAAGTGATTCTATAATTGTCTGTGCTGCTCTTAAAATCCCCACCACTCGAAATCTGTGCCACTCAAAAGACGTTCGATGTGTGAAGAGACTTTTTATATAGTTCTGGTTATTCTGTCTCAATTACAAGTGTTTTGAGTCTCATTTATCATGTTGAGTGGTATAAAAGTGCTGGCAATCTACTTATTAATCTAAAAATCCATAAGCAAGACGTAAACAACAGACAAAACTATATAATAATGAAAAAAGGCGCTATCTTTGAATGCCATAGGCTCTTTGAAAATCTGATCTTTGTACAAAATTATAGACAAAAAGTTAAAGAAGACTATTTCTGAGCTTGGTGGCAGAGAAGTACTTTTACAGACCCTTTAAAAAGTCCTAGAATGAAGGCAAAATGAAATGAACCACAATACATTGTTTTGAATTTCTAGAGAAAAAAGTTAGTTTGTTTTCTTGTCTATTTAAAGTAAAACTAACTATTTTCCAGGGTTGGGAAGTAACTCATTTAAATTACAAATATTCACGTTACTTGTAATTGAGTATAATCTTAGCCATGTAATTGTAATTATTTACATTTGAGTAGTGAGAACAGAACTTTAGTGTACTTGATTACTTTACTCGAGTAGTTTTAGTCATGAATTTTTTTTTACTTGAGTACAAATATACTCTTTCCACCCCTGCTGTTTTCTAGCCTCCAAATTGTAATTGAAAACTGTAACATCTGTGGTAAAATCAGTAAAAATAAAACAGAAATCAACATTTCTGTAAGTATTTGTCCAGCGTAATAAAATACTAAGTCTGTACACTAAAAGAACAAATCATTCAAAATACAGGTGTAAGTGGTTTTATTTGCTAAAACAACATTTTTCACTATCTATGATATTCTGAAGCTCAACCAAGTTTGTCCTTTGAAATCTCCTTAGGTTCCACTTCACTTTTGCCTCCATTCCAGAATGTACAGTGTTTGAAAGGGTCTATAAATACTTTCAGCGAGCCAGAACTAGAACTGTCCTTGGTGGTGAGTTTGTGGAGCCTGAGCGTGTTGCCTCTGTCCCGCAGGAGCAGCTGTGCCCCCCAGCGCTGCTGCTGGAGGAGGGCCTGGGCAGAGTGGCTCAGCTGGTGCAGACGCTGGTGGAGCTGCCTGATGGAGCTCACAGGACGTCCAGAGCCGAGCCGGGCCGGGCCACCTTCACCCTGTGAACACGGAGCATGTACTAGACTTCTCAGGACCAACAACACATGCCTCATTCCCCCCTTTGTATTTGTATAAGGAATATGTTCAATTACCAATGTAATAAAATAATACTTCAATATCAGTCTCTTCATTTTGGTCACCATAATATTATATAACACATTTTTTTGTATAGTTTGTGATGCAAAACATGAGTAAGATTCTGAACATTTGGTGGTTAACTTCCATTTGGTTTCTCTTAAGACAATAATGTAATTATTGTCAAATCTCCTCTGCCTGACACATGGTCATTGACCTTCATCATTTGCAAACTACAAATTGTCCTCTGCATTTGATCCATCCTTTGAAAAGAACCTGTCAGGAGGAGTGGTCCCTGCAGGAGCAGTGGTTCCTGCAGGGCAGGGCTCGAGGACCCACCTCCAGGGCTTGGTTTGGTCAGGACCTTCATTGAAGAGTTTTACCTGTTGTGTTTTGTGTTGATGGGGGAAACTGGAGCTCCAGGAGGAACATGCAAACTGCACAGACAGGCCCAGTCTGTCCTGGGAAAGTGGAACCTGTGACCTTCTAGCTGTTAGGTGATAGTGTTAGCCACTCTGCCACCATATCACTGACCCTGAATAACATAAAGGGTAATCACAACACAGAATTTTATTTTACTTTATTTATTTAATATGGACATAGCATTGGACGAACCAGATGCAATGTTTTAAGTGCTATAGCAAAATAAGCTAATTTATTTAGGAGGTTTTTAGAATTGGGCGGTTGGAGCAAGAAGGTGCACATGGATCTCCATGTGAGCATTTTTTACCCCCTAAAACTCTGGGGCCTGTGACAACAAACCCTTTTTACCTCCTTCCTCATCTGCAAACACCACAATAACCCTGTCAGACTCTACATCCGAGTGTAACTCACATATTCTATTGACCTTTGACCTCACGGGCTATAACAGGGCGCCCCCTGGTGCCGGGGTGGGGACCTGCAGCGGCTCTGGTGCTGGAGCTGGCGCCATGTGGAAGTCTCTTCTCGGGAGTCCACTTTGGTCCGCTTCGACTCACAACTCCAGTAAACTAGTCTAAAGCCGGGTAAGACTAGTCTAAAGCCGGGTAAGACTAGTCTGCTTCAAATGCACAAACACAGGGACTAGTTTGAGTGTTTGAGTCTGAGTTGTTAAACGGAGCTAGCATCATGGCTCCACGCGCACGTGCGGCTCATTAGTTACACTTTATTTGCCTTTAATAAGTAAAAGAAAAATACACAAAATGACACTGTTAAAATAGAAAGTCTTTTGGTACTTTCACATTTTAAAACTATTACAGCCTCTGAAATGACAATATCCCAGAACAGGCTTATTTCATTTTGTATTTCATGAATTTGATTGAGCTTTAGCATAACATAAATAACATACTTTTTTCCCCCATTGTAAACCGTAATATTGAACAAAAACGAATTATAGCAATTGTTTAACTGACTTTTTAATTTAGAATATTCTGAGCCTCAGTTGCAGGACAACACTGGCTCCGACTAAACTAATGATGAGGAAATACTGAACAAGGTTAAAAGCTTGTTTTTAAATGTCACCTTATTGAATGTTCAGTTTGTAAAGCATGACATTAAACTGCTGTTTGTTGTCAGACTTGAGTGGACCATGAGGAGCTTTGTGAGGGCGGCTCAGGTCAAGACGCTCCTGCACAACAAGTGTGTGGTGGTTCTGGGAGGATCAGGTGAGACACACACGTCAAGTCCTGTCTGTGTTTGACTTTCAGGGGGAAATATGTAAAGGTCCAGACAAATGGGGAAAAAAAGACTGTCTGGACAATTTTGACCGACTTTGGATCAAATGGGACTTTTATTTTAAATTATTTGTGCCATAATTGTGTTTCTTGTGTTTAGTTGGTGTCTATTTGTATTATAAAAAGTGTATAAAATTTCCTCTCTGGTTGTTCTGTTTCTGTTCTGTGCTTTCTGTTTTGATCTTTTAAAAATTTGAAAAGAAAAATACCCAATTAAAATGAAAATAATGCCTATATGGATTTATTGTTCAATTAATGATCGGGAACAATATTTTTTTCGAGCACTAGTGGAAATATGTTATTTTATGTGGTAGATCAGATTTGAGCGCTAGTTAATTTGTTAACTCTTAACTATCGACTTAAGTGTATCATTCTGCTTTATTTCTATTGCAGCGTTATGTTTTTTAACTATTTTACATTTAAAAGTGGTAAACTACAATTCTCTTTCATTTGTCTCAGTAGTTTCAATATTATCATTGAGATTTCCTGTAGCAATATGTTTCTAATGAAAATATGTTACTGTGACATTTTTTCTAATATTAGTTTGTACTTTACATTTGGTTAAGGGAAAATATGAACATTTACTGAACATTCCTTAAGACAAAATGATCAGTAAGTTGGTCACTAACAACTATTTTAGTAGTTCTTTTTTTGAATAGTTGACTATTGGTAATAGCCAACTATTATTTCTATTGTACATTTAGACTTTTTAAAATGCTAAATCAACCAAAGATTGGTGAATGAGGACTTTTATATAGACAATATTTACAAATAAGGTGTATAATTTATGAATCTCTGAAATCAAATTTTTATGACATTTTGAACACTGCTGCTGTCTTTGTTATTAAAGTCTTTTCATGTGTTTGTCCAGATAACTGTTTATAAAAATAATTTTAGCCCCTTACTAATATGTCATAGGCAAACCTATTCCAATATATGTGCCAACTGCTGTTTCCATGATCAATAAATACCGCAATAATTCTAAAGATGTAATGATATGCAAATTGTATCACAGTCCTTTTTTAAAATGTTTGAAAAAAAATCTTTGGTGTTAATCATTTATGAAATAAAAAATAAATGTGGCTAAAAATTGTTCATGTTTTCTCCACTGAAATAGTCTATATTATGATTTTTTTTTATTTTTTTTTTATTTATTTTTTAGTTGCAAAAACCAAAAATGTATGAAGTGAAGGAACTTAGTTGAAATAATTTGACACAATATTATTGTGAGACCTTTTGGCGATACGATATCACAGAATAAATAATACTGAATTAGCTCCTGTTTTTATATCTCAATGTTTTAAAATGATGGTGTCTTTGATTGCAGTGCAGCGCTCCATGTACAAAGACCTGGTGCAGCTCCTTCAGACAGACACAATCTTGACTCTGGCTCAGCTCAAGTCCAAAGTAAAGTCTTTTCTCTTTAAGTCCCTGCTCTCCTCACACGCTCCACACCCTCTATTCCCCCGTCCTTTTTCTGAATTGGAAGTAAACAGCCTTTCTAACAACACCACAATAGGTGCCATTAGGATGCAACATTGTACCTAGGTAATTAACATGCAGAATAAACTGTGGCCTCGAGAGGTAATTAACAAAAGTAAATGGTTCTTCAGTTATTCTGAGACAATAAGTCACTGCAATTTGGATTTAAACGGAACTCTGCGCTTGTCCCCGTTTTATCCTTATTAGCCTCTGTAGCGATTCTAATTCAGTTTGGAGAAAAGCACCAGTTTCCTCATTTCTGCCACAGCCGTCAAATCAAATAGAAAACCTTATTTCGACTATTTGATATTCTGTTTGCGATGTCAAGATTAGTGACTTTGAATCCGGCTCCGACAATTTCTATTGTATTTTATATTTTTTTTATGGTTGGGAGCACTAGTAGAGCAAGTATATTTTATGTTTCAGTTTATAAAATGTGCTGTATGAAGTGTATTGGATTTAAATGTATTGGTTGAGTTTTAATTATCAGACAAATGTGAAATGCCTGTGAAATGAATCACAAAAGTGCAGAAATGTCACCTTATATTCCAAGTTGAAAATGTACATCGCTTTTTACATTTTTACATTTGATGGGCTCTTTTTGTAGCATTTTTCACTATTGAAGAGATTCCTAATTTGATTATGGAGCATATTGTTTAAGGTAGATGACTACAATTGATGAGTGAGGGATTACACGACTCTTCAAAACAATCAACATTTCGATGTATTCCCCAGCTCTGTGTGACATCCCTGCTTTTACTCTCATTAATTAGTTTGTACCATTTGTGAGTAATACATTAATGTCCTGTTGTGCGTATAGGGGGAGCACTCGTTTGAGAGAGACCGGCTGCTGGAAGGGGGTCGTCTGGGTCTCATGTCCAACGGGACGGACTACAGAGAGGTGCGGCAGTACCAAACGGAGCACCACCTGCTGCGCTTCTACTTCATCACGCGCGTGTACTCGCCCTACATGCAGAGTGTCCTGCAGGAGCTCCGACAGGGGCTCAGACCAGACGTCATCATCGTCAGCTCCTGTGTGTGGGACATGACTCGGTACAGAGCTGCTTTCATTGCTGCTGGCTTCGTGGTCGCTTTGCCTTTCTCTTTTTCCGATGTAACACCTTTTCATCCCCTCATTCCTTCGTTTCCCCTTTCTCTAATCTTATTTCATACCTTGATTATTCAAGGAGGGTTTGCCACCGGACTGTAGATTAGGGCTGCACAGTATATTGCAATCAAATCGAAATCACAATTTAAAAAGTGTAAATCAGTTTCACGGTGTTATAATGTGGTAAAGCTGCTTGCAAACATGTTCTAAAATACATGGGATTCTAAAGGCTCATGGATAAAAACATAAATCTCAATGTTTGTCAGAAAAGTTGCAGATGTTTACCCAAAAACCTTTGATCCGTTGTTTGGATATTACTGCTTTGCCTGTAATGTTTTTTTTTTTTAATGCCTTTTTAAATAGTTTATTCCCCTTCCTATGTTTTCTTTGCGTCCTTCTTGTCTTCCTCCTTTTGATGGTTAAAAAAATAATAATTCTACCCCAGAAAAGGCTCTTATCACACCATTGGGTCCGGCACATGAAGCCGAGTCAAACATTGCTCTTTCCAATTTGTGGCCGCGTCCTGAGCCAGGCACATGCGTCGTCGTCACGGTGATGCCGCGGTGGCCCTGCTCCTGCTAGATTAGCGTGGCGAGCCGCTCTGATTATGATGCAGTCAGAGTAGATGATGTTCCTAATTCGTTGTCCCTCGACTCTCACCAATGCTCCAGCTCCAGTGCCAGTTTCCTTCACATTAACTCCACGGTCAAAAGACAAAGTGTGCCCCAGTGCACTGCCTCTTCCTCATTTGTCTGGTTGCATGATTCTGCCCACATTTAATCAGACAAATCCTGTGTAGGGCCATGGAATATTAGAAAAGCATCCAAAGAGGGAAAACCAACTCGATAGTAATATAGGGAAATGACATGGAGTCTATTAATTTACAATACAACTTCTAGCACAGACATCTTTATTATTGTAGCACTGCAACACGGGCGCTGGCAGTGGTATTGTATCGCCTTAAATAATCAAGTATACTTTGAAGGGTCGTCGTAGTACTGACAACGAAGATGTAAAATGATACTGGTGCTGATTTTTTTTCTAATGTTTTTTGTGTGTAGGTATGGCCTGAACTGCCTGGAGAAGTACAAAGAGAACTTGCACAGATTCTTTGGCCAGATTAAAAGTGTGGTGTGTCCCGACGGCCTCATCGTGTGGACCCTGGCTATGCCTCTGGCCAAGCAGATTAAAGGAGGCTTCCTGGTGCCTGAGGTCAGGGCCATTTCACTGTGAATCTGAATGTACATGTGGGTCTGTTCTCCTTCTATTAGACTGTCACAGGCTTTAAGTGAGAGCCCGATTGTTTTCCTTATTGTGCTGCATATCAGCTGCTAGACTTTCTCATTTGTGTGTGAGGATTGCTCTTTTATCACAGAAGGCCGGTCTTAATGAGTTTTTGTGCTCACCTCCGAGTCTGTGACATGTGCATAAAGGAAGCCCTAGTTTCTGTTTTGCTCATGAACAAGAAGTGCTCTAGGTTTGATTTATATTCTAATCTACCTTTGAAGAAATGCACAGATGCTCAGAAGGAATCATTGAATGTGTATCAATGAATGCATTTCTGAGCACGATGACGACACTTTGGGTTTGTAAAGTGTTATACGCAGCAATTCAATGTAAAGTGCATATTTTAAGTCATGTAGATAAGTTAAGCCTTTATTTGTCCCACAATGGGGAAATTCCACTGTTGCAACACAAAGTAGGTACAGAAGTAAACGACAAAGAACAGATAATTTATAAAAAACTTTAAAAAACACTCTTAAAGCTCATATAAAAAAACTCTTGTGATAACTATATTTCTAATGGTGCTATTGACATGACATCTTTCCCAGGTAATGGGAACAACCCCAGTAAGGAAAGAAATCTTAAATGATGCAATTATGTGAAATGACAGCGGGAAGACAACTGGAGGGAGTTGCCAAGAGACGAACTAATCAAAACACCAGCTGAAAATGTTCAAAACCGCTGTATTTCTACTTCTGGAACCCTCCTGTTGATCACTAACGCTGTGATGTGCAGGTGAGTCACCTGGAGCCCTCTCTCTGCTCTGACATCATTGAGGCAAACTTCTACGGCGGGCAGCTGGCCGACGCCTACGGCCTGGACACTTTGGACCTGCACTTTCACTTCAGGCTGAGTCTGCAGCACCGCATGCCTGACGGAGTGCACTGGGACTCGCTGGCCCACCGCTCCATCAGCACCCTGCTGCTGCTCCATGTGGCCCAGGCCTGGGGCATCATCCTGAAGGTGGACCATTCTACTTTGTCACTTCCAGCTCCACCACCTCCTGTGTCAGGTGAGGACCAGGCACTTCTGAGTGACGTCTCCACAGTCGTCTGTTTAATACAGCGTTTGTCATAGTGTCATCTAATGTGACTCATGTTTAGTTTCCAAGAGGAAAATACCCAGACGCAAAGCGAAGTGGATCCCTCCTCCTCCTCCAATGATGGGCCCAGGTCAGTCCCTTGTTAATGCATTTTCAGTATGTAAATGGCAGAGAAAATGGGCCTTATTCATGAAGCGTTATTATTATGTACACACACGATCGCCCTCCTCCGTTATTTTCCATGACTTGCCCTAAACACTAACAACGATAACAACGCTTATTTCAAGAAGTTGGTGAATAAATGTGCTCATTTGTGTTTGAACATTTTGAATAGTTGTCGACGCTGTAAAAAAGCACAACTTCCTTAATTTTGTGCCCATATTTGGAAGCTTGGAGATGTTTTTTTGGCAAATACATATTAATGTGAATACAAATAAACATGTGAGTCACGTGGTGTTCATTGCTTGGTGTTGGTGAATAAGGCGTAACTCTCATATGAAGACATTTGTCAGCTTCAGAACATGTTGTGAATCTAGCGCAGAAGAGTGTCATCTTAATGTGGAAGTGACAAGCATTTTATAAGAAAACATTAATACATGAAGTGTTCTTGTTTCCTTTGGCAGGACCAGGACATGCGCCGTGGTGCCCTCCACACAGACCACACAGACCTCCAGGTAAGACACGTTCACATGACGATGTACAGTCCCAGAGATGGCGCCTGATTTACACTGAACAAAGATTTAAACGCAACATGGATGTTTTCCCCCCATTTTTCACAAAAGAGCCATTCCTCTCAAATATTGTTCTCAAATCTCTAAATGTCTAAATGTGTGTTAGTGAGCACTTCCATCTCCTCAGGTGTGAATATTACACAGGTGTGCCTTAGGCTGGCCACAACAAAGGGACGCTCTGAAATGTTCAGTCAGTCTGAGTTGATCAGGTTGTTGGATCTCATCACTATTTCTACATTCATCAATGAATTGCATCTGTTTGTTGTCCATAACTCTTGCCCCGATCATAACCCACCTCCACCATGGGCCACTCCAGCCACAACGCTGGCGTCAGCAAACTACTCACCCTCACGACGCCACACGCTGTCTGCCATCTGCCCCGACCAGTGAATACTGGGATTAATCTGTGAATGAGTATTTCCCCACTCAGGTCAGTTACAACTACAAACTGTGGTCAGGTTTGTTGTTGTGACTGACCTGATGAAGACGACGAGCATGAAGAGGAGCTGACGGCTCGTGCAGAAATGCTTTGTTACAGCAGCTGTCTGGGTGTGACTGATCTCAGACAATGTTTGAGAGGACCATGCTGGGTGCGGAGGTCCCGCCCCGAGCGGAGGTCCCGGCCGCCCTGGACCGAGGTGGACATTCCTACAGTCAGTCCTTTTATTGTGGCCAGCCTAAGGCACACCTGTGAGGTGGGATGGATTATCTCTGCTCACTTACACACATTTAGACAGATTTGTGAACAATATTTGAAAGAGATGTTTTTTTTTTTTTTGTGTAAATTAAGTTCAGTTCATGAAAAATGGAAGCAAAAGTGTTGCAGTAAAATCTTTTCTACAGTGTTTCCCTAATTTATAAAGAATTATTTGAATAGTGACATTTTATTAAAAAAAAATAGATAAATCAAACTACTTACCATTTACATTTTTTAAAACAATTTTGGGCTTGACACCAGGGACCACTCAATAATTTTGGTCCCGATCTTAAACTCATATTCTTTTTGATTGTGAACATTATCAGCCATGAGTTTTACCAGTTTAGATCTGGGTCGGAGCTGGTTTAATTTCACTGGTTCAGTCCAAACACTAAAGAGAAATACTGTAGCATCTGTGTTGCAACTGTTCACTTGTGGCCTGGTGTCAAACCCAAAATTGTTTTAGAAATAGAGCTGGGTTTCGATTCAAATTTCAAGAATCGATTCGATTCCGATTTTTACGTTTCAAAATCGTTTTTTTTTTTTTTTTTTTTTTTTTTTTTTTCGATTTCTCAGATCCCATCTGATTCGCTCCGATTTCGATCTGATTTCCGATTTCGATTCGATCCGGGGGTTAATGTTATTAAAAATGAAAAATGTAATGTGAGAAGCAACATATTAAAACTAGTATTATCAATATTAAACAGCAAAGTATTGGTAGTTACTGATGGAAGACTGATGAAAAGGTTAAGGGTCAATCTACCTTCAAGAAAGATAATCCAGGAGTCCTGAATTATCTTTCTTGAAGGTAGATTGAAGTTCACTGAGGGAAATGTAGAAAAGGATTTTAATTAAAAAAAAAAAATCGATCTTTGGACATACGAATCGATAATCGGTCATTAATATGCGAATCGATTAAAAATCGGAAAATCGATTATTTCAACCCAGCTCTATTTAGAAAATTAAAATGTTAAGACACGGGAGCACCTGAATGTATATAATTGAACCCCAATCTTTCAGATTACGTATTAGGGCTCGGGACAAACTGTTTAGTTTTTCAGTTTAAACTGCATCACGCTTTGCTCCTTGATATAAATCGTACCATATTTAACTTTCTCCACAAATGATTCCTCTACTATATAGCCTGGTTGTTAAACTATTTTCAAATACAAAAGAAAAGGGGAAATGTTGTGAACACAGGAAGGCTCCAGCCTGCTGGTCATAAATGAGATTGACTGTATTGTCGTATAAAATCCCACTATTCATTTGTTTGTCCCTGAGGCCTTTGTCTGTGCTGTGTCTTGGTGGATAAGCATTTTTGGTGCTGTGGTGGGGCAAATAAACCAGCCTACGCTCGCTGTAAGGCTCCCAAAGACCCTTTGAATTGTGTTGGACAAGATTTTTACATTTTTGCTCAGTGAAGCTTAAATAAATCGCTGCACATGCACACGATCAGAATATGATTGAAATATGTTACACTGCTCCCACACGACAATAGCAGGAGATCCCCGCTTGAACTTGGACAAGGTCACCTTTTCTCCTGCGTTTGGCAATCAGGCTGCCCTTTCATTGGGCCACATGATTGCATCAGGATAATAATCAGTGGTTATTCACTGTTGCCCCGCCCACTTCACCATAACTGATGGAGGCAGCCACACAAGCTCATCAGAGCTGGGCTTTTCTATACTGAAGGTAGTGTTTGGTCGTAGAAGCACTTCTATTGAGTGAACTAAGCATTTTTCAATGCACATTTTATTGATAAAGGAATATTAAGTGTGTGTGTGTGTGTGTGTGTGTGTGTGTGTGTGTGTGTGTGTGTGTGTGTGTGTGTGTGTGTGTGTGTGTGTGTCTGTGTGTGTGTGTGTGTGTGTGTGTGTGTCTCTGTCTCTGTCTCTGTCTCTGTCTCTGTCTCTGTCTCTGTCTCTGTCTCTGTCTCTGTCTCTGTCTCTGTCTCTGTCTCTGTCTCTGTCTCTGTCTCTGTCTCGGCTCTTTGTGAATCTGACGACTTTACTATGTAAGTGGTACACGAGCTCTGCACAGAAGAACATCAGCTTTCAAATCCCACCTACATTTTTGTGGGTAAATATGAAGAGAAGTAAAGCTCCTTTTGGAGGAATAGACCATGACGGACGGTAGACTGCAACTTTGTTGGGATTTGACATCCCTATTTCAAAGCTAAAGCATATATCACACAAAAAAGTGCTTTAGAGACTTGTAAAAGCCCAGGTGGAATGCCTATAAAATGTGTGAATTATAGGCTTACTATGTGGTTTGGAGAACAAACAGATCCTGATTGTTCCTCGAATGGTTGATTTGACTGGAAGTGGGTCATAGCTTTCCCATTGTTTCTCACTTTTAGAGCTTCATAGGTTTAGTTTATCAAATGAGTGACAAAAAAAGAAAAGGCCAGCTTGGCAAAAAGATAATGATGATAATGGGATGCAGGGGCCAGCTTGGCAAAAAGATAATGATGATAATGGGATGCAGGCATCTTATTTGACCCTGGTGAATATGAGCGTCTTAAAATAACTATTGTAAAGAACAGTTTGTGTGCCGTCTGAGCCAACATAACCTCTTCCTACAGCTGCTTCAGTCTTTACTTTGAAAGTAAATTAAAAAGTCGTTTAGGGAACACTGCAAATGAGTCTCACATCAATTAGCTTTAGTTTGTCTTCAACGCTTTCAGTCCAAACCTTTCCGTCCGTTTCCCCTGAACTTCTCCGCTGTGAATATCAAACGGGCCTGTTCTATATAATGCATGCACTTGGCCTTCCTCTGCGAGTGGAGTGACTGACATGGCGGCGGTCAGAACGGCTCGTCCTGTGCCATTGACGTCGGCCACTTCATGTTTGTTGATCCTTCACTTTGTTTTTTATACATACAATTGACATAGGAAATCTTGCAAATTCTCTCAAGTGTTCGTAAGCCTGTGAATGTGGCGTCCCCCTGAGCGGCAGCAGGTACAGTGTTCTTGGTGAGACTCCTGCTCGGCCCGTCTCCCCTCACACACTGTCAACCTGCAAATGTCACGCGTGTTGTGGAATATTAATGCTGGCAGTAATTTTGGCGTCACAGAAACCCGTCCTGTCGCCTCGTTTTGCTCCTCAGCTTAGACTTTGCCTCGTCTCCTTTTCGGGTTCTTGCTTCGTTTGGATAGATTTTAGACTTCATCGATCCACAAGGAACATGACATGGACACAGCAGCTCACACATTGCAAAATAACAACCAGATCAAACAATACTCAATTTTTAATAAGTAAAATGGAATGGAATAAAAGTAAATACAATATATCTTAATATACTAAGGCTGTATACAAGAGATGCAAAGATAAAAATGGTGCTTTGACATGACATTAAGGCAATAACATCACCAGAAAAGTTGCATCGTGTACCTGTAAAACATGAGTCCTGCCCACTTTACCTTTATCTGTTGTGTGCCTTGAGTGCATTAGACGAAACGCAAACGAGCTCCTTTTTGACCATGTGATGAGAGGCTTGTTTATCCCGTTTTATTTTCCTAGGTCCTCCGTTCTGGGGTCCAAGGCCGAGCTTCCCCGGACCTGCTTTTAGAATGCACCCCTTTCCACGGCCCCCGCCCCCAAGGAGAATGATGGCCCCTCCGCACCCCTTCTTCAGACATCCGCCTCCAGGTACCACACTTCACCTGTTCAGAGTATTTACAATGACAGGAATGTCGACACAGTGATTGGCAGGTTTCACACATGCACGGGAAATGTTTGCACTGCTGATTCCCGAACTTGTGACAGTATTCATGTTGTGTTACTGATGATTCTGCTACAACTACTGCACTGGATTCTTGGAACTTGAAATTGACGTATTCTCCAGTGAGTTGATTCTCTCTGCCGGCCCCTCGCACACTGTTATTCCTCTCGCTACTTTCACCATCAAACTGCACATATCTCTTATGCTCTGCCAACAGAACCAGCTCCACACACTTTCTTCAAGCCAAATTCTCAGTCTGTTTCAAGTTTCAAGTCTGTGCCCACAAACTCTGCACCAGTTACAATAAATGTGAATGTATGTGTATGTGTGTAATGGAAATGAGTTTTGGGCCGTGACTGGAGAAAGTTCCCACCAATTCTTGTCAGATGCTTGAGCAAGTCATTCAGGTGTGAGTTTGTCCTTCTGAGCTGGGGAGGAAATCATGAATGAACTTCATTTTAAATTTGAAAGTGTGTGGTCACTGGTTCTGATATTCAAGTGAAAATTGACTTGAGTAAAAATAAAATCAGTTTTTAGAAGTGGTGCTGAATGATAAGGGATTTGGTCTTGTGTTCAGATTGGGGCCCGATGCGAGGAGGCTGGAGACGAGCCAACAACAGAATGCACCCGTACTACCCCCCAGGACCCAGGCCCCACATGTGGGGATGGTGAGGCTCACATGTGTATCTGAATGATATTGAGAAAAAGAGAATAAATGTTTTACTAAATTTCCCCTGATGTAAAGGGCTTCTTCTGTTCAAATCCAATGCACAACTGCACAAAACGCAGTCGATGTAAGAATATTGAGTTGTACACATTATCAGGCAAGATGTTATTAGTGTCACTTATTTGTACTGGGGACAAAGATTATTGAGACGTGTGAGCAAAGGACTGGACCTAAAGAGACAGATTTAATAAAGTGATGTTTATCTTTAGCATGCTTATCGTGGACCTCTGGTTACAGTATTCACTTCTGTGCACTGACTGGGAAGTGTGCATTTTGTATGTATTTCCTCAGTCTCTTTGTCCACTGTGGCCTTGGCCCTTGTATTGCTTCTGCTCTGGCTCATATCCATCCACTCTGTGCATGGAGCCCCATACCCATCTTCAATTACATCCCATAAATGTCAGAGCAGCGCTTGGCCTCACGGGGCAGTGGTCGATGTGAGCAGAATCCAGTGTTTTTTTTCTGCACACATTTACACACATGCAGCACAGGGCTGATAACGCGTGCAGCGCTCACCAACATGACAAAGAAATGACGAGCCGAGTCTATTACAGCTAAATGACTCCTGATTAAAGACTGTAGATTCTAGAGCGGGCCCTTTGCCAGCCGATATGAGCCTCCACAGGAATAACCACTTCATCCTCTGTAGAGTGTCCGGGACAGTTCACCGGACCAGACTGAATGGATCCACAATAGAGTGAAATCTAGTTGCCGTCCAGTTCAGGCTAAACTTTGACACTCGCCTTAAGGTGGAATGTGGCTGAAAACAAACACGAGTCTTGGAAGGCGCTTTGTATAAAAAGGTTTATGTACCAATTCAAAAGTCATAACGCACAGTAAATGACATTCAAATCAACATGAGCGAGCGAGTGTGTCCTCTACCATGTAAACAGCGCTGTGATTGGCTCTTCTCCTCCCAGTACAGACAATAAATTATGTGTCAAACGAAACACAGGATTGCGGTAAACACAATGGCATTTTCAAGCATTTTGGGACACACCCAGGTATGGAGACAGCTCTTTGGCACAGAACATAAATTATGATCAGAAATTAATTTGTAAACAATACAACAGTCGATACAAAATGCAGTTTTATACAGACAGCATTAACACAATATAAAAACAAATTATTTAAATTGATTTGGCAAATATGACTGTCCCCCAGTGGTTTCTCAGTCTGCAATGCGTCTGTGCAGAACCGCGTCAAGTGGATGCTGCGCCGGGACTGTGGGATCAAACACTCAGGGTGGAGCGGTCATCTGGGCTCTCGACAGTAAATGGTTTCATTTAAAGAATCCTTTCAAAGTTTCTTGATACCGTTGCTGTTTTTTCATCTCCCCTCCATGTGCTGAGTATGCTTTGTCTAAAAGCATTTTTCTAGTATGATTTATTTTTGTTGCTTTATCTTATTCATAACCCTAGGTCTTTGATGATCCTCTGTAGAAGTTGAGAATACTTGCTTTGTTGTGTGGCGTTTTAATAATCAACTTTTCTCCTCTTGACGGGATTTCTATTTGTAAGATTGAATTGTTCCTGTAGAGACATTTGACCTCTGTATTGAAGTCTGTCCCTCGAGTGCCTCAGGAGCAGTGCTTAACTGTGCCTCAGAACCATCTCATGGTCATGGCGTCCTTAGCCGGAGAATTATTCCTGGTGTGCAGGTTTTGGGTTGATGGGAGTGTTAAAATGAACAGAAAGCATGGGTGTGTTGTGTGTGTTCAAGGCCTACTCTGTCAGGATCTGAGGCTTCCACCTGGACTGCGACACGTCCTGTGGTCGGGTCTCCAGGTTTAACTTTGAGCTTGTCCTTCGCTGCTCCGTGCTCGCCCAGCCAAAGTCTCTTTAGTGCAAATAGGCTGTGAGCTGCGCGGCCCCGCTCTGAGTGGAGGCGGGGGGAGCAGAAGGTCATTTTCGTGGCGGAGATGAGGCTGTGTTTGGTTTGGCACCTGGGACCGGTCTAATAAGGACACGAAGAAAAAAAAGGGGAGAGACAGATTGTAAGTCAAGCAGTTCACAGCTAAACAGTCATTTTTGAAGAGAAGAATGACTAGATTTCCAAGTAGAGATGAATCAAGTCATTTCCATGTAAAAGAAGCTACAATATTCAGATGACATGTGTGGCAAAACCAGGCAACTTTCTGCAGAACTAGTGCTGCCATGAACCGAGTAAAAGTGAAAGTAGTCTCTTTTTTTCCCCCGGTATCATTACATTTTTGTTTACGTCTGTTAAATGTTATCGTTTAAAATCATTAAACCTGTAGGCCCAATATTAAACTACCGGTATGTTAAAGTTAGGGTCCTCAACAGCAGACAGTTTCTAACATTCAGACCTTCATTCTGTGCTTATGAACACAGTCCTGTATTCATCATGTTTAGCTCATAGGTTTAACGAGGCATAATGAACATTTACAGTCAACTCTTGACTAAAAAATGTGCTTTGACAAACTCTGGCCTTTAATTTTTACTCCTCCAATTTTAAAGGCGGTATGGACGATTTTTCGGCGATTTGAGAACGCAGGTGGAAGTGCGCATGCGCACTCCCCCGTGCGGACTGATACAACACACACGTGCGTTTGTTTATTAGCGCAACAGAGCGCATCACATCGCTCGTCTCCCGTAGATTTCTGTCCACTTCTGCGTCAGCTCGAACTGTCTTTCTCAGTCTTCATTTTGCCCCATACACTGAGGGAACTATATTATGATAGATACATGCGCTTAGGTGAGCGGTAGGTGCGTTTTATGATTGATACGTGGCAGGACAAATGATTTATCCACGCCACGAGGAAATATGAAAAAGAATTTGCTGAAAAAAATCGTCCATACCACCTTTAAGTACTATTATTAATCTGGGATTATGTGCATAAAGCACTAATTTAGCTCGTTACATACACACGGACAGTTTTCATGTGTTTTGATAAATTATCTAGGGGTATGCAGTTCTGGACTGTACTGGCTCACTTTCCCCCCAGTCATGAGTGGTGATTGAGTGCAGTACCTGAGTAGTACTCGGAGAGGGGGGATGGCTGTGACTTTGCCCACAGGTTTGGGCCCCACAGCAGGAGGCATCATGACTTTCAGTCCTGGGGAGGGTCTGAGCTTCACTGTGGGTGAGGCCCCCCGCGCCGGGCTCAGGGGGAGTGGCCTCTGAGGGGGGAAGGCTGAGTGCGCCAACTGCAGATGACACAGGAGACAAGTTAGATTGGAACAGGGTTTTGCCAGTTTGTCATTATTGGTAATATTGTGTGAGATGGCAATATCAATAGTATCGAACTTTTATCAAATGAAAAGCTCCTGGATCTAAAAACATTTTTCATCAGCAGCAGTGTCAAATTCATACTATGTGATTCTTTAGTTTCAGTGCAGCCAAATAAATGTTATTCCACAGGAACTGTATATGGTCCTTTGAAATATAACAATGATTGAACACAAAGACAATCCTGTACCATGAGGTTATGTTTGATCAAGTTTGGCCAAAGGATCAAAGAACCACCTTTTGACTGTAAATCATTTCCCCCCCTATTTTAGTAATAGATCCTGGTTAAAGCTGTATTGTGTAACCTCTGGTGGAGGGAGCACCATCTGATATTGCTTCTCTTGTAATATTCCACAATATAGCATTAAAATGATCTATCTTGCCTTTATCCAAATCACCTTGAAGAACCTGGCGACTTGAGCAGCTTCTCACCAGAAAGGTTCCGTATTGCACTTTTAGCTGGACACGGTCAGCAGCACATATTGACCCGAGCCAGATCAGCTGTAGTTATTCTGAATATTTAGTTCAGCAGAAGGTTCAGACAAATAGCACAAGAAACAAAAATCTTATGAAAGCTTCCTAGTGGATTCAGGAAGACATTGAAATAATGTTGGCCCATTTTCTTTTGACTTCCAAAGAGACAAAAACGCTGTGGTAATTTGAATCTATCGAGTGGAGTGCAAATCCTCCAGCGGCGTCCTTCTTTAGGAGACATAATAGACGACGTGCTTATTACAGAGAGGCCTGCGCTGATTACACCCCATTGTAATATGTGATTGCAGTCTTTGAGAGTGACTCCTTACTGAACTCACTCCAGTCATTTGGTTACACTGCAGGTGCCAGCTGTTTTTACTTAGCTCCCCAAAATATAACCGCTCCCACTGCAACCTGGGAAATCAAAGAGGACCATCAAAGCTGCGTTTTACCCTCCGAGAAATCCAACTTATACCAACTCATATTTCAACTGGATGTGAGCCGGTAAAATGTGACACTTCTGAGGTAAATGTTCCTTATTCTGCACGATTCCAACAAAACTGTGTAAAATTAAGCTTTGTGGATCTAATGAAGCCAACAAGTCCAGCAAAAGGATAGAAAATAAAGCCTTCTATGTGGGTAACTTGCTTTTTTTTAGCACAATGTTAAATTGACAAACTCTGGTCGAACTTTCCCTCTAAATGCGAGAAGCTTTCCTAGTCCTCTTGTCATTGTCCATTCCAATCTCAGAAAGCGCTGCAGATGTGTCAAGTTTTGTGCATGTGAAAGATGAAAATGTGACAGCTCATAACCTCAGAGTTGTGCTGTGACACTTTGCAGAAGCGAGGTGCGATGATAAGAAAAAAAACCTCCGACGTGTTTGAAATGGATGAAAAGCTATTGAGGAGTTGAACGAGTCTATCAAAGTGTGATTCAGGCTGACAGCGCAGACACAGAAACATGGCAACAGGCTCACTCATCTCCACAAACACAGGAGAAGTCAAACACGTTCTCTCGGATCAAACTGAGACGTCGCTGTGACATAAATAACAGAATCATACTTAAAGGCTTAACGTATATTTAACTCGGGCTTTGCTGCAAACTTCCTTTTCAAGACAGTTTGAATTCAAATTACATACAAGTCACGGATCAATGGAGCAGGATTTCTGGTTTCAGAAGTAACATTCTCATTCATTCTTTCCATGGACTTGAAAAATGTAAGCGCTGAAAAGCTTGGCTGAGGCTTATCAGCGTATATGTGGCAAGTCAAAGACATTTAAAGTGTCTCAGTCCACTGTGGAGCGCTGTAATTAATCATAAAGAAAGCTGTCTTAAGGGCGGGGCTTTTTGACCCTCTTGTTATTAATATGTTCTGTTCACAGTGAGGGGCTTCTTATTTCTGAAACAACCATGTGGAAAGACAAATCCTGTGGAAAAGATGTCAGTGTTTGAGAAGGATCAAATCACTGACATCAAGCAGAAAAGACATTTAAGAAGAAGCTAAACTGATACAGATGTGACCCCAGTGAGAGTGTTTGGGACGAGCTGGAGAAGGCTTTGTGCAGAAGTTACTCTCTCCATCAATACAAGATCATTTGGTGGAAAATAATGACACAGTGGAATATTGCAGAAGCTTATTGGAACTATGCCACAGTGAATATGTGCTGTAATCAAAGCTAAAGGCGCTCCTACCAAAAGAGCCTCTTTTTTCTGTGGGGACTATTTTTTTGTGTGTTCATATGTTTTGTTTTGCCTGAACTGACTTTAAAGTACAGACAGGCCCTGCTCACATTATATTTCCATTCCAATCTTATTCTTGATTTGAATTTAGTTAATAAATGGAGAGTTAACATCTTAGAACAGATAGATTTGAAGTCCTAGTGATATTTACATTCCTCCTCCATCTTGAACCTTCTTTTATGGCACATGTTGATACAGAAACGTACTGTATCAATGCTTTTATTCTCCGTACTATAATCACCTCTCCATATTCCCTCCTGTGTGTCCTGAGTGAGTTCTTACCAGTGGAGACCTGGTGGGGTTGAGGGGCAGAGGTTTCTTGGGTGGGCTGAGTCTCTGTGGTGTGGCAGGGCTCTTGTGCGGCGCTGCAGGAGGTTTGCCCACTGGCAGAGGCGGCCGCACAGCCTTGGCGTCCCGGGCCGCTCCCTGGGGCGACGGGGCAGGCCTCAGGGGACGCACGATGTTCACAGGCTGGTTGCCATTGGAGACGGGGCCCGGTCGCAGAGGCAACAGCTCTTTACTGGTGTGAGGCAGCTGTAACAAGGTGGAGAAATGTGAAGAATCAGTGGTGTCCGACTACTTCAGGTTTTCCACCTCATTTAGATGACTAGTTTATTTTGAACACTTTTTAATTTTGAGCGAGTTTAGGCTTTAACCCCTATCATTTATTTAGCTAATAAAAATCCCACTGTGCTCTGAGCTGATACTTAATTAGAAAAAAAATGAGGTTTATTACAAAAATTACCATTAACAATCCTTTTTAATTAGAAGATCATTATGTTACAGTGAACCCATTACTTATCTCAGTTTGAACACAGGAAGCAAACAATCTCAAGGTCTTTCCAATAAATCTTTAAGAGAAAACTTTTTAATCACTCTATGGCCTATTTAAAAAAAATCCAAATATTTCATCTCGTCTCTCTGCCAACGTCAGAATAAAACCGGTCTTTGCCAAAATGGAATAAGAAATACCGACAAGGCCTGTTCTCATTCACCTTTTTTTCTGGCATGTGCCGTTTGAAAACCAATCCAAGAGTCTGGAGTGAATCAAAAGACTATTACTCATTTGACACTTGTCCTAATGCAATTTCCAAAGTCGTCAATCATAGGCAAAGTACACCAGAATAAGCTTTTGACATTTTAACTCTTGTTTTTCATCAGCTGCGTAACTTCCATTGTTTTCTTTATTTTGATGAATGGCAAGTCAATTTTACAAATATTTTACTCCTAATTATTCATTGCTGGTCAGATTATTCTTCATTTGTATTGTTCTTTTTCTCTAAAATGCTGAATAGAAAAACTGTCAGAAGGAATGTTGTTCACTTAACTCCACTTTGCCGAAGGTAATTACGGTGGGCGTGGTTTAGTGCTTCTTTATTTAAAAACGAGGAGGCGTGACAGCTCCATTACTTAAGCCTTTTGAGCTTATTAAAACATGTGTGATTAAATCTGGAGTGGTGCATGCATTATCCAAATGAAATCTGCTCTTTCTTACGCTGGTGTTCCGATCCCCCATTCTGCACTCGCACAGCTCCATGACAAATGTATCCTAATGTAAAAAAGTATCTAAAAACAACCCCTGCAGATGATGAAAGTGGGAGGAGAGCGGCGCTAAAGTGGTCAAACACTGTAACAAGCTGTGAAGGGGCCCATTGAATATGCAGGTCAAGCCGACGCGGCCAGTCCGTTTTGTACTAAATGCCTTTCGGGCCGCCTCTCATTCACTCAGCCCGGCGTTCTGTCCCCGCACACTTGTTACGGCTCCAACGCGCTCTCCGGAATACAAAGCACCTGTTTTTCCAGTCACATCGCATGTACAGCTGCCACCAGACTGACCATTGCTTGACCCGGAACAAGTGAACAAGTGCTACAGCTTTGGTATTGACTTGTCCACAGAGATCCTTTGAAAGCTTGAAAATGGAAACAATGTAAACATTTTAAAGGGTCTATTTTACGCGGTGTATTTACAAGGGAAGGAGTTGTAAAGCAGTAAGGAGTGATGTGTAACGCACCCCCTTGTGAGCGCTGGCCTTGTTGATAGGTCCCACCACTTTGAGGTGAAAGGCGGGGTTCAGATGTCCGTTCTTCCCCTTCTCCACTGACATGTCGCTCCTGAGACACAGAAAAGACACAAAACAATCAAGACACTGCCATTTGTACATGCACGTTCAGCACAGGATTAATGAGGTCATTTGTTTTGGTAGTTTATATTTTCAGTTGAATACTTCCAACACTGTAAAAGTACAGGTATAAGAGCAAACCATTTATTCAAGTATCACATAAAAGTTGTTACTTTTAGAGTAAAAAGCACATGTGTTTCGTGCAGATTTGTGATAAAGAATTGGGGTTATTTATTTTCAGAATTTCTCACTGTTTAATGTGACTTTTAAATGTATATTTGTGTTGGACTTGTAGGACCTGAACTCAAAACTATGAATGCTCTCAAAATCCCTCAAACCTCATGAAAAGTACTTTCTACTTTTCAAAAATGTAGTTGAGTAGAAAACACTGATTCCTGCTCTCAAATGTAGTGAAGTAAAAGTAAAAAAATATCCACAGTAAAATGTACTAAAGTAAAGAGATATCTAAATATTTTACTTAAGTATTGTAGTTTTACTTTTGGACTCCATTACTTTCCACCACTGAATATTTTTCGCAGAACAAATGTATGATTTAATAGATGATTTAATTCTTGTAGTTTGAGCAGCACAGCCCTGCGTGGCTCTGTGTGCAAACATTCTGGATTCTGAATATCCTGCTTCAACTGACTCGGCAGCTGCAGTCAATACATATGTGCCTGGATCCTCCTTTAATCAGCAGAACCCCCTGCTGTCCTCGCCCTGAACTGCAACACACCCCGGCCTCCTGCTGTCAGACCAGCTCAGATGTGTTTTTTTTTTTTCCCTGATGTTGTAGCTATATCAGATTCTTGTATTGTGGCTGGTTTATTTCTGCAGTTAGAGTGAGATTCAGCCGTGTTTAGCCTCTCTGTTGTTGGGGTCAGGCGTGTTGGAGGAGCTCTGATATCTGTCCGGTAAATCAGAGGAAAGAGGCGGCTGTTATGAGAGCTGTCGCCGAGCGTGAGGGATATGACAGTGGTTGTAAAGGAGGCGCACAGCTTTATGGGGACGCGCATGGCTGTGGACGTGATGGAGATGGTTTACGCACGCTGTCAATACCATAAAACTGAAATAGTTTGCTTCACTTTAGGTTTGCTCTGACTTAATGGATGGATGGAAATTGTTTTATGTTTTGTGCCAGCCCAAAGCAAAGAATGTAAACGGAGTTAAACCGATGCTAAATTAGTTTTGAAAGGAACAGTATGTAACCTACACTCTTACTGTTTTAAAAATGAGCCCGTGTCCAGAGCCTAAACCTGATCGAAAGTGTTTCTCTTTTTATGCACAGACCATGGCTCATGTTTAGCTCCTGCACCTCCAGAAGTCCAGGCTCATGAGCTGCAGAGGCCAAACTAGCCCTGATTCATGATTGGTGCAGGAGCGTTGAGATCAGAGCCAGGACAAAGCAGAGGTTTAAACCGTGGATTTCAGCTTTGAAACTGGCAACGCAAATAAGACTCGTGAGACTCATTCTGCGCCGATTCAAAAATGTGTCTTGAGAACCCAAACACCAAGTGAAAACATCAACAGCCTGTCATGTCCGTCATGTCCAATGTTTTTTAGACTTGTCAGAGTGTTATTTGATTTGAACATGTTATCCTCATATCTGGAGACACAGATGCTGGTTATGAACTTGATATTATATTATTTATCTAAATCTCACATACTGTTTAACTCCTCGTTTTGACTATGAATGTTATATCATACTCCTCTCACAGTAACAAGTTGTCAAGTTCAGCTCCAAACTGTGTTGGTTTTCTGACATAAATTTCTGAAATAAGCAAAGAGTTGCACTAAGTTTCAATCGCGTTCAGAAAACCAGTTATAATTGATGTAGTACCAACATAATACAACATCTCAGGGTAGAACAGATCTGGTGTTATACTCTTGTGTACGATACAATGGTGTAGCTCTCCTTAGACCGATGGACAGGACTTACTTGGTGCTCTTGCTCTTGCCCCGCTGTGAAAGCCACTTGTGGTAGAATGAACTCTTGACCCTGTAGCAGAAGAAGAGCAGGAGGACTCCGGGCAGCAGCACCAGGAAAGCGAAGAGCAGTCCCACCACCAGCCCCACCTGACCTGCACACAACCACAACCACCACACACTCTCAATACACAGCATTCATTATTTACACCGACCGACAATCAATTCTCCCAAACAAATTAAATCCACAGAATCCCATAAGACTTTTATTGTACACGAACATGCATCAATACTGACGGCCCCATAATTCACCACCTACATACTCTATAGTCATATCTGCACTGGTCTCATCGTAAACAATCAAATCAGATCATTATCATCCGGTTTGGACAGATTGCTCGCCCTGCTTGGCCTGTAGTTTCTCGGTGGAACTGAATGTATTTTCCAGGTAAACCAGGTCCAGGGACACAGCTGCTTTCACATTACAGTGTACAGTGTTCAGCAGAGAAGGACAAATCTATCCACAATCTATTGCTCCTGACGCAGTGCTTCATCAAACATGGAGGTCACTCTGGTCGCAGCTTGAGATTGTGTCACTAAATATGGACTTTTAGAACACAGAATAAGACATCATTACAGATACGCTGCTCCGCTGATATTAATTGACCAATATTTATGTCCTACATGAGTAATATATTGTACAGTGTAACAGTGCTCTTACTGGAATCAAAGTTTTGGTTTATTTTTCCAATGAAAGTCTGCAAATGTTCACAGTATTAAATGATTTGAACATCTGCTCTTTCAGGTATGAATTGTCATTTTTGTGGTATTTCGTTTGAAAATACCAGATTTTGTGCTTCATTTATTGTTCTGTCCTTCCCATGACATTTACTTCAAATTATGAATCCGATGTTATGTTTCTGCTCATTTCACTTGAGCAGTAGTTTTCCCAAGTACTTTTTTTTACTCTTATTGAATTTCTTGGACCACTTCTTCGTACTTTCTACTCTTCCCACATTGCTCTTAAGTAACACCTTGGCATTTTAACTGATTTCTTGTTATTCTGGAACTTCAATACATTTCTAAATACTGGTTCACGCCTGGGGAAAAAACATTGCAATATCGCACCGATCTGCCAGCCTTATTTCAGTCAGTGAAGTTGCTTTACCTTATTGCGTAAGCTAATTATAAATATGCCATCTCTTAAAAACAAACCAACGACAAATTTAAATAAACGTATTCCCTATTCATATCCCAACATCCATAATAAATACCATGACCTTTAGCAGTTAGTGGTTTGGGGGACAGGTGTACGGAGGGGTGAGTTCTGTTTCCTAGGACACAACCTCAATTAGCTGCTGCATTTTAGTGCCCGGCAAATGTCCAGTCGTTAAAACTCTATTAAAGCTAATGTTAATTATTGTCCGAACTCATTACATTTGAGGGTTAAGCTAAATCTAATGAGCTCTTTCTCTCGTTTACTACACACACGGTCAGTATTTCTGTCCATCAGTTTAGTGTAGAAGTACATATTTCTGTGTATACAGTATAACTTACTGTTGTATTGGACCGGCCCACTGTCCACGCTCCCTCCCAGCCCTGGCTTCTCACAAAATGGTGGCGCCCATCCTCGATTACAGTGGCAGTTTCCATTACTGTTGCACACCTAAACACACATAAATGTAATGTTAGTGTCATTTTCAACCACTACTATCACTCACCCTCACTATGGATGTCTATACTATTTGGTTAATTGATTATTCAGGTCACAATATAATTTAAGACCTAAAAAATAATAACGAAGCAAAATTAAGTGTTGTTTAGTGCTTTTTATTTGTCCGTTTGTATCACAATAACTTTACATTTTAATGGAAAAATAAATACATTTCACCAGTTTGTGTCAATAATAGTGATGTTTTTTTCTCACAATAATTGTAACTCTAAAATGTATCTATGACTACTGTATTTATTTTACAAGGTTATTTTTTCAGACCAGTGTTTACTTCTTCAGAGTGTCACGTGATGTCGCCGTGTCGCATCTTGTCGGCTGATTTACCCGGGTTTTGGCGCCATCTGCAGTCCCACTTGTTCAGGACAGTATCCCGGGTGTGAGAGAGTAAAAAGGCCCCCTCGTCCTGGTTGAAAATCCAGAGGGCTCGTTTCTGTATCCAAATTGCCTCCTTAATCTGGTCCATAATGTGTCTTCTCTTTTTCACTCTCACACCCCTGGGAGACTGTGACTACAGATGGCGCTGTGGTCCTTCCTCTGCCTGTGAAGACTGCGCTAAAAGATCAGCTGATGAAGACTGCGAGTGAACAATCGTAACGGTCAGCCATGAAAAACAATGTCTGGTCTGAAAAAAAGAACCCTTTAAAATGAACAATCAGATGACTGCTTGCTTCCGTGTGAGCTGATGAACTTCAAAACGCGTGCTCCAAATAGTAAAAAAACAAAAGGTTTTTATAAATACAAAGTTTAAGCTGTGGGATAAGAATCTATAAAAAAAAAGTCTTGCCCTTCAAGTCGACTGTGCTAACAGGCTTAATAGATATGTTAATCACTGATAGCATAATTACATTTGGATGTAATTGGAGCATGGCAACAGTTTCACTCTTGATTTCAAGAGGAGGATTACAGCTGGCGTCTGGAGATATTAATCATGTTTAAATGCTGATTTGTGCATCACAAGTTTGGGGAAAATTTAATGAAGTCCAGAGGTAAATAAACAAGTAAACTTATATTTACTTCTTTCACCGAGGATCAAGGATGACAGTGTGCATCAGCTGTTATTTTATTACTCTTGAGAAAAATACGTATGGGCGGGTGATATTGACATCATTACATTATCAGTGTTAAAACATGTCGTTCATTAGTTGAGGTTTGATAATCAGATGACTGAAATGTCTGTAAAAAGTGTGGGAATATCACCTATTACTTTTTTCATTAGGGTTTTTTAATCAGCATATTTTGTCATTTTTTTTCTTTTTTAAACTATAAATGACATACTCAATATTATACATTCAAGCTTACCCTATTTATATTTTTCTTCTTTTAAATTTTTAAAGTTTAAATTCTTCATGTATATTACAATAAAATTAAACATTATTAAAATTATCCTTCATCAATTACTCAAAAAAAAAATGAATTAAATAATACAATTCTGCATATCGTCAAAATATCTAAATTTCAATATATTTCCCACCTACAATGGTATGGCATTATATTTTATTTCCATGGAGACAAGCAGACATCGGGGAAAGGTCAGATCTGTGGAGAGGCGACTGCTGACAGTAAGAATGCATGTTTGTCAAGATACATGTTTGAGCCATAAAATACCCCTCAACAGAAAAGTTATGTGGTGAATCTTTAGAACTGTTAACGTTAAGTTGGGAGTACCAGCGCCTGAAAATAGAACTCCATTTCATTTGGCCTGACCTGCTTACATTTGCTCAAACTGAAATAGCCCCGTCTCACAAAAACAAGTCAAGGGGCCGAGGGAGGAGCTGTCAGACCTAAAACCTTAAGAAAAAAAATAAATTCTGGTTTAATTTCCTCACCTCGCACGCTGCTCGCATCAGAAATATCATCTGTCAGCGCGGCCCCGGCCCTCAGCTATCAAAAAGCTATTTCCGTGGACATTAACGCCAACTGCCAATTGTGTTACACGGCGGATTCTCTCAACAGCCCGGCACAGACGTTCAGCTTTACATATTACTGAGCCGATCGTAAAGGAGCAAAATAAGGGCCTTTTGCGTCTGCGTGAAAACAAAGAGGGAGGAGTGATTTGTGTAGAATTGGATCGGCTCCCGAGGCTGCTGCGACTACACTCTTGGGGAAAACATCTGTCTCGAATAAAGTGTCAGAGCACTTTGTCACTAGTTTAGCAGTGGATTTCAATACCAAACCCCACATGTTAACTTCACAATACAAGCTTACGAGTAGAAATATTGAAGTGGAAAAGGTCCTGCCGCCGTAAAACAGCAGTTATAGTGGCTATTCAGTAAGAGATTGTTGGCATAAACAAGAGTCCCATGATGCTTTTTTAAAAATATGTATATAAAAGGACTGGTGTGGAAAAACCTCCTTTTCAAATTAGCTACAAATAAAACAAAATTATACGAATTTGATCAAATTTTTAAAATGAAATGAATAAACGTGGCTATGGTGCTGTAGTTTTTAAAATCTATTCTATTCTATTGCCCTTCCAGCTCTGCTCACAATGCGATTCTGAGTCGAAATTGAAGCAGAATAAGTACGTAAACCCGGGTCATGTTTTATGGAGCGATGAGACAATATGAATAGATTCGGCGCTGTGACTACGGAGGTCAAATCCACATCCATTGATAAATAATCTTAATCTCTAATCTCCTAACAAGTGTTATGGGCCTGAACAGTGCGCTCTCTGTTAGCCTCATAAACTATGTATGGTGCTGCCTTATCAGCCGCGGGCATGCTTGTACCGCTACAATAAATACTTCATCACTCCACTTGCTTTTGTATTCCACCTTCTCTTTGGCTGCGCTTTACGGCAGACCGGTGACAGTGGAGCTACCTTTGCCCAAGGACACATTGTGACAATGACATTAGGCGCTGGTGCCCGGGAGCTAGGAGCGCGTGCCTACCCCGTTGCCGTGACAGCGGGCGATGCAGGTCTCTAGCTCGGTGAAGGAGGCGTTTTGGCAGCGGCGGTCTCGACACACCTGTGGCAAAAACAAACAAACACGGGGAGAAAAGACTGTGGTTAACAATGCACTGCACACACTCGCACGCACCCAGCACAGGGGTTTATGGGTAATCTACAGCAGATGGTGCCTCCTGCCTAAGGCCCATAGTTACAAAGACAAGCTCCACTTCTCCAGATCATTAATGGAATAAGAAGAAGATGAATAAATTAGTCACAGTCAACGTTCCTATCCACGATTTCCTTCATGGTTTTATTTTCATTTGTCTCTTGTTTTCTAATTATGACTTTGTTTGGTGGGATAGTTCCTGTGCTAAATATTTATCAGTTTTACAGTCAAGTGGCAGTTTGTGAAGAAAAAATGTATTACCGGTAATAATTCCATCAAATATGCACAGACAATTTACACACACCTGACACACTTTTCTAACGCTTTAAACATTAATTTTACTTGTTTGAGGTGTTATCAGGTTCTCTTTCTTTTTTGAACACAAACACATTTTTTGCCCTAAATTGCTAATTCATGTTTCCTTTACATATTTGATAACCCTGTCAAAAAGCAGGCTATTATTATCCCTCCGTTTCCATGTCAAAGATGTTGTAAATTGCAGGGTTAGTGCCCTAACCCACTAAAATATACAGATTCAAATTCTTTCATGCACTTTCATGATCAGAATGACATCTTTATCTTGAATAAACACACGTTCCATCATACCGCCATATGTTATTATTCTTCCTCTAGTTTATTTATTTCCTAGAGTGTGTGAATCTGTCGTCAGTGGTGGAGTGTCTGTGGTGCAGTGTCTGTGGTGGAGAGTCTGTGGTGGAGTGTCTGTGGTGGAGTGTCCGTGGTGGAGTGTCCGTGGTGGAGTGTCCGTGGTGGAGAGTCCGTGGTGGAGTGTCTGTGGTGGAGTGTCTGTGGTGGAGAGTCTGTGGTGGAGAGTCTGTGGTGGAGAGTCTGTGGTGGAGTGTCTGTGGTGGAGTGTCTGTGGTGGAGAGTCTGTGGTGGAGTGTCTGTGGTGGAGTGTCTGTGGTGGAGAGTCTGTGGTGGAGTGTCTGTGGTGGAGTGTCTGTGGTGGAGAGTCTGTGGTGGAGTGTCTGTGGTGGAGTGTCTGTGGTGGAGTGTCTGTGGTGGAGTGTCTGTGGTGGAGTGTCCGTGGTGGAGTGTCCGTGGTGGAGTGTCTGCTGTCTGTGGTGGAGTGTCCGTGGTGGAGTGTCTGTGGCGGAGTGTCTGTGGTGGAGTGTCTGTGGTGGAGTGTCTGTGGCGGAGTGTCAGTGGCGGAGTGTCTGTGGTGGAGTGTCAGTGGTGGAGTCTCTGGTGCAGTGTCTGTGGTGGAGAGTCTGTGGTGGAGTGTCTGTGGTGGAGTGTCTGTGGTGGAGTGTCCGTGGTGGAGTGTCCGTGGTGGAGTGTCTGTGGTGGAGAGTCTGTGGTGGAGAGTCTGTGGTGGAGTGTCTGTGGTGGAGTGTCTGTGGTGGAGAGTCTGTGGTGGAGTGTCTGTGGTGGAGTGTCTGTGGTGGAGTGTCCGTGGTGGAGTGTCCGTGGTGGAGTGTCTGCTGTCTGTGGTGGAGTGTCCGTGGTGGAGTGTCTGTGGCGGAGTGTCTGTGGCGGAGTGTCTGTGGTGGAGTGTCTGTGGCGGAGTGTCAGTGGCGGAGTGTCAGTGGTGGAGTCTCTGGTGGAGTGTCAGTGGTGGAGTCTCTGGTGCAGTGTCTGTGGTGGAGTGTCTGTGGTGGAGTGTCTGTGGTGGAGTGTCCGTGGTGGAGTGTCCGTGGTGGAGTGTCTGCTGTCTGTGGTGGAGTGTCCGTGGTGGAGTGTCTGTGGCGGAGTGTCTGTGGCGGAGTGTCTGTGGTGGAGTCTCTGGTGGAGTGTCAGTGGTGGAGTCTCTGGTGGAGTGTCAGTGGTGGAGTGTCTGTGGTGGAGTGTCAGTGGTGGAGTGTCAGTGGTGGAGTCTCTGGCGGAGTGTCAGTGGTGGAGTGTCTGTGGCGGAGTGTCTGTGGCGGAGTGTCTGTGGCGGAGTGTCAGTGGCGGAGTGTCAGTGGCGGAGTGTCAGTGGCGGAGTGTCAGTGGTGGAGTCTCTGGTGGAGAGTCAGTGGTGGAGTCTCTGGTGGAGTGTCTGTGGTGGAGTCTCTGGTGGAGTGTCAGTGGTGGAGTCTCTGGTGGAGTGTCAGTGGTGGAGTGTCTGTGGTGGAGTGTCAGTGGTGGAGTGTCAGTGGTGGAGTCTCTGGTGGAGTGTCAGTGGTGGAGTGTCTGTGGTGGAGTCTCTGGTGGAGTGTCTGTGGTGGAGTGTCAGTGGTGGAGTGTCAGTGGTGGAGTCTCTCTGGCGGAGTGTCAGTGGTGGAGTGTCAGTGGTGGAGTGTCTGTGGTGGAGTGTCAGTGGTGGAGTGTCTGTGGTGGAGTGTCAGTGGTGGAGTGTCTGTGGTGGAGTCTCTGGTGGAGTGTCAGTGGTGGAGTGTCAGTGGTGGAGTCTCTCTGGCGGAGTGTCAGTGGTGGAGTGTCAGTGGTGGAGTGTCAGTGGTGGAGTCTCTGGTGGAGTGTCTGTGGTGGAGTGTCTGTGGTGGAGTGTCAGTGGTGGAGTCTCTCTGGCGGAGTGTCAGTGGTGGAGTGTCAGTGGTCGAGTCTCTGGTGGAGTGTCAGTGGTGGAGTGTCTGTGGTGGAGTCTCTGGTGGAGTGTCTGTGGTGGAGTGTCAGTGGTGGAGTGTCAGTGGTGGAGTCTCTCTGGCGGAGTGTCAGTGGTGGAGTGTCAGTGGTGGAGTGTCAGTGGTGGAGTGTCAGTGGTGGAGTGTCAGTGGTGGAGTGTCTGTGGTGGAGTGTCTGTGGTGGAGTGTCAGTGGTGGAGTGTCAGTGGTGGAGTGTCAGTGGTGGAGTGTCAGTGGTGGAGTGTCTGTGGTGGAGTCTCTGGTGGAGTGTCAGTGGTGGAGTGTCAGTGGTGGAGTCTCTCTGGCGGAGTGTCAGTGGTGGAGTGTCAGTGGTGGAGTGTCAGTGGTGGAGTCTCTGGTGGAGTGTCTGTGGTGGAGTGTCAGTGGTGGAGTCTCTCTGGCGGAGTGTCAGTGGTGGAGTGTCAGTGGTCGAGTCTCTGGCGGAGTGTCAGTGGTGGAGTGTCAGTGGTGGAGTGTCAGTGGTGGAGTCTCTGGTGGAGTGTCTGTGGTGGAGTGTCAGTGGTGGAGTCTCTCTGGCGGAGTGTCAGTGGTGGAGTGTCAGTGGTCGAGTCTCTGGTGGAGTGTCAGTGGTGGAGTGTCTGTGGTGGAGTCTCTGGTGGAGTGTCAGTGGTGGAGTGTCAGTGGTGGAGTCTCTCTGGCGGAGTGTCAGTGGTGGAGTGTCAGTGGTGGAGTGTCAGTGGTGGAGTCTCTGGTGGAGTGTCTGTGGTGGAGTGTCTGTGGTGGAGTGTCAGTGGTGGAGTCTCTCTGGCGGAGTGTCAGTGGTGGAGTGTCAGTGGTGAAGTGTCAGTGGTGGAGTCTCTGGTGGAGTGTCAGTGGTGGAGTGTCAGTGGTGGAGTCTCTCTGGCGGAGTGTCAGTGGTGGAGTCTCTCTGGCGGAGTGTCAGTGGTGGAGTGTCAGTGGTGAAGTGTCAGTGGTGGAGTCTCTGGTGGAGTGTCTCTGGCGGAGTGTCAGTGGTGGAGTCTCTCTGGCGGAGTGTCAGTGGTGGAGTCTCTCTGGCGGAGTGTCAGTGGCGGAGTCTCTCTGGTGGAGTGTCAGTGGTGGAGTTTCAGTGGTGGAGTCTCTCTGGCGGAGTGTCAGTGGTGGAGTGTCAGTGGTGGAGTCTCTCTGGCGGAGTGTCAGTGGCGGAGTGTCAGTGGTGGAGTGTCAGTGGTGGAGTCTCTCTGGCGGAGTGTCAGTGGTGGAGTGTCAGTGGTGGAGTCTCTCTGGCGGAGTGTCAGTGGTGGAGTCTCTCTGGCGGAGTGTCAGTGGTGGAGTCTCTCTGGCGGAGTGTCAGTGGTGGAGTCTCTCTGGCGGAGTGACAGTGGTGGAGTCTCTCTGGTGGAGTGTCAGTGGTGGAGTCTCTCTGGCGGAGTGTCAGTGGTGGAGTCTCTCTGGCGGAGTGTCAGTGGTGGAGTCTCTCTGGCGGAGTGTCAGTGGTGGAGTCTCTGTGTTGTCGCTGCACATGATTAGAAATGCTTGCTTTATGCTTGCTGTGCATTTACGGCTGAGAAATAGACCTTCAATATGATGACTCCAAATCCATCACGCTGTATGGCACACAATATTCTGCCTATTTATAATATATAACTGGCTCGGCACTCTCCGCTCCCTTTAACGCAGACGCCACAATGGAATGCAAGTGACGGCAATGAGGTGCACACAGGAGGCAATATCCAAAACAGGATTCAGCAGCAGAGGAGATGGGCCGGCGCATATCGCACTGTGCATGTGTATTTTCATATATATGGATTTGCAATACATTATTCAGCAGACACTTTGCATTCTTTGTGTGCGTACGACTTTTCAAGAAGCTAGGAATTGGTAGCGGCTCGGAATTGGTTGTAGAAGTATATATTTTAGACACATTTGATTGTACGATTGGGAAAGTCAACCAAACTAGGCTCAATGTTTGTTATAAGCATTATTATGTATTATTAGTGGACATGTCCAATGATCGATATGTTAATGTTAAAGGATAAATATTGATCCAAAGCACATATGTTACTTATTAACCCGTAATCACAGAAGGTTAAGTTCTACGTGTATTCAGTAAAAGTAAATTCATCAGCCAAATTCAACGCTGTTTTTTCAGTTTTAAACTATTTAAAATAACTGATCAATAATCACAAAAAACAGTACAGAATAATAAGAAACAATTTGAATTTTTGTCATATCATCAAAATGTGATGTATTGCGTACCTGAGCGAAGTAGATTTTGTACCTACACCAGTATTTGTGTCAATAATCTATTATATTTCCAGTATTTCCAGTATTATATTTCCTAATGTACTGTAACATCAGACAAACCCACAGCATTACATAAAAGAGACATTAAACACTGGTGTTGAAGCACAGAGAAGTCAAAATAAAAGCACAAAAAGCTGACAATAAACCGGAAGTAGTTTGTTTACACAACCTTGGAATTACTAAAAGTCTTTTTGTGAATTGCTGATTTGACCTTATGATTAAAAAGTAGTGCTGGGCATCAAGTACTTAATCTCAATTCATTATTTGGTCACGTCTATCAGTCAAAAACCTGAATGAACGAGCCCCGCTCCTGTCTCAGCGCCGCGCTCTCCTTCAGATCAAACACAGCAAACTTGTGTCCACAGAAAAGAGTCTACGCTCCATCATCCAATCATGGAGAAAAGGCCCACTAAAGATCTTAAACGAGAGCGATGCTATAGATCATTAAATATGCGCACGCAGGATTATGCATGATGCGCAGAATGTCCTGCACGTGTCAGTGATGTTTACTTTGAAAACAATGAAAACAGAGATAAATTAATATAAATAAATTTCTTCCCACAATGTATTTAGTGAGCCGCAATCTGGTCTGAACCATTATTAGGCCCGAGCGCCACAAGCTGGCGAGAGGCCTATTAGACTTGTAAGGCCGTGCGAAGCACGGCTGCGAAAGTGCGCACGTAGTGCGCACGAAATCGAGCGCGAAGCGCTCGCCCACTTCCAAACACTCACTAACGCACTCCTCCACTCATGCACGCCCCGTGCATACTAATCAGTTGTAGGAAAATGGAACATTACCGTTGTAAACGGGCGAAGCCCGTGCAAAAGTTCGCACTAAACGAGCACTTTACATAAAGCACTCATTTGCGCTAAGTAGCTCACGAATACGTTCCCCATCTCTTGCATGTTCCGTGCATATAAGCATGTAATGCAAAAATTGAACATTATTACTGTTTAGAGGGCCAAAAACACAAAGTGGGCGGAGCCCACTCAAAATTATCGAAAGTACCCGTCAGTGACTAGGGACCCACACCATGAGGTAGGAAAGCGCGAGCGCTTTCCGAAAATGTATAGTTTATGATATTTGATAACTGGGAAACATTGTTTTCGCATCGGAATATTATTCTTTCTTTCTTTCTTTCTTCTTCTTCTCGGGACCAACCCCCCTATTTTTCACCCAGTGAACATTGACGAAAAGTCACAAAAATTAGCACACCTCTAAAAATCGTGCCTCTCTACATTCTGGCTCTTTCCTTTTTCTAAAATTTAAAAAATTGGCGCGTCAGCGCCCCCAAATGTACCAAAAATGCATTGAGAGATGGGAAATGACCCAAAAAAAATCTGATCGTAGAATCATGAAATTTGGCGCAGAGGTAGATGGTGACAAGAGAAGTAAAAAATATTACTACGGCAACGCCGTCCGCCCAACCAAACGTCGGCCATATTGCTTCAAAAATGGCTAAACATGACTTCGGAGTTTTTCCAAACGTCGTACTTTTACGAACTCCTCCCAGGGCGGTGGCACTAAAAAGCTGAAATTTGGTGAAAATGCTACTGAGGAGTGGGACATCAAAAGTTATCCAAATTACATTGATACCTGTCACGGTCTCTGAGCGGCGAAGCCGCAAACTGTAGCAAGAATTTCAGAAATCTCCCAAATTTAACATTTCTGCCGTTTGCGCAGATAAAGTCCAAATTGCGTCAAATTAGAATCAGTTGTTAAACTCTTTGCCCTAAACCTACTTGAAGTGAAATAAATTAATTTGGAGCCACAGCGCCCCCTACAGATTTTATATGGAGGTTAAATATTTAGTTTTGCGAAATTATATGAAATTTGACACACAACTCAATTTTGGCATCCCCATCAAAAAAGTCAATGAGACCCATGTCATAATTGTTATGGCTTTGCCGTAACGATGACCGAAACCTTCCATATTATTCCAATGGGGAAATCGCCAGAACATGTTTACACTTTAGACTTTCACAAACTCCTCTTAGGGCGTTAGACATATTAACCTGAAATTTGGTGAGACTCATCTTCAGGGGTGAACCATCAAAAGTTATCCACATTTTTATTCTAAGAGTCACGGTGTCTGTGCGGCAAAGCCGCACATTTTGCCAAGAATTCAAAATAAAATTGCTTTTTGATGGTAAAACAAAGGGGAGAAGATGTGACAGCGTCACAGATTCAGCAGTAGATGTAATAAAAGGACTCTTGCGGCGTGGCGGCGGCGTGGCGAGGGCCGATCATTGCCGCTTGCGGCTATATTTATTATTACTATTATAGTGTATTTAAATAGAGCTCTTTACTTGGCAATGTGGGGGGGGGGGTGTTTTGCCAAAGGACACAACAACATTTCCTCTAGCTAACCCACTGGCTGTTACCAGGGCTGTTACCAGGGCTGTTACCAGGGCTGTTACCAGGGCTGAATCAGGACTCTGCCAGTCTCGATCATGAGTACAAGAAGCAGCAAATGCACAGGACAGCCACAGGATTAGACCTTTGATTTAAGTCTCAAAAGGTTAAAGACAATTCTAATTCTAAAAATAACTACCTTGAATATAGATGAATAAGCATATTGACTTCATTTGTTAATACTTTGATCCCTGATACAATGAAAATCATATTCAAGTCAAAATAGCACAACACTGTAAATTCTACAACATATTTAGACATGGGTAAGAAAAAGCTGAATTTGCATATCAAAAGAAGCCCTAATATATTGTTTATTGACGTTTTTGCGCAACATACGATCAGTTGCTGCCCAGTCCTATTAAAAAGTGTAATTAACGTATAATTTAGATTTGAGTTCTTAAGGAAACATTGCCGGAAATGATGTTTTGGTATGTCAGTTGCTCATGTAGCAGAGCCCTGTGAGCCGGGACCTCAGTATGACATTCTGCCATGAACAAAGCGCTCTAAAGCAAACCAGTCTGGGAGCCAGGGCCAGTTGAAACGTGGCTTATGTACAAACCAGTGTGGGCAGGGCCAGAATACCATTATCATTTCACACACTGCACAGCATTTGCCTACAGAATTTGACGTAATTTCGTGTGCTTCTCATTGACATCCCACTGTCTGAACCATCTCTGTGCTAGTAAGAACAGTGTTATTGAGAGTGGAGCAGACTCAGCGTGCTCCTGTGTTTGTTGTTTGGAGTAAATCTTGTTTTACCACCTGGATTCTCTACCCGCGGCTGCTGTGTCACTCAAATCTCACTCTAGAGCCCATCTTTTATCTGGATATGGCAACAGGAGCTGCCAAGCCTGTGCAGTTCATATGATGGTGGTGAAATATGGGATGAATGTGGTCATTACACAATTAAAGGGCACCATCTGGAGGAGGGCGCGGATGGCAAATGAATGTGTCGCTAAATAAACTAAAGTTGTGCAGTGGTGGGAGAAACGTTTAATCACCTTCTGGCAAACAGGACTGTGAAATAAAGTGAGAAAAATAGGAATTGTGCTTTTGGCAGCAAGAGCTTAAGAGGCTTTAGTAGTTACCTTCCTGTTTCCATTGTGTCCTTGTGCAAGACACTTCACTCACTGTGAGGATGAATGTGTGTTTGAGTTTAAATTGTCCATTGAATATTTTATTGCACATTGGACTGGTCGTGCTTAGACCCCGCATAATAAGATGACAACATGAAATGCATGAAATATTTGAATACAATTATAATTAGAATATTATTGCCATACTAATACAATGTGTCTTAATGCTTTGCCCACCTTGCCCTCTCCACACTTGGTGCCGGTGACGACCAGGCCGGGGTCTGGCAGGTCGCCCTGTCCGTCCTGAGTACTGTACACATACGTCCCTCTGCACTTGACCTCGATGCCTCCCGTCCTGATGGTGGTGTCGATGGACACGGCGTTGGTGCCTTTGGGTTTCTTGGCCGCACTGTGACACTGGATCTTCCCACATTTGGCATCACTGACCGAAAAACAAATCATTTATATCTCAGAGAAAGGTTGATCTTCAATGCACTAGAAGAACCATAATTCTAAATCCAGACAGTAGTCTGTGCGATCTCTTCTGCAGTGGAAAGTAGGTTTTTAGATTAGGTGTAAAAACGAGTTAAGTAGCGCATTTAGTTTTCCTCTGATAAATCTGAACAACAAGCAGACTCTGAGCCCTGAATAATGTGGATTAGCATGTGATTGGCAGATAGCAGACTAGCTTCATGTCTTAATAACAGGCATTTCCATATCTTTCATCATCTGTCTGACTCACAGCACCCTAAACGCTCTAATGGCTCCTCTGGGACACCGTAATGGATTTGGGCAGTGGCAGTCGACATCACCTTAATCCAGCCGCTCATTTACATAGTTTAGCTGCTAATTCAGCTTCATTAATTAGCCCTGGCCTGGAGCCATGGAGACACACTGTGTGCTCTGTATGTGAGTAAATAATATGCCTGGCAGAGTTCTTACAGCCTCAGAAGTTGACATAATTTCTTATCAACAACAGATGGTTTATATCACTATGTCGGTGTCAGCAGGGCAACAAACGTTTGTTAAAAGATCACAATCTGCTCCAGACTCTGGTTTTACACTTACATATTTAAGTGACTTTTAAAATCTCGCTTTCTTGCTAAAGTAAACAATATAAACATTTATATATGAGAAATAACAATATTTATTTTTAATATTAAAATGCCTTGGCAAAATGTACTTGTAGGTAATGTAGGTAACGTGAAAGATTTAGTTGTATAACATTTCTCCAAAACAAATCATGAACCTCCATACCTGCGTATAACGGTGACTCATCCAATAAGATCTATAATACAATGTCCCCCAGCTCTTATTTCCGGACTGCTCTCTCATATGTAACACTAATAATGCCTCACCTTTTATCACACTTCATATAGTTTCCGTGTTCGTCTTTTCCGCAGTTTCCAAATGCATTTCCTGCTGCGTTGACGTCTTCAAAGCAGGCGTCGTGGGCCGGCCGTGCTCCTGAAAGCACAAACACATGGCCATTAGCACAGAGCGGCGTTAGTTCTGCCTCTGCCATGCAGCTCACAACAGAACAGTCATCTGCTTGGTTCAGGGAAAAGCTGCAGATGAAATACAAAAATATTTTTTGTGTGTTTTTTTTGTCATTTTGAATACCAGTAATACAGTTTTTTTTCCTGACAGAAATATGTTTAATCTTAAATTAAATCACTTTTAAGATTAAGATGAATATTTCTGTCCTCATTGTATCACAGTATTATCAATATAAAAAGGTATTAGTATCAGTTGTGGCACATGTAAATAATGCTGTGTGTTCTCCTTCACAGTCAGAGCTGGGGTTAATCACATCCACTGTCTCCAATGTCTCCTCTGTTCTTTTTATATCCAACAGATGAAACAAGGCTGCTCCATCTGTCTATAGCTCTCACATATGAGTTATGTAAAACACACAAGCACATACAGCAGTGCTGGTGCTTATTAAAAGTCAACATGTAGCTTGTTCTGTGGTGCTTCTGTGCTAACATTGTCATACATTTAAGTGGAACTTTCTCTTCACACAGAGGCACTCTCGTCTTTGATGGACGTCTATTGTGACAGACTATTCCCAGCTCACGTGAATTCATTAAGCTTTCTCACATCCACAGTCCTTTGAGGCAGAGCAACATCTGATTCTGCAGCTGTATCTGCCATTAGCTCCACGGAACAGCCGAGCACTAATATATTTTTAAACTATGCAATCTCTGTTCTTTATAGTTACAGTATCTCATTATTTAACATGCCACAGACTCAAGTGTTTTTCTGTGTTAAGGTTAGAAATGGAAATCAGTACAATTTTATTCATTTGCTGTGACAATAAGCTATTAACTTCAAGCTTGATAGATCTGTTACTTTTGATATATTTTCTTAAACTTATGGCATATAGTGCAGAGAAATTGTACAGGGAAACCGTTTTTCTTTACTGTGCAAACAACAATGAATTTGAACTTAGAATCCAAAGATGAATACATGTTGTATACGGTATGTTGCTAGTTGAAGGTGGATTATATTATTTGTATTATACTGTACATAATACTGCATTATAATTACAACCTGCTGTGACTTTGTACAAGTATGCATTTCATCTTTAAAGTGAGACTTCCTAATCATTCAGTGACACAAAAAGGGGAAAACAATGGTTTGCTTATTATGTGTAAACAATGTGTAAGAAAACAAAATTCAATTTAATCTTCTGAGATTCCAAATCTGAGATGTGTTTAGTTATTTGTACATTTCTGTGACTATACAGTGTGTTGATATGATAACTCATACAGAATGACTCATGAAGTGTAGGTAAGTGTCTTACCGTATCCCCAGAGCTGCAGACACTGCTGCTCGTGGGTCAGGCACATGCCGTTGTAGCAGTAGGCCAGTCCGTACTGACAGGATGAGCCGTCCAGGAGGTACACGTTAGAGGGACAGTACGGCGACGCCCCGGTGCAGTACTCGGGGAGATCACAGGCTCCTGCTGGGCCCCGGCACATGGTCCCAGCCTGCTTCAACTGGCACATACACAGAGCAACTTCATGTGTCACTTTGTAGTTACGATTGTTGTAGTTACGATTTATCAAACACCACATGAAAGCAGCATAAGGACCATGTCAACTATGTTTGCCATAAAATATGTCAAAACCCAGAAGACCAAATGCTTTGCACCTATGCAGTTTGCTCTTGCTTTCAGTGTTGCCATCAGATCGAACATTTGAACACAGAACACAGGGGCTGAGGCGTCAGAGGGAGCGTGCGCGGTACAGAGCACAATAGAAGCTGTGTTCACCACTCCATGTATCTGAAGGAGATGAGAGGAAAGTGAAGAGTGCGTGTGTTTGTCTCTGCGTGCGTGCGTGCGTGTGTGTGCGTGTCTGTGTGTGTCTGTGTGTGTGTTCATGCATGTGCGTGTGTGCGTGCGCGTACGTTGTCACGGACACTGAGCTGGTTGGATCTGCAGCTCCTCAGTGTACGGCCCATGTCAACATACAGTCATGTGTTTGTGGTGGACATTACCTTACAGCCCTCGCAGCAGACCCCGTGGGCACACTGAGCCTCCTCCTTCAGGGTGCAGTTGTTGGCGTTGCAGCAGTCATTGGTGCACTCCTGGAAAACAAAATCATACAGTAGAAAATCAGTGAGCGGTAAAAGGGGCAAACTTATACTGTGGAAGGACCTGGAATTGAACTAAGATTGACTGTATTGTAAATGTAGACTCTTTTTGTATGAGCTTAATGCTATATAGAATTTGCCTGACCGGCCAAAACCACACTTTGACAATACTTTACAAAGACGTTTTGGTCTGAAATCTTATCCAGTCTCCCCAATCTCAAATGGGCGTGATTGACAGGTGCATTAACCAATCAAAGAAACTCATGGTCCGATCGTATCCAAACAAACGTGGCAGCTTACGAGAGAAAAGGCGGAGAAACTGAGCACTGAGAAATGGAGCAGATTTCCACAGAATCAACAAGCGAAGCACTAAACTTTGTAAATCTCCGTTAAAAGTGATATATATTTTGTTCTGACTATTTAGAGAAGCATTCGAGAGATGTGCGCCACAAATTAGCAGCTGTGGTTGGACTGTCCCAAGTTAGAAGAGTTTTTTGGTCTGATTCCTAACCCTTCTGCATTGGGACAGAATGTAGTAGCCACAGGCCGGCAATGTCATAGTATTACAGTATTATCATTCTTTATTAGACAAGACAAAGTGTGAATTAAAGGCAAGAAAAGGGAGGACATTCAGCAAATTGTCTGGCATAGTTGCTGCTGCTTAGACCACTCGACTACCAGACAGAATTTTAGTTCAGATTTTGGTGATATAATATTGGTTCAGTGAAAAATGCCAGCAGATGCAAGCGGCCGCTCTTGTCAAATTATTTCCACCAACATCTATCCTGTTGCCATGGCACTCTTTGTTATGAATATGCACAAAGACATGGAAAAATAAGTCCAGTCTTTTCCAGAATGCACAGGGGCTACATGTAAATACCTCATTGGAGCACTTGTCTTGCCTCGGCGCAGCAAGCTTCCATTGTCTCGTCTCGAAATCTATAATTTTCACAGCGGCACCAAAGTGTGCAGATGGGACCAAACGAGCTGTACATCCACAGTGCGTGAATGACATGGAGGTAAAGGCCATTAGGCTGCGGCCTCATTTGCGATGCCGGAGCAGGTGGCGTGTCTGTCCGCGCTTGTCAGTCACAACTGTTGGAGGACTCGTAGCAAACAAGTGCGTCCGTCAGACACCAATTTGCTTCCACCGTTTTTAATCTGTGTTTCCAGGTTTACTGTTCGGAAGATAAGGCTGATTTATTTCATAGAGAGGAACAAGTGTATGTTTAAAGGAAGTCAATTTGACACATGGGAGTTTGGGAAGGTAGTCCAAAAAGTTAAACATTGCAATTCCATTTGGCCTTTGTGAAAGTGTAATCTAATTTAAATCAGAAGAGCACTTTGAACCTTAAAACCACTCAGACACTTGTGAGTGATATCAGAGCCTGGTTTAAACACATTTACTATTGTATTTTACATTATTTGTTTATTTTAAAGGTTTAAAAGGAGATTACGATGACACTTAACATTTTTGATATAAGCAAAATCCAGATTTTTAGGTTTTACTGGACAAATACCATACAATAGTGTTTAATTTCTTCTACAGATATTAAAACCCTATACCATCAAATATACTTTTTCTGAAACGTAAACACAATTTTGAGGCTGATCTTCTGTGATGGTAAAATTAACTGTCATTTCTATCCAAAAATAATTTTTTTGCTTATTTTTGCCTACGCTTTTGCCTCCAGATGCCTTCAGTCTGGAATTTAAAATATGTTGTTACGACATAACATTCTAAATAGTCTATTGTGTTTTAGTTCATTATTTAATGATTGATTAGTTGTCAACTGTGTGAAAGCAGCTGTTCACTATGAAATGTCCTTTGGCTTGACAAAGTTATTTATACTGTGTCTATCCAAAGGAGGTTTTCCCATATTTGTATCCTTAGAAGACCACTTACTGAAATCCTGTTCATCATGAATACATTTACTACATTTACAACTATTATTTGTTGTACTTTTTGCCTTCTCTTTTCATCACTAATATGGACACCATTATTAAACCTCGATGTACTTTTGAAAAACCTCCTTCAGCAGAGGTGAGATTGATGCTGGATTATTGTGTTAAGCCCCAGGAACAGTGTGGGTATGTATGGGCAGTGTGCCATGTGCATTGACAGCACAGTGTGGTTTCCATCTGACACACAGCTCTATAAAACAAAACCTCCCTCTGTGAGCTCCAGTCAATGACATCAGGTCAATGAGTCCAGCTGCTTTACAAACGGACCCTTGTGAGATTCAGCTTCATTTCACTGTACCATGTAATGCAGGTCTGAAAGAGCACATTGATCTACCAGCAAGATATCTGATCTAGGAAGCGAGTATCTTTTGAGTCTCATCGACAAGAAAAACATGGGGTTGATTTCCGGATCATGTGAAGACTTGAACACAGGCCTCACGCAGTCTGGGAATGGAACCAGGTGCAACAGGCCAGATTAACCCCTGCCCTGGGTATGGTAATGTAGCCTAGGTCAGACTGTAACCCTCTGTGCCAGAATATACCCTTTAGTTGTCCTGACCAAGCCTAGCACAAAGTAATCTGACACCGCTGGGAGCCCTGATTATTGGCATTATTTAAATTAGCGGAGCAAACTTGACTCAGGAACAAAAACGTTATTATGGAGGTATAAGTAGGCCTGGACCAGAATATACCCGAGTATAAAATGGCCCAGGCAAAAACATACCCGAGTATAATCAATGCCCCTTTAACCCTCCACAATTCTGAATATGCGAGTATGAAATATTTGTTGTATTCACTCACATCAGGCTCCCCACAGTCACATTCCTCTCCCTCCTCCACAAAGCCGTTGCCGCACTTCTTGCCCCCCACCAGGTCCTTCATGTTGGGCATGTTGAAGAGACACATGCCACCGCCCTTCTGAAAGTAGCTGTCCAGGTCTCGCTTGCTGCAGCGGCTGAACACTCTGGGAAAAGGATGCCTGAGGAAAAGACATGTTCACTTTCCTCAGACCAGCCTCTCTGTAACTGTTGTTAGTGCACGCTTTGATGAAACGTAGTGAGGCATACAGATCCGTACACTACAGGGAACTTTTAGGAGCGATTTGTCATTCTGACTAATACCTCCAGTAAAAGACACACTTTTATGTCGGGGGAAATGAAAAGAGGAAATAGAGACGTCAAAATACATTCGGCTCTCACTTTAATTAATAATACATGGAGTGTGTACTTTTCACAGATTATTCATAAATCAAGTTGTTATGGTTGCATTGATAATAAAGTGTATTTACACTCAATAGAGCAGAGCAAAAAGGGAGTTTAAAAAAAAAAAAGAAATTGGGTGAAAAAAACTGTTCTTATCTCATAGACTCAGATGGTCTCTAGGTAAAGGAGGGAGATTTATCAAAAATAGATAATATTGCAATTGTTGTTTTGGAGATATGCAAAGTTAGAATATAGTGCATCTATAATTACAACAATTACCTCAAAAAGGAATAGAAATGTCTAGTATAATATTCCAAAACCATTAAAACTGATATTTTGTCACTTTTGACGTATGTTATGGTCCATTCACATTAGGATACTTGAACCTCTATATTTACCAGCACATTTTAGCACATGTCAGATGCATTGCTAAACAATAATCAAATTCCTTTTAGAGATAATGGGGGGAAAATAAAATTATACATGTCACTATTTTCAGAAACCAACAGAAACCAAATGATTAATCATCTTAAAATTTAGCAATACATTCTGCTTTGAACCCATTTTGATTTTATGACTTTCTACCTGGCAAGTGCCATAATTCATAGCCCGTGATCTTTCTCTAACTGCCATCTTCTGACCATGTTTGTTAGCTGTTTGTGATGTTAGCAGTTAGCATCACGTTAGTAATGGGCAATACCACAGATTTTTATTTGATCCGATACCAAGTAATGCTATGGCAAATATTGCCATAGCAATGAGTTCTGAACTAAAATGCATGGAAACTCCTCAACTATGAACAATTTCATTATTTCCTTTCGATCTCTGCTTGAATCGATATGAATAGTAAATATATGTGCATAAAATCTAAAACATGAATAAACAAAACATTTTTTGGGGGGGGAAGAAAGTGTAAGTATTGATATTTTTGCACCAGTATCGATATTTTATGATACCTCTGTCAGTATCAATATATGTATATTTGGTTTGGCTGGCTCACCCTGTGGCGGCGGCCATGACACAGCCTCCCTGCTCAGCCGTAGCCTCCACACAGCAGCCGTCATGGTCGTGGCTCATCCCAAAGTTGTGTCCGATCTCGTGGGCCATAGTGGCAGCTGCTCCGATGGACACCTCCGAGTGGTCCTACGGGCACGTGAAAATAAAGTCAGAAACAACACTAGAAAATGGATTGATGAGTCATTGTCTGTTGTAATGGAGTGTGGAAACTAGGGCAGCTAAGGCATCAAAACAACTGATGTTTGTCTGAAGAAAGTGTCTCTAAGGAGTTATTTTGGTTCAGTCTACTGCACTGCACGTGTAAGTGAAGAGGCCCATTCAGTGCACAACATTCTAGTGCTAAACTGAAAGCCTTTATTGTAGCCAAGATATATCTTTTTGCAAATTTACAATTTTAGTCTTGTCAGCAGATGTAACTGCAATCAAATCAGTTCCACACACTGTTTAAAACATTTTAAAGAGGACATATTATGCAAAATTAAACTTTAATGAGCCGTTTCATTATTTTACTAATGTCTTTATTTTGCTTGATTTCTGCATATAATCCTGTATTGTTCTGCCACCGAGGCTCGAGTGCTCAGAAATGTCCTGTTTTTTAATTATTATTTATTATTGGAACAATTAAGGCTCTGAGTGATGCATAGATGTTACACAGCTTTTTAAAAAGAATAAAAACCTTTAAATGACAATCTGCTGTTGTTACAGTGAAATGTCATTATGAAGAGGCAAGGCTATCTATTAGTATCTATTATTATGCCATTTTAGATCATTATTGCAGAGTTCAATTAATACATTGTAAAATTATGATCTACTAATGCTATATAGTTTAATACAAAGTACCTGAAAAAAGTACAATATGCCTCCTTTAAGATCTACGGTCTTCATTCATGTAGATACTAACTAAGGTCAGTAAAAGATAAATAATTTATGTCACAATGATACACCAGACACTTCTTAATAATCTTTAAGCAGGGTTTTGTAGCTTGACTTAAGAATGGGGTAAAGTCTAAAGCGTCTTAGTTACAGTTATTGCATTTGCATTTGAAATATGAGTTAGGAGATGTCTTTACTCTAAAATCAGATAAGTTTAGTTGATGGTTTCATTCAGAATGTAATGAAAGGGAGAACTAGAAGATCATAGAGTCATTACCAACAACTGTTTTGTAACAGCATAACACCAGAGCCCTGAAAGAAATGTGTTTTACCGCTAGTTTATTTGCATTACAATATTTCCTTGCCATTTAAAGTGTAATGTTTCCCCCTGGCTTTATGTGTGTCTGGATTATAATAAGTCATTGCAGAGTTGGACACAGCGCTAAAGTACACAGTGGTCTTGAGGCTGTGAGAGCAGGACAGGTGTGAATGGAGGTGACCACAGCGATCGATAGTTTATCTAGGTCTGATTAGCTTCTGATAGTGTGAGCTCGTGCGGCTGTGAACAGAGGCGCCTCGCTGAATCTAAAGCATGCGTGGTTTGAGCCCGACTCCAAAGGCTGCTACAGTGGGCTGAGTGGGCTGTCAGGAGAGCCACACCACAAAGGGATACAATGATCAAAGTCTATACCGAATCAGAATTTACTCATACTCCCTCTATATCATTTTGAATTGGTTTAAAGACGAGCAAAAAGGAGACAATGCTCATTACCTTTGTCAACAGCACTATCAAACCAGGACCAACCCAGAACTAAACCAGGTCTAACCCAAACCAATTGTCTGACCAGGACTCACATGGCTGAATCAGGTCTTAACCAGGACTGATTAGGCGGATGGCGAGGCGGATTCAGTCTCTTAAAAACTGGAAGCGCACCACAAACCTGAGGGCCAGCGGATCTGACCACTCTACTAAGGATGTTTTTTTTAAATGTTAAAAACAGGATTAAATTTTATAGGATTGAATAACACTTAATATTTATCTATATCTTATCTATATTATACTAATTATAGACCCATTTAAAAAGCCCTCGACCAACTTTCTTCAAAGGGTTGGTGATCCTGGTATAAAGTCTGAATTGAATTTTTCATCACAGAAAAAAAAGGTTTGATTTTGTATCTATTTTTTAGAACTATAGCATCACTACAGAGATACGGGTAAAGTGAAAGGTAGATTTTTATCTTGAACTATTGGTAACTGCTTATTGGGGAATATTATTCAATGCGTTGAGAAAATAATCTTTAACATGATGTATAGCTTGCTGTAATTGACAATGAAAATAAGAGTGATGATAAAATTATAAAGTCGTTTTTGTTTTTTTTGGGGGCGAGGTAATGGAGTTAATTAAAATTAAACTAAATATTTTAACTAAGGCGAGAGTTTTTTAATAAGTTGTTTCGCGAGCCCGCCCACGTCAAAAACGGAGATTCTAAAAATGTAAAAAAAATATTTTTTCCTGTTTTTGCGGGTCAAAACCTGAATAAAAATCAAAATGTATTCTGCACCAGCATCTCCGACCTCCGACCATTTCTACACGACCCGAGTTCGTCCGAACGTTAGAGCTTTAAAACTCTCGCAACTCACGGCTTCCTAGATCCACCGTAGATCCATGAGATCGACCGGTAGATTAACATGAAGGATGCGGGGTGGGCGTGGCTTTGGCTCACGCTGTTCGAACGAGGAAATGAAGAATACGCGTCTTGACCGATTATATCAGAATCATTGTCGTTGCCATTTAAGTAGCACAAAGTCCTCCTCATGTGGACATGTCCAACTCGTCTGTGGAGTCACACGTTATCTTCTGATCGCATTGTAAGGACGCTACTTGTCCCGATTTTACTTTCATCAAGAAAAAATACTAGGCCGTTACATAAAATCACTGTGGCCAAATTTAAGCTCAATAAGACATTTTCATTCATTGCACACTTTGTGTTCCTGTCCAGACTCAATAAAGTTTATCAAACCGACTTGTTTGGTCACGGGATGATTCATTTTCTGAGAAGCTGTCAGTCTGGGACTACTTTCTGTCTGATCACGACCTTCCATTAAACAGTTAGTTTATGACATTGAAGGTATTTGTATACACCACAGTATAATAAGAGTTATTTTCAATGTCTTGCATTGATAACTATAATGATGTAGATAATGTAGAGAGGTGGTTGTAGGGCCTATATTCTAAGAATCCAAGAAAATTATTTAGAATAAAAAAATATTTTTAAATTCAACTCCGACTTTTGGATGGTAGAAATGTGATTTGATAATGGGAAAATAAAATTGCAATTTTATTTTTATTCCGTCCTCCCCTTTTAAAAATGCCAAGGAAAATCCGTGAAACAACAAATTAAAAAACTCTCTCGTAAAGTGTAATATTGTATGTATGACACAAAAACCTAACCTGATCCAAACAATTTCAAACAAGTGAAAACTAGAATAACACAGTCCAATGGATACAACAAGTCTAAATCAGGTAGATTCAAGCAAGATTTTAAAGGGTTTAAACCAAGAAAACTTCCAGAAGTCCCATTCATTTTCATTCACAGCCTAAACACTTCACCTTTAATTTCCACTCCAGTCTCGCTGTGCACAGCCTACATCCCAGCGCACATGTGAGGATTTTGGAGACACTTCAGATATTTGCGGCGCACATGCATAATTCTGTAGAGAATGACTGACAGCTCTCGACTGATCAAAGCAAAGCCGTTACGCATACTGTAGCGGTGTGACTGACTAGAACTCCAGAACTGGGACACGAGCTGCTCTCCTCTGCCTCACCTTTAAACACCCATTTGACATCATTCACACACTTCAAACACTGTTCACCGCGAATAAGAGCCAGCGCCGTTTCATTCATGCTCCGGATGGAACAACGCTCTGCAGCCCAAAAGATGGCTCACTAAAGTTGGACTAAAAGTTATTGTGCGTCATTGTCAAGTTTTATCAGAACAGGCTAAGTGGCGGACAATTTGTAAAGAAGAGTTGGGTATGAATGATTAGATTAGAACAACATGTGTTTGAGCCAAGGTAGAGAACTTTTTAGCAACTTCTTTTTTAGCTTCAGTGTCAAAATGTGTTTTGTAGTATTTTGTAACTTATGTCCATTCTTTGTTTATGTGATAGTTTTCCTCTGCACTCTGAGCTTTTTGCACATGTTTTCCAATGTGGTTTTCAAACTAAAAATGGCAAATAAAATAAACTATAAACAAACTAATGGTGATACATGTAATTTGATGAATTTTGCTTTAAACAAAGTGTTAGTGTTATACAGTATTTTAATGATCTAATTATCTTTTTTAATTACATTTAATCATCTTAAAAGGTGGTCTACGTATGACCTGCTTTTATTACATCAGATGCCATTTCTTTTCCTGGATTGTTCCCCAGTATTCCCCCAGGTATTAAACGTATCTATTTAGTTTCTATTAACCCGAACAACATACATTCAAACCTGCCTCTTCACAGATCTTACTAGTAACTTGATGATGTCGTCGCCTTGCTTGACAGAAAGGTTTAATGCATAGAGAGTGGAGCATTGCAAGCAAAAGAGACATTCAGGCAGCAGTGCACCTTTAATTCCGTTAATAGAACACACATTTTCAAAGTAATTGCAGAATTCCATCCTTTGATTGGTTCAGTAAGTGTGTTTTATCAATACAGTAAGTCCTCTCTCTGCAATGTGTGGCGTTCAAATCTCACTCTTGCCAACTGCTTAAACTTCAACTGGCATCCATTTCTGCCAGTCCAAAGTCAAGATGAAGTCTGTCTTTGCGATGCATTTTTCCCAAGCTGAACACATAGATGCACTTTAGCAGTATAAACTTAGAAGTCAGCCGGTTGGGATTTGCAGCTCGTTAGTGCTACTTTCAGACTAGATCTGGGCCTGAATCAGAGGATCCGTCAGTGCATCAACAGAGGACAGGCTGCAGAAAAGTCCTTTGGAGACATTGCCTGTGAATTGACTTGGCAGAGGAAGTGATGGATCGTCCACGTACCACATTGATGCCTCCGGAGTTTTCCAGGCTGCACATTCCCTCCAGCGGCGCCATTCCGATAGTCGTGCCCTTGAAGATCACTCCGCTAAAAAAGAAATCATTGCATATTTTGACATGACAAAGATATACCTAACCGTTCTAAAGAATTGTGCTGATTTAGGCAATGTTCTGTTATAGTTTTGGTAAGATTCTGACCCCACCAAGACACTGCAAACTTCATGGAAATGTTTAGGACAATAGAACGATCATCCTGACAAAGCAGTTGGACAAATTATTGAAACGTTTTGGATTGTTTTTGTTCCTACAGTATCCTAGAGGTACTTCTTTTTGCCATTTCTTTTCAAAGGAGCCAGGATTAGAAGAGGAACCTGTTTTCCCCCGTCACAAAAATCCTTCATGCGTGCTAAATTATCCGGGCCATTTGGAATCAGCGAGGCTAATTAGAGAACATCAGGGGCCACCGATTGACTGCGAGCGGATGCCTGGATGCTTGTGTGCAGAGGAGTCAAGCTGTGTCGGGCCCAATTAGGGCCAGCTAAAAGTGCATCTTTAGCTCGGTAGCATCCCTGTGTAAAGATTCATGATAATTATTTCAGTGGGTTCTGCATCTCTGGGGAGCCCTGTAATTGGAAGTCACAACCCGGGCCAAACCGTGTAGCAGCATGAGCATGTAAAGGTAGCAATGTCCAGGTCATGTCAAACTCACGAATAAAAGGAGGAATTCATTACCGAGGAGGCAGAAAGATTGGTTTCCAAAAACACAATTATGACAGAGAATCCATTGTTACTGAAGGAAACTTCCCAAATAGGATTATGTGTGTTATGCAAATTAACTTTTTTAATGAATTGGTAAAATTTTTTATTGGTTCTACAGTAAAGTATGACTTCCAAGATGTCTCTAAAAAAGAAAGTTTAACTTTTGCTTCTGCTTGAATAATATTATTTTGAGTTGTACTCCCATACAACTCCCATAGAGTGAGGATTAAAGCAATGTTTATGTAATCGTTTGAACTACTTTATAGACTTCAAACTGTATTCAGATAAAAATTTTGCCTTTTCTCTGAAATTCTATGGACTCTTCACATACTGTAGTAAGTATGTTGGTATGTCTTCCACATCTTGAGATTAGAATGCAGCAGCAACACATCACAGGACACAATGGCTCATGACTAAGATGGTACAGACTCTTGTGGAATGGCCTGCAGGCCCTCCCAGACAGGACAGAAGGGAGGATATGCAGCACATTGTCAGAGCCAGGATTCAAACTCACAACACTGTGGCCGGCTGCACATGGAGTCTGGCATATGTGCTGCTGCCTTAACCACTCGACCACCAGGCAGCGAAGTACAAACTCTTTCTCATGTTAAAAATACACTGGACTAATTAAAAACAAAGATGTACAAAAGACAACTTGTCAAAACAAAAAAGTCTTAATGCTCACTTTGAAGAAAGTGAGATGCAAATATCTACTGATAGTCTCAAAACAACCTTTGTGAAAAGCACTTCTTTGAAGTAAGGACAAGGTCACACCTGCCACAGGGATATTTACTCCTCTGGATAAAAGCCTGTATGAAAGGGATTTATGTTCTCCAGGAGAAGAATATTGTATGAAAAATAAGCTAAACAAAGTGTTACAGCACAAGGGCGTTGTGGTCATTACATTCAAAGTGATTCATTCAGTGAAACTGTTAAAGATTTTGGAGCCATAGTTCTCTAATGGCTAAATGTGGTGCATTGTGAAGAGAGATGTTGCTCTTACGTGAGCAGCTGTGCGTTGTCGTGTTTCTTGCGTGACTTGAGCTTCTGTCTCCACTGGAGGAAGGACCACAGTGTTGCATTGGGCTCTTCATTGACGATGCACTGGTCTCTGTCCGTCCACACCTCCAGCCCGATCAGAGGCACGCGGATGTTCAGAGCTCTGTAGAACTGTGCAACACATTATTAGTTTATTTAGTTTCATCCAGCAACATCAGAAATAACACGTTTTTGGGAAGTAGTGTACGCTTTGAAAGAAACTATCAGAGAAGTTAAAACTTAATCCTAAATTACGGAGAAAACTAGTGAACACTATTGCAAAAGAGAATCCTAATCATCTTTGGTGTTTTACTCTGTATCGTCAGGGCGAGTTTGCCAGCCTCCGACTCAGGCACTAATCACTTGTTTGAAACACAAAGCAGAGGAGATCAGTAATGGACCGTATTCAGACGTGTGATTCCGCCTCTGCATTGGCCATTATCTTGTTGACTTTGGCCATTTGCAGTCGCTGTGAAGCCATCAGCCTTACCTTATCCACGTAATTGGCAATTTCCATTATCCTGGTCTTGGTTTTCTCGTAGTCCTTATTCTGACGCTTAAACTGCGAACGGAGAGAGAGAGAGAGGGATGCATTAGAGATAAAACGGAAGGATAAAATCCGTTAAAAGTTTTTCCCGACTAGAGCTGAATTACTCATAAAACTCCATCTGTATTTTGTCCATCCCTGCACTCACACTAATTACATAAAAGATGTCCTTAATGGTTACTATGGACCGTTACCATAGTGCTTATGCTGGTGATAAAAAATGTGGGCTGCGTGTGAATTAAAGTACTTGTTGTGAGCCTTGTGACGCAGATAATGGTTCTAAGTGTGGTTTATTTCAGACCGATGACAAATGAAGCATGATGAGTTGACGGTGATGACGGGGTACGATGGCCATTTATAATATAGAACCCTATGATGGAGAAGCACGCAAATGTGTATTATACTGAGGGGCCACTTTTGATACACGGCTCTAAAAGGGGTTGAATTACAGCACTGTAGAGAGAAGAGACAGTTGATTTGAAAGAAAGATACTATTTTAGGTGACTATTAACTGAAGATTTTGAAGGAAATGGTAGAATTTGCAATTGCTCATGCACGCTACTAGTCCAGAACAAATGATAAACAAAAAGATTACTGTGGTCAATGAAGGATATGGCTTTCTTTCTAAAATGTATCCCAGCAATCAGCCTCAAACGCAACACGAGCAGTCCAAAAAAGTGCACAACTACAATTTTGGGCACAAGTTAAGTGGTTTCCTCCAGATTATGTGCTTCTGCCAACACAAAACACAAGCACCAATCCAATCACCCGTTCTGTTGTGTGCCCCAAGAAGCAATCACAATGTGCTATGGTAAACAGATTTTTACGACACAGACTCATTTTTGGAGTGCATTGGTAAATCTTCTTCCCAAAAATGCGGATAATATTTTCTTGTTATTGTTGTTTTATAAAAGCCCGCTGTAATTATTCTGATGGAAGGGTCGCGCTGGGGACGGAAACTAAAAAACAGCCCAGAATTTGATCGACTTGGGCGGCCAATCATACATCTACTTTGTGGTATGATTTATCCGCCACAAAAGTAGTGATTTATTGTGTTTACTTTTTTTTTTTTACTCAACACAGATGCCTCCAAATGGCACATTTTATGCTATGTCGTTTAAAACCCTGAAAAAGTGTGCCATTTCAGGGAGATCTGGAGGAAACAGGTGTAATTTCCTGTAATTTGTTATTGATTCCGTTGGCCCGGGGTGTATAAACTATTGCTGCATGATCTAAAATAAGTAGATCAGATCAAACACAGACGTTTAGAGCATTTTCTCATTTCTGCGGTGCTGTGGCTGCACTCTGGCCGTGTCGCGCGCACTTCATGCAAGAACAAAGTGTTAAAAATTGCATCTAGCTGGCAGCAGCGCTTCTTTAATATCTGAAGTAATCTTTATTTACATTTTGACATATGCGTAGAAATCCCAATATGGAAATCTGATGAGCTACTAACATCTTAAAAAGGATGTATTGTTGTTACCAGTGTACTGTCTGCCACGATGTACAATTCCATGTACTTGGTGGTCCCCCAGGTGTTCCTCTTCACCTGCGAAAAGACAAAACAGCAATTTGAAAACCAAGTTATCCTCGAGCATTTAGCAGCAGCGCTCTGAATATCATCTCTTAACTTTCTATTAAGTCTAAATGATGTTGTAATTATCCTGTTAATAGCCCCTGTGCTGCCGGAGAGGCTCGGCTCCTGATGCCATTAAGTTCTGTCGAGGAACACAGCATTTATCACGAGCAAATGAAGGCTCTGTCAGTCACATAGAAGACTAAGACAAGTGATGGCATCGGCATTTCACAGGTGGGACTGAGTCAACATAGAACATTGAAGTATCTTCCCCAAATAAAGTTGACTTAATGCAATAGAAGTTTAGTATGGCATGCATGTATGTCACCAGCATGTGTATGTTGATGTATCGTAATATTAATACACTGCCTTAACATATTTTTGATTCAACTTAAAAATACAGTAGGTCTTGCTGCAGGTAATGATCATTTCTGAAACAACCATGTGGAAAAACAAATCCCGTGGTCAAGGAAAAGATGTCAGTGTGTTTGAGCAGGGTCAAATCATTGGCATCGAGTAGAGAAAACTTCTAAGAGAAGCAGAAGCTAATGTATTGCAGATCTGAACCCCAGTGAGAGTGTTTGGGACGAGCTGGAGAAGGTTTTGTGCAGTGGTCACTCTCTCACATCATCAACACAAGATCAACTGTGAAAAATAATGACAAACTGGATGGAAACAAATATTTAAATATTGCAGAAGCTTATTGAAACTATGTCACAGAATGTGTGCTGTAATCAAAGATAAAAGTGGTCCGACAAAATATTAGAGTGTATCCCTTTTTTCTGTGGGGACTATTTTTTGGACAGGCTGTGTATCACACCACCACTGAGTCAAGTCAGTGATGCAAAGTAAGATGGATTTTAGAGAGTCGATGGAGGGGTTGACAGTTCTCCTGCTGCAGTGGAGAGGGGGAGAGAGAATAAATGTGACTGGCTTGAGAGTTGGGTATTTTGAGCATTGCGATTGGTTGACAGCAACTGGCAAGTGGCAAAAGGTGGGAAAAACAGACTTAATTGAATTTTCCTTAAAAACACTGTGGCAGATTTTTACTTAAAACTAGTCCATTTTAAAGTGTTTACAGTGGCGTAGACAGCAGCACTTGTTAAATACTTTACACATGAGGGATTACTTTACCAGAGGATACTTGTGTGTTTGTTTCTCAAAGCTAATGTTATATTTTATTAAAACACAAAATATCAAATAAAAAACCCTGACCCTAAAATCCTTTTTATGTCAAATTATTTCAGCTTTTTTAAAAACATATTTTTAAAGATTTGTTAACATAGGCAAAAAGATCTGTGATCTGGAAATATTTATTGATTTTAGGGCAAGTCAGGGAACACCTCAGAGATAAAGCAGGAGCAGAGGTACTGTTGATTACTGTAAACTAGAACACAGCAGTCTCATTCTGACCCTAAGAGCTGCTTTCACAATATATCTGTACTGGAGTAAAAAATATTTTACTTAATTATCAATATTGGGTACAGTCTTTAACACTTCTCTGTTGTAGACTTGGTTTGGTCCTGTTCTAGAACAGGTTTAGTCCAGGTTTAGTTCTGTTCAGTTGAGTGCCAGTTAAGTCCAGTTTTGATGTGGTAAGGGAGCCCAAACGTCTGTCCTAAAATGACCCAAACGAGTTGTTTGCATATTATTTGTAGAATGTCAAACAGATCCATAGCACAGCGGTAGCACCTGGCAGTAGCCGTAGGTAACATTCCACATTACTTTCAGACTCAATGCTGTGAGAGGGAAATGTCTTTCCCCCAGAGATGTGTAGTGATGTTGTAATGAGTTTTTCTGTGGCATCTGAAGATTCGTGTCATGTTGGCCCTTCTCCCCCTGCTCTAAATGAAATGAGCTCACCCTCGAGCGCTAATACTGTGAGGCAGGGGGCTTTATTATGATGAACTCTGACCCCGAGAACTGGCCATGGACTAGTAATGGAGCTCCTCAGCTGCACCACCGTCTTCAACGTCTCACAGGGAAAACAAATTGTATGTAATAAAACTGTTGTTCTCCTACTCGCTTATTATTGTTCACATCTATTTTTTTCACAACTTGAGTGTTTGTCTTCTGTGGAAAAGCATTTCGGTAGATTTGTTTTGAGCAAAAGTCTGAATTCTGTTCAAGTGATTTTATGACAAGGAAATGCAGTGTTTTTATGTGGCACTTTAGTGGCATTGGTGGTTCATGCTTCTCCCTTAGCTTGATGCGCTAACCCTGACTACATCATTTTTTATTTTTATTTTTTTGTTCGGCTCATGGACATACTGTTTTTAGAAGCGGTTTGAAAATGTTATGTTGAGAAGCGGAATACAAAAGATGCTTTTTTAAATCACTAGATTAAAAAGGGTAAATGTAAAGGTTTAATTTACAGAGAAATAATGGAACATAAACAGTATTGACCAGATGTTTGTATTTTGATTTCTACTTGGTTTTGCACATTTTATTTACAGTTGTGACTATGTTTATCACATCTGAACAGTGTTTTAAGCGTCATCGTTTTTTTCCTTATTTATTTTTCCTTATGAACTGCTCTTTCTGGTTTTACTTTGATTTGACTGGTTTTATGGTTTTGCAACTAAGGCTTGTTTTTCGCTGTTTTGTGTCTTTGGAAACTGGTCTTGTTTATAAAGCTCCTTGCTCTTCTTTCTCATGATATAAACCCATTATCGGTGGACTTGTTTATTTAGAGCATGTGACCTCTGCACTGGTGCCGTACTAAGGTCTATTCCTGTGCGTATGTTTGAATCGGGCTTTGTGTTGATGAATGTTGTGCACTCGCTTCACGTTCATGTGATTTATAATGGAAGCTAGGTATGGCTCCATGTGGCCTCACTATCTCCACCTGCAAGGTCTCACCGCACTTATAAAGCCCTGCCTTTAAGTGTTTGTTGTAACACAAGGCTGATAAGCTCAAAAAGACTCATGAAAGTTCAGATTACAGCTGCTACGGAGGATCAGAACAGATTCAGAGGTAAAGGAAATATTTTAAATTATGGGTCAAGTTATGGCTCAAATCAGTGAGCAGCCTAATATAAATTAGTATCACTTTGCACCTCTTACATGTGCACATAACAGCATGTGACTTTTAATAGCTGATGTTTGGAAGGGTAAAACTATATAATATAAATATTGGCCTGGTTTGTCACTACATAAATTGTATTATTTGTTATTATTGAGACACTGTTTATAGAACTACAATGGTTTTCTCTTATCCTTCCTTCCTTCCTAACCCTGCTGTATTTTTTGCTGTATTGTTACCTCATCTCAGACTTTAAACAGTTCACTTCCTTTCACTTCTTGGTCATATCTAAAACTGATTATTGACTATAAGCAGCTTTGACATCTGCACAGTTGCTCCAAATGGAAAAAATATATTTCAAATGTAAGTGAAACAAAAGTATGAAATGAGTCTTATAAACTCCTGCTGTGAGAGCAAGTGAGCATGTGCAAACTGCTTTCAGAGTGTAGCCAGATGGAAACCTGCTCCGGAGCGCAGTCACACCATAATTCAGTCATTTCCACTGCCGCTGCTGCATTTTATGGCCCAGAATGGCACCTCCGGCGTTTCAACACAGGGTTTGCATATGAGAAAAAGAATCTCTTCTGCTGAAGTGACTGCCATGGATTTTAGAACAGAAAAGGTCATGTTTAAACCTTACTGTACTCTCCAAGCTTGCGAAATAAAGTTTTGATAGCATCGTTGTTATAGTTACTGTGAATATAACGTAGCGTGATTGATCAAAAGAGCTGTAACATTTTGTTTCCTTCGTTTTGGGAACAGGAGCTAAATGAGAAATTAGATTTGGGTAAAAAAGGAGACTGGTTAAGTGTATCAATCAGAAGCAGCATTTTATTTGTAACTGCCTTTCAAAACACCCAAGAACACTGTACAGAACAAATTCTTTCCTGACAAATTCATGAGTTTATCATGCTTGTACACTCTCTTTCCAAAACACACAAGGAAGATGTTGATATGAGTGGATTTTAAGAACATGAATTGTTTTTTGGTGACACTTTGTAATGGGAGTAAAAACAGATGACATCAGTGGGAGTGACATCTGCATTTGGAGTTTAAATATCGTTAATAAATTCCTAAGTGCAGTGGTTTTATATGTCTTCAGTAGTTTAACTCTGGTTTTACATAAGTGTACATGCGCTGTCATGTAGTATCAGAGTGCATTTGGTAAACGCTGTAGTTTGCCGTGTTTTCTCTGCGTTGCCATGTCAGACTGTACATTTTACATGTGTCTGTTTGGGTGCTTATTCTGAGCAGGCAAAATGAGGCTGCATTTGCTCATTTTTTACTTATAAAGCAGTGATGGGTAGATAAAAAAACAAAACAATGAATAGTAATGTAACAGTAAATACATTATGTTATTTAGTAATTAGTTACTTTCAGAACATTATCTCTGCTCTAGTTCTGGATAAAAGAAAGGGTTTTTAACTAACAATTGACAATTCAGGACATCAAATTGTGCTTTTGTCATCATATTGCATATATTTCATCTTTGACATTCATTAGTCCACCTATCCAAGATTATTTTTCATTAAGATAAGATATTCCTTTATTGTCCACACATTGGGAAATTTCATTGTTGCAACGCAGGTAGATACAGAGGAAAAGGACAGATAACTTATAGGAATTACTATTCAATATTAATGTCATGTCAACATTTTTACCAGAATAATGATTCTTTAAATACTACGATTATTTTACAAGCCTGATTTGTTGGGAGTTAATCCATGCTTGTCTTCAGCCCCTGACTGTGTTGTATTCTCAGTGTGTGTGTGTGTGTGTGTGTGTGTGTGTGTGTGTGTGTGGTCTTACTCTGGAGTGAAGAGAGGAGATCTGATTGGACAGGAGCGTGCTGTGGGCGTGTCCATGTCCGCAGTTGCCCTGGGTGACGGACAGCTGGTCAGTGCTGAGCAGTGAGTGGTCGTCTCCTCTCACAGGCTCCAGGTAGAAGCTGTGACTCGAGTTCAAGGATATCAAACCTCTGCAAAACCACAAAAGACACAGAGACATTTTAATTCATGGCGGTTTTTGGAGGAGAGCGCATTTGAAAGCAGCCCAGCCGTGGACATAAATTCATAAATCCTACCTCTGCTCCGGCCTTGAGCAAGAATGACTCACACCACCTTCGATAAACATGTGAAGTGTTCATCACAACTATATTACTCTTTACATTTCAATATCACTTCTTTTACGTAACTGAAGGATTGGGAGATTTTTCTGGCTTTCTGGCGTGATTTATTTATGTATTATAGATGAGAGGTAGTTATTTTAGCATGTTAAAATGTAAGTTACAACATATTCTGTCTCACTGTCTAAAACCTTCTAACCCTGTAGTTTATTCCTGTACTGGCATGTTTACAATTTTAACTTTGAATACCTCATAATTTGAGCCCCTAATTCACTGCGTTAAAGACTGGATGACTCTTAATCTTGTACATTTAAATAAGACAACTGAAATAGTTGTTTTTTGTGATTCAGATGTATTAGGAGGGGTTGATACTGTTCTTAGTCCTCTGTCATCTCTTAACCTCCCATTTGTGAGAAATCTTGGAGTGCTGATGGATTCATCTCTTAAGCTGGACAAACAAGTGGCCAAAACCAGCTGAGGCTACTGGCTAAAGTAAAACCATACTTAACTGCCAAGGACCTTGAAAGAGTGATTCCCTCATTCATTAAATCACGCCTGGATTACTGCAACTCTATTTTTATTATGGTCCCGATCTGACCTCTCTTAAACGCTTGCAGTTAGTGCAAAACGGATCGGCCCGGCTGCTCACAGGGACAAGGCGTCAATAACACATGACTCCAGTCCTGGCATCACTGCACTGGCTTCAGTTCTCCACGGAATCCAATTTAAAATGTTGCCCATGGTTTTTCAGTCTTTAAATGGTCTGGATCCCTGTTATTTGCGGGAGTAATTGTCCCACCATGTTCCTGCCCGTACCATGTGGTCCTCCTCTCAGCTCCTTCTAGTCCTGCCCAGGTCAAAGCTAAAAAGCAGAAGGGCCCGAGCTTTCTCTGTGACGGGGCCCAGGCTCTGGAACAGCCTGTCTCTGCATTAGAGCTGCTGAGACACAAGAGCAGTTTAAATCTTTGTTCAAACCCTACCATTTCTCTCTGGCCTTTTATGCACAAACTGAGCTGAGTCATTATTTTTATTAACTTTGTGTGTTTCATTTTTTTTTAAATATATGTATTATTGCACTTTGGGCTTTTAAAGTTGTAAGTGTGCTTTATAAATAAACCTTGATATTGAAAAATGTTCTGAAATGCTTATGATTCTTGTATTAGCTTCACTTTTCATGGTTCATTCTTCTTACAAAATGAATGCTCCTGGGCATGTATACATTTTAACTTTGAACAGAATTCTACAATAACAAAATAAATTGCAAATCTAAGCTTGCCAGAAAAAATGAGATATTTTGATATTTTGTTATGCAAGTATTGTTTTGTCACTGACAGCTGAGCTCAATAAAAACGTTGGCGTGAGCGAGGTAGAGCCACACAGACTGACCATAAGGAGCGACATATGTGCACGACAACAACAGCTGCTGCTAACATGGCATTAAATACAGTCAAATGATTTCTGTTTGAAAAGGTATTAACAAGCACAAAGCAGGTGCCAACTGTAGCCTTTTTCATGTGGTCATTCGGAAAACGCAATGCTACGTTCTGCCATTTCAGTAATTAGTGTCAATGCTAAGGATTCATTTGTATATGTTCATATGCAAGTGTAAACAAGAACAATGCGATTATAAAAGGTTTACTCAGTGGTCAAGAATGCAACTGATAACAAGTAATATGCATAAGCCAGTGGCAAATAGACTGCAAGGGTAGAGAGTTGATTCGTAAAATCGTACAATTAATTTAGTAGTCAACTAGTCAGCGATCCCTTTCTTGATTAGTCACCTAGACAAACAATTATTTCTATTGTACATTGAGACTGTTTGAATACATTATCAACTGTGATTTACATTTTTTGAAAAAAATATTCAAACTAGAAATCTACAAACATCAAACCATATTATTATTTGTACACAAACTACCCTGCGTTAGACTGTGCACAGCAGAGCGTTGGCTAGCTAACTGTTTCCCTTGGCTAATGCAAACATTTATTAAAATGTAAAATATAAAAACAATGTTCAAAATTTAAAGTAAAAACTTCCTGGTTGTTTTTATCCAAGAGCTCGGGATGGAACGTCCATGACACATTAGCCAAAACATAGTAAAAAACCAAACTGAGTGGCTGAGCCACTACTGGTAAATATGTTTATTTATATTTGAGTCTGATTCTGCAAAAAACCCATAGAAATATAATTGGACAAGAAGGAAGTGACACTAATACTGAGCTAGCCAGGTGCTGTGCACAGAGCCCGCAATCATAAATCATTGCAGCCCAATTTTTTCCATGGACTTTTCAAAATTAATAATACTACATTAATACATTGAAGTGCATTATAATTATTAGTTATCATATAAAAGGTTTGCCTTCATCGTGCCTCAATTTAAACAGTCTTGTCCATGTTGCACATTGTATAAATCCTCAATGAATCTGAAAAAAAAAGGTTTTGTCTGGAGAAAATGTTCAACTAAACTCCAGTTGACATAGATTTGGACAGTCCTTCTAGTGACAGGCCTTCCTTTTCCTCCTCTTACTGTGTCTGCTCTGTGTTCCCCTCTGATCTGCTGTCAACACTAGGTCTGTGTATTTGGCTGCAGATCAGCACCATGGACAGCGCCCCTCACACACACACACACACACACACACACACTCTTATCACACAGGACTTCTCATTTGAGACGAGTGCTGCTGGAGCCCTGCTGAGCCCACTTGATATCTCTGTTATTACATCCAACTCATAAACATTTTAGCACTCGCATCCCCTGAGTTTAACTGCGCAACACCATTCAAATCAAAATGTTAGATTTTATAGAGGATAGGAGTCACAGTCTGAATCACTTCTCTTCAATTTGGCTGAAGCAAAGCCGTGCTGACCTTGTAAGATTCACTTATTTTAAACACAGGCTTTTATGTTAAAACTATAACAGGAGGATGGTATAGCATAGCAACATCCTATCAGTGTTTAAAATGTGGCGTAAATCAAACTCCTTTTGTTTGATTTTCCTTGTTTTTTTCATTTAAGATTTTTTGGAAGATTGACTTGGCAGGATAAAAGATCACTTGCTAATCCTGTAACGCGTCAATCATTGCATCAAAAAAGGTAAAACATTCACATAAAAGTTAGCAATATAGATACTAAGAATAAACCCATAAAATAGCTTGAGGAGACATGATAGCACCACAAGTAAAAATGAATGCGGTAAATAAGATGGAAGCCAAGTAAACTTTAAATTATAAATTAAATCAGTTTTTAGCATTTGATACTCTGAAAACCAGAAAGTGCACTGATGGCATGCTACTTTGCAAACTTGGTCTGTGAAATTTGTGAAAAGCACTTAAAAACTCATTGCAATAATAAATTAAGTGTTAAGTGAGCAATATGTATGGACAGCTGCAAACAATGAACTAGTTCCTCTTAGTCATGTTTTTAAGACATAAAAAATCTGATAAATAACAACTTTGTAAGAATGCTAATGCTAAAAAATGTAAAGGTATCATGTTTAACTTAAGCATGTGTGAATGAAGCTAACACAACTTAAGTTCTGTGTGTCAAAACATTTTAAAATGGATTCTGGCCAAACCAACTCTAAATATGAGAAATCGTTAGTCTAGACAAACTGATAATGGGAGCAAAACGAGATGGGCATTAGCATTCAAATGCAAGGCTCTTTTGATATATTTCAGAAAGGATTTTCTACACAAACTAAAATAAATTCAATCAGATGTAGTGAAATGAACATGAAAAGGACTTTGTGCAGGCATCGAGCTCGAGTTTCCAATAAACAGTAAATAAAAGTGGTTCTTTGAAGCTGCACTAACTGATCAGATTGTTAATTTAAAAAAAAAACATTAAACAAAAAATCAATGCGCCACCACTTGCACTCTTCGCTAATATGCAAAAACAAGACAATTTGACTGTGTATGAAGTATGTTGGTCTGGGTCACCGAACTGAGAGCGAGTCCGAGGCCAGAGGAGCTCTCAAAGCAATCGAACATAATCTGACCACATACTTGAACTAGAAATCTACCAATAAGAGTTTATCATTTTCCACAAATTACGTCATTATAGTCCTGTTTTGTGCAATGGCCTCTGTGTTCAAATTGAGTTTTATGTGTGTTCTTTAGGCAGCAGGTCGGCCAAAACTAAATACTTAAGGCCGACAGCCAATAATATTCTAAAAAGTATGACTATTTTATCTCTTATCTGACCCAAAATGCACACCATTTATTGGAATATTACTTAAATTCACTCTCGCACTCGCTTAAGTACAGGTGTAGGCCATCCAAACTATTTTTATACAATCTTACTTTTATGTGATAAAGTACTGCTATATTATGAAAATTCAGCTTCCTGTTTAAGGACATATTTTGAGGGCTTTTCTCCATTCAAAAGATATACTATTATATTTTCTTCCTAAGTAATTTATTTGTTAATATATTTGTTTTAAAGTGTTACATTTATTGCTGTCTCAGAACCACGGCTTGATTTTTAAAACTCTTGTGAAAATAATGTCTGGTATCGGTACCAGCAAGTACTAAATATGAAGTACTTGTATTAGTTTGGGGAAAAGTGGTATCGGTGCATAGTAAATATTGAATAAATGTGTATGCTCTAACATTAAGTGAAGCATCAACTTATGACTCACAATGACCCATTAGCTTGTTTGTCTTTTTAACAAATCCCACAAATGTACTGTACAACCTTAGCAATATTCCTGGACCTGATCCAAATTTAACCTTTCCAATAAAAACAGCACAAATTTGTTTTTTAGATAGAGTGGAGTGGGAGGCTAATTGTGCGCATTAGCAAACATCGTGGTGAATAACCCAAGGACAACACATTAATTAGAGTACAAGGCCCTGAGCGCATGTCACTGGGAAAGTCAGTCTTGCTTGAAATTGACTTTATGCTTTTATTGACATGGCTCCCACATTAGCGCCTCTTCTTGACTGTTTGTATTACCGCCCGCGACATGCTAACCACGCACAGCCATTTTCTATTGGATTGAATTTGATGCCATTATTTGGTAATTGAAGAACAAAGGGAAGAAAATTGTCAATGAAAGCCCTTAGGAAAACAGGAAAAACTAGAGTTGGTTGAATGCAAATCAAACCTGGTATTTGAAGACATTTTGTGTAATTTTAGTAAAATAGAAAAGGCTTCAAACTGTATTTTGGCAGCTTTAGGAGAATACTCTAGAAGAGACATTATATATTTTCTAACTCATTGTTTTTATGTCCCTGCATCGTTTGTTTATTGTGTGTTTTCTTGTTACCACCGTCTACAAAACAGTTGCGTGTTGAGGAAGGAACTTTGGTGGTAGAGGAAACCGTAGCAACTGGAGGAATCGTATGCAGACATGATGAGAACATGCAAACTCACGGAAGGCCACACGGAAAGGCCCCATGGGATTCAAACCCAAGACCTTCTTACTGTGGAGAAAGAGCAATAACCACAGCTTGTTAAGATCAGGATTTTTTTGTGGCGCTGGTGTAAAAACAGGTCAAGTCAAAGAACATAGTACATAGATCATTGTATGAGAAGTAACGAGGTAATGGGAATGTGACCAGTGCGATGAAGCTGTTAAATATCCAAGTACACTCTCTGGCTCTCAAACAGAACAACCATACAGCGCTGAGCAGAGTGAGAAACAGTCCCAGTGCACCGTAAGAAGCAGAGGCACTGGTTTTACAATTATGTGTGAATATCCAGCGATTCACTGTACTGCAGTTGTGCAAAAATAAATAGAAGTTTCAAAATGGTCACTGGCTCTCTTTGAGAACTAAGATAATGACTGGTGAAAGGTCAGGTAAAAGGTCTAAAGCAGGCATGCCCAAACTACGGCCTGCGGGCCTCCAGCTTGGTCCAAACAACAAGTAGTACTTTTTACTGTAAAATTGGACAAATTCAAGCATTTTGATGTTATAACAACCTCTTATTAGTGTCCCAAGTAGTATTAAAGGTGTGGAGGCTCATCGAAACTATGTAAAATGCAAAATTTTTAAGGATTCACTTTCAAATTGCGGACCTCTGTGAAAAAAGTTTGGACACCCCTGGTCTAAAGCAACACCATCTTTATTTTAAACAGGCAATGGCAAAAAAAAATGTCACATAAACAAAGTATATCAACAACTTCGGTTTTCAGAGCTTATTTGGACCATGCCAACTTTTTCCCTTGCTTTTGTAATCAATAGTAGCGTGTTCGGTCCCCATACCTGACTCCGGTGCATGTGCTGAGAGCCACCCACGAGTCGGGATGCCCCCTCACACGGCCGTGGTAGAAGCAGTGGTCCTGAAACACAACATTCACAGGGATCAATAGTCCATCTCCAGCCGCGGAAAGCCTCTGCCGCTCGCTCTGTTGTCATGATAATATTTGTGCAGACATGCCAAAGGTGCTGCCCATAACAAATCAATGTGCTCAGTCAATTCAGCCGCCTTGAGTGTTCATAGAAACAGACAGACACAGCAATGTCAATGTCACTGCATCTTCTCAGTAACTGCAACTGACGTCAAATCTTTTCCATCAACAGGAAATATTTTAAGACATATTAGTCAAGTCATTATATTGGGCACATTATTACTTGCTAAACTTGCTTTCAACTGCCGTGCAAACTTAGCATCAGCATGGGTAATGGAAGCTGTCTGAAAGTGAGTGAGTTAAGTGTATTTCATTCCAGCACAAATATGACATTGTTGTACAACGTTAGGCTTAGAATAACACTGGCAGAAGTCTTCAAACTCAACAGAATCAGAATGGATTTGTACGTTCATTACTTAGTCTGTTAGCCGCCACTATGTACACGTGTGCCGTTTGTCAAGCAGGTGTCTATACATATTCAAACAGGAGCAAACACATTTACACCTTTTATTGCTCACACATGAATTACGATGACATTTCAGAGGGATTTGCATAGAGTATGTACATTTCTCCCACAACGTTGGACACAAAGTGATTTTTCTTACGCTTTCGCAAATACTGACAGGTAAAAGTCCCAATCTTCCTTATTTAACATTTTGGATTTCACAAATGTGCAAATATAAGAAGTAACCATGACTGCTTTCAACAATATTTTCAATTACCTCTGCGAGAATGATCTAAAATGTTATATTTTCCACCTCAAGACCATTTTATTAGCCGTGTGTTCAATTCGGTTTTGATTTCATTATGTGCTCATTTACATAGCGTTATTATTTATCCCTAGATTCAATTAAGCCTGTTTCGGCGCATAGCCTGGTCCAGTGATAGTGGCTCCGTGTCTCTGTCAGCTTACCCGAGCGTGTAATAAGCTCATTCAGTGAACAGCGGCAGCATCAGCGGTGCCAAGCTTCAGCCAACATCAGCTGTCAGACAGGCCCCTACCCTCCACTAACTCCCCACTCTACGGCGAGAACCTGCAATTAGCCCGGCCCGTGTCCAGGCTCCACTGGGCTCTGTGTCCGGAGGTAGTGAGAAAAACGGATTGAATAAATAGATGCAATTGTCCTCCAACATCAATCAGGTTAACTAAAGTCAGAAAAGCTGCTGTGTTAACATTCAGAACATAACAGGATAAAAAAGTAATTTAAAATGTCTCATTGTCTCCTGGCGTGGTTACACATAGCATCAAAACAAGCAATGTGAATTATCGAGTTAAACACCAAAAAGAAAGTATTATAATTATCCTGAGAATACTATCTCTACCTCAAAATATACGATTATTGCACGAGTTGCATCAGGCAAGTTGGTCGTCTTGCTCAACAACACAACAGAAGTGCAATTGAGGGGGAATAGCGGTGGTATACTGTCCGGATAGGTGGAACATTATACAAAGGGAATCACTTTTTTGACTGAGTACTTCCAGGTAAGATTCAGGCCATTAAACATAAAACAATGGCCTATGATAGAAGATTTATTAGCAAACGTTTACAGACGCTGTAGGCAATTTATTTCACGGAATAAAGTAAAATCTCCTTCGGTCCTGCACAGTTCTATTGGAAAAGCAGCTCTTCGGGTCATAATGACATCATTATGTGTTGTTTGTATCCAATTATAGAGCGTTTTTTTGCTGCAAAGCAGGCCGTGATTGTAAACGTTGCTCTGAGCTCTGGAAGTTGTGAAAAGCTCTTTTGAACTCATTCCGGTGAATATTTAGGATGCTTGGAATGCATTGGTTTAGTGAGGAATAAGTTTAGCTTACTGCAAACTGTTAACAATTGTTTTTAAGACAGTAAAAAGGTAACAAAAAGGAACAATTAATTTTCTTCGCTATGCTGCTGTATCTCACTTGTATTGTAACCTGGGGCCTTCTAAGACACTTTATTAAATCGACTCAAAACACTGGACAATAGAACATTACAAGAATGTCTCCAGTGCCATAATTCAATTATGAAGTAGCACAAAAGAAAGGCATTAAATAATTAGCGCTCAGTGCTGTTGACGATCTGTCATCGGCAGAATAGTATTAGCGCTTTTGATTGGATCGAGCTGAATTCAATCTACTTAGGACTTCCTGCTGATCACAATGAAGAGCGTATGAGCCTAATTACAAGCAATTGAACTTGAAAACAGAGTGGTAATAGCTTCTAAGATGTTCAAGAGTAGAAGTGAGGGAAATTTGTGCATTTTCATGGAACTTCATAATATCGCAGTTCATAAGAATATGCCCCAATCTTCTCTATGACAAAGGGACGGCTTCTCCAGTGTCTTCTGATGTCGTCACAATGTGTCATGGATGGTGTATAACAATTACGTGGACAGATTGTTGGGAAGAAGAAAGATTTTGCTGCAGGAAAGTTCTGAACTTGGAGGAAGCTAAGCTCTGCTGTTAGCAAAGAAAATGCTGTAGACCTAGGGCGATATGACCCAGATAGTGTCGTGGACCCTTTATAATTGAGTACTACGGGTCAGTACCACCAGCCACAGAACCTTCTGACAATGCAGCAGAAAGATGACTTGGCTTATTTCATTTTATTGGTCACAAATCTCTCCACTTATAGCGGGCAAGAGCTGAGCTCCACCTCTTCCCCTATTGTTAGACCATTATTATAGTTTATTGTTTCTCATTGACTGAATGTAACTTTTAGAAGCTGTGGCTTTTATACAAACTTTCTGTTCTTTGTCTGGAATCTGGTGTCACCACATCTTCCTCTAAATGAGAAAAATTGGTCCAAAGTAGCTGACTGGATTCTGATCACATTAATATCCTGGCAATGAGTGAGCACTTTTCAGGCCACAATTAGTCCAGGAAGCTCTCAGTTCACTTTGAAAGTCTGCTGTAATGGACAGGTGCTGACAGAGCTAAACAGCTCTGGACTTTATAGAGGCGCAGGAGATTTCATGTTTTTCTTGCAGCGTAACTAAATTAAATCTGAAACTCTGTTGTAATTTGCCAGGCAATAACATAACAAAGATGTTGACCAGTGACTGACTGGCATGCTAAATAGCAACATAAGAAAAAAAAATCTATGACACATTTTGTGTTTAATATTCAAAATAATAATACACATTCCATCCAACACAAATCATCCTAAAGCAATAAAAACCTACTATCGTCTTGAAAAACACAAACTGTAATCTGTACTTTTTAATTTAATTTCAATGTTTATTTTTTTAGGTCACCTTCTTTCCTTTTCCATACAAGGCTATTATTTTTTTTTTTATACTAGCCTTGTATGGAATACATTATACATTACAGTGAACTGTGAAACCTCAGTACTTTATTTTCTTCAATAGTAGTTAAAAAAAAAAAAAAGAAGACGACGAGCGAGGATGAATTGAACACATTATCTGTTATCTGGAGAACGTTTTTATATTCACACTTTTATTAACACTTTATCTAACAAGTCATTCATCTTTCATACAACATATCTTTTTAAGTCATTTCAACTTGACCATATTTTGAACGTTTACCCAAATCTGCCACGGAAAGTAGGCACTAGTCCACGTTCCACACGGTATAAACTTGTAAAGCTTGTTTTCCTCTGGAGATGTGATTGCAGGTGTTTATTTGTGCCGTGATGGGACTCCACTCCAACACACACACTTTTTGACACACAGCCCGCGGCGCTCATTTAAACATTAGTGCTCGGCTGCAGCTAAACTGAGCCGATTTGAATAGGGAGCGATGAGAGCCAGGATTGACGGCGGCCAATGCCAAATCTGTCATTTACTGTCAGTGGTAAGGCTGGGAAAATGATATAAACACATCCAGAGTTGTGTCTTTGGACTCATTTTAAATTCAGAAGATAATGTGAATTATCCACAACACTGCTCTCTAAATTACTAGGTCTGGTTGTTTTTCAGTTAAAAAATATTATAAAAAGGATGTCATTTTTTTAAATTTTCACCAAAATTCAGTTCCAAGTTTGGGCATGTTTGGTTAGATTGCTGCCTCTATGACTCAGACCCAAATGAGAGAGAAACACTGAAGGAATTCACTGGCTACACGTAGTTATTTATAAATTGTTATTTTTATTGGACATTGACTCAGGGTCTTAAGAGACATATTATGCTTTTTTCTAAAGGAATTTATTATTGAGCAACAATTTAAGAGATTATGATTTTATATTATGTTGAAGTTATTGATCTTAAATAAAACATCATCCTAGTAATACAGGCATGTCCAAACTAGGGCCCGGGGGCCAAATGCGGCCCTCAAAACAATTTTTGTTGGCCCTCCAGCTTCCTGCTTTGTCGGCCCAAACAACAAAAAGTAGCACTTTTTACTGTGAAATTGGGAAAATTCAGGCATATTGATGTTATACCAACCTAATATTAATATTCTAGGTCTGATTAAAGGTGTGGAGGCTCATCGCAATTACGTCAAATGCAAAATTTCGAATGATTCACTTTGTCATTCATCAAATTCGACATTGTCAAGTTGTTTGTCGCCCTCTGCCCCGTTTAAGTTTCAAAATGCGGCCCTTGGTGAAAAAAAGTTTGGACACCTCTGTAGTAATAGAAACAGGTCCATTGACTTCTGCCTCTTCATAGTGACATTTCACTGTAACAAGCAGCAGATTGTCAAAATACACTTCTGAGTCAACAAATGATGGGAAAACACGGTTGTTACAAGGTTAAAAGCTCATTTTGAAAACATAATTTGGCATAATATGTCCCCTTTATAAATGCCATTATGTTGGCCATGACTTGAGAAAAACAGTTATAATTTCCTCTTCATTGGTCCCCAGGAACTTCCTGTTTTGGCAAATATGTCCAACACAAATACACCTCTTAAGAGTAGCATAGTTCACTTACTTAATTACTCAAAATAACAAATAATTTAAGGGAAATTGCACATCATGTTCCATTTTGCAGGAACAGAAAGCATTCAAATGGGGTTTTTAAATAAATGAATGAATGAATGAATAGAAATAATTGCAAAAATGATTCTGAATAGAAATAATTGCAAATATCATTCCTGAATTGAAGTTTCTCTCAAATTGTCATTTCACATTTTGTAGCCAATACTTCATTCTACTCTTTCAAAATTACAACCCTCAATAATTTAATACAGACATGACTCAAACTTTATCCTTGAATTTAATCTGGAACTGAATTAAAATGTAAATCCAATCCCACACATATTTTCACTCAGTTAAAACCTCTTAAGTTTTCAGATGTAATGACAGACTCTACACGTCCTGTGTCAGTCAGACGGAGGGCACACTTCTTGTACTCACAGTGAGATTGTGGTTGGCCAGTGTCACCGCCTCGCCCTGCTCTGTGTAGTACGTCTCTGTGAAGTCTGGACTGAGGAGCTCCCTGTGGGGAAAAGACACCAGTGATTAGAGCAGAGTTAACAGAAATTATCTCGGTTTAAAAATGTGGTCTCAGCAGCAGGTAGAAAGGTGTGAAGAATGCAGAAAGTGGAAGTTAAGTCCAATACAGACAAAATGGATTCAGTCGAGGCAATTTGTTGCTTTAAGGAAAATGACCTCTTAAATGGACAAAGAAAGTCAGCTCTAATCAATCTGCATTATATGATTGTTATTTCAGTGCTAATGCTGCAATAGTTTCAAAATCTGGGGTGAGTTCTCCATTGAGTGGTGCTAGTGTTGGGAATCAGAGGGTCTCACATTGATTTTGATGCCACGATTTTACGATTCAAGCAATAGAGGAAATATTACACATGATATTCTGCAACTTGTCTTAACAAATGTGTTTCAACAGTATTTCTTTGCACAAGTAAGACATAAAATACACAATTTAATCCTAAAACAATGAATATTTCATTTATTGCATACATTTTACTTTCGCTAAACAAGCAACTAAATTAATATTAATTTAGTAAGTAATAAACGTGGCAATATATTGTTACAGCAGCTCACAATATTGATACTATATAAGCAAATTTAGTATCACAATTATGATTGGTTGGTTAATTGATGATTGTGATAATTCAGGTCACAATATAATCATAAAAACTAAAAAACTAACAAGTGACAATTTTAGAAGCAAAATTATGTATTTTCAACTATTTTTGCTGTCCAAGAAATGCATCTAAATGTAAAGTACGTCATTCAGAAAGTTCCATTTCCTAAAGTTCGCACAAACCGGTAGAATAATTTACATGTAGACACTGGGAATTCAAGAATATGAACGTCATGAACTGTTTGGTCGTGCTCATATCAGAAAAATTGTATATTGTGACATCCCTTATCACGATACATCACTATATTTTAGCAAATTGCTTTGTCACAAATACTAATATTAAAATGTGTACTTTTAAAATAGAGGAAATGAGTGTCAAAAATAATGTGTAGGTTATATAATATAAACGGCACTCAAGGCCAGTCTTGATATTTCCAAGTGCACATGAGTATTATTAATCATTTTAGAAAGCACTACACTTGTTTTTGCTGCTCAATTCCAAATAAAGTGGGTGACATTCTTCATTTTAAGCTCTTGAGGCATAGTTTCTCAGTCTCTCTATAATTATTTTATGTCCCTGGCTTGCATCATCTGTGGATAATGCAATGATACAATAGATTGCCCAGAAGAACCTTGGCCAGAACATTGTTGTCATGTTGCTAAGCTAATAGCATTAGCTGATAACATTAGCTAATCCCATTAGCGAGACAAGTGATGGACAGCAGATGACTCCACATCAGCCCATGATAACAATGAGTCCTTCCTGCTTACACAATAAACAACATTGCCAGGAGCATTTCAAAGCTGCAGCAGTTCTCAGGTTTTACTGCTCACTCGGCCTCGACTAGTTGTTCGTACATTTCAATAGATCTTGTAGTGCCACTCTAAAGTTAAGACCGAGATGTCAATAGGTACGTAATGGGCACACAGTCTATAGCAAACGCTAGAATGAATAGTCTTTGTTTTCTCTACTGATCAAACGATGAGCCGACACTCTGCCCAGTCCCTAATCATCCTATTGATCTTCCTATATCAACAAAGACAAGCAGAAGAGAACTGAAGTAGTGCTAAAGTAGCAGTGCGAGCCTGAAAACATGAGCATGATGAGCTGGGATTATTTGCAAAAAATCTGCTGAAGTTTGTGCTCACATCAGCAGGTTTTCCGGCTCGTCCCAGTTAGTGGAGGTTTCTTTATTTAATATTTCAGTAGAAAGTAAAAGCACTTAATAATGTATAATAATGTCTCTACAGCAGGGTCTGACATTACAAAAGGCTCTTGCATGTCCAGCTTGAAGCCCAGAGGTGCATGCTACCTGGGGCCTCCACTGTCTTCTTGATGTAGCCTTGGTGCAACACTTTCACAACACCGTACAGCTTTGTCAGCAGATGTTGGTGTCTTTGATGTTGCATCATTCTCTCAGCTGTGCGTATCGCCAGCCCACACAGAGGTGGATATATGTGAGTATTTCAGCTGTTTGTAGACACATCTCTTCATGCCTGGTGCAGCGCTGACATAGATTTAAACATTGATTATGGGGGCGATGTTGAGTCATCGCCTGATGTAGCTTTCAGTATGTTTGGGACCGAGGAGCTTCTCACATGACTCCCCATACATGCAAATGCGTCTGTAAATATTGTATGTGTTTGAACGATGATTCTTTTGGAGTAGATCTTTTTGTAATATCATTTTGCTGTGTGTTTGTGTTTTAAAAAGGGGGCATATACCGTATACACTTATATATATATACTTTAAATCATGTTCCGTGTTCCGTCATTATTAACTTACTCAAAGTTATATTTCAATTGATTGAATTGAATTCATGCATGTTTCGGTTCTTCTGTTCAACAAGAATTCAGTCATCATCTATTTGTTATGAATGGTGATCTTCCGTTTTATACTTAGTGTGATAAAATGTGAATATATGATTATATTTCTGTGATGTATTTTATCTGCATAATAGTGATATTTTATCTGCATCATTAGTCTAAGAGAAGGGTGTGTGACAAACTGCATTTGTGAAGGGGTCGAAAGGATGGGCCAAAAGATGTTTACCCGAGGGGGGGTGACAGCCCAGAGGAGTTTGGGTAATGTTCACCCAAGGCTTGATCTCTAGGAAAAATACCAAGTGCCTTGATGTGAAGCTGACCAATGAGAAATGTGACCCGCCTATTCCAGAATATCTAATAAAACCAACCAGCATGAGAAAAAACGGGGTGAGACGCAGGAGGATCACGCAGGCTGCGTACCACAGCCTGCGTGATCAGTCCCCGCGTTTTCTCCCAAGCTTGCCATACAAATGTCTGATATTTCTGTGTCGTTTCATATTCTAAGTTGAATTGTGTTCTCAATGTGTTACGGAATAGCCTCTGGTGTATGTCTGATTCCATGACACTTAGTACCAGAAAAAAGCATATGATGTCTCTTTAAACTGTTGTGTGCACCTTCACAAATACTATAGACAGGACAGCAAGCCTTTGCTAAATCTGGTGAAAAACATCTTCGCTTTTTTACAAATAGAATATGCTTGTACATGACAAATCTCTGACAAATAAAAAAGAATAAAATCAAAACCTTTAGGCGACTACTGGTCTATAACGCTGTTGACTTGTATTATTGTTGCAGTTGACAGAGCAGCAGTAAGTGGGTGTGCGAGACCTTGTTATATCAGTTAACTTTAAAGAAATGCAAAGTCAGACAAAGCTTGGATGATATGCATAGCTTCCCATTGCTGGCTGACAAGGCCTGTATCAGTTTCTGACATTGCGGAGCTCGACTGCAAAAAGCATAATCTCCTCCAAATGAAATGTTGGATCAGCAGCAGCCGCGCCTCTTTCAAGTTGATGGAGCCGGACTTTGATAAGAACGAGAGACAAGGAAAGAGTCTTTGTTGTGATGGCATCAAGCTTGATTTATCTGCACTTTTCTTATCTTATGCTAATTCTTATCGCGGCCAGGCAAACTTTTCTTCAACACTTGTGTCCCCTGTTCTCTGCACAAAGACAGACTGCAAAGTAGAAGGAATAGATTTATTGTCACCTGAAAGGTCAGTGCATGCAAGGAGCAGAGAGTCGGACACACTTAACTTTCACAATCTGTGTTTTGGTTTTCCACAAGACATGTGTTTTCAAGTTGATAATACAATGATTGCATCTGATGATTGCATATAAATACAGTCAAGTACTATTTGAAAGATTTTTTGTAAAAATGTATAAGTTTCGTATGGGCTCACTGAATTTATTTCTGTGGCGAGCCATGCCTCACCCAATGTGCTGACTTGTAATGTCAAGGTTATTCTGTTAACGACAACCGTGAGTATTCAGGTCACAATATAATCATAAGAACTAAAAACTAATAAACGTGACAATCTTACACAGCAATAACAGTCATTTTCATTCAATCCAGTGTTTCCCCTGCATTGAATATGTTAATATATATATATATTTTTTAATCTGGCTGTTTGTGACAATATTACTTTTTCATTCAGAATGTTTGATAGCTAGACTTGTGAAAGAAAACAATATTAAGGATTTCACTGTTGTTGGGTCAATCATGAAATTGTAGAAAATGAGCTGCAAAGAAGCCAAAAACATACAGTTTTTTATGAAGGGGCATCTGACTTTTTATTCACAACAAGTGTCTGATCTGCGGCTCCAGCTGGCGGTGGGTAAGTGCTGGAACACAGTGGTGCAGTCTGTGATGTTCATATTGATCACTGATGCTTAATTGTTTTTCCCCTCGTGGCACTTCAGTGCTTTCTCTTTGTGTCGACCTGCACAAACTTTACTTTCCTCTTTCCCCCACAGTCACTTCTCTGAGCGCTTATTTCAAATATCAGCTCTCCTTTTTCTGTTTTCTCTTTACTCTGGAGTGCAGGCAGCAGTGGACTTGGTTAGGTTTAGAATCAAAACAGATGCGTTGGTGGATCAGGGCCACTGGGGAAATGACAGCCACATATCATTGTTTTGCTGGTGTCAAGCTACAAATGTCTTTTATTTGATGATAATTGGCCTCATATTCACGTAAGCAGATGTAAAAGAGTGTAAGAATGGAAGTGAAAACTGACAACGGCAGTGACACATGGAAGTGCGCGCCGCCAAGTCAAACTCGGTCTTGTAAAAGATTTACCTACAACATAAAACATAGGTTTAACAGTCCTGAGAAAAACTTTTGCAGCCCGAGTGTTACTGGAGCCTCTTAGTCCACAGGGAAGGAGAGAAAAGAGGTGAAGATGTGAAGGGCCAAAATCATTTCTTTTTCCAGACCCCCCCAACCCACCTGTTGTGCCTTAGCCTATAAACACATAAATTGAATGTTGAACCTTGTCCTTTGAGTGCCTTGAAGGTGGAAAAGTGCTATATAAATACACTTCAGTAATAATATATTAGTTTGTATTATATATTAAGAAATTACAGGTTGTTCCGGCCAAAATAAGCTATAAAAATATTTCAGAACAGGAGTAGCTTAGGGTTGTTTTGTTATAGTGAAAGTAGCTCATGGAGGCAAAAAGGTTGGAGACCCCTGCTTTATATCATCCTGTACAGTGACCGAAAATGTCAGAAGAGCACAAGTATATCTCTGTTTGCTGTCCTTAAAAGGTCACCACATAACTCACATCTGACTGGTGACAAGGTCTTGTACGGGGACAAAGCAATCACTGGTCAAATGCCAGGATGCCATGGGAACACTATCTCCATTCATACTGTAGAAGACTGAAAACTGACCAGACAGCACTCAGAGAGCAAACCAGACACAAATGACCAAGGGCATAATTGAATGAAACGATGTACCCAATCTCCATCTGGTCCCCGGGTGCTCTATTGTAATATTCACTGAAGAATACCTGTAGAACATAATCCAGCTTTCTCACACGTTTACCACTCTTTTGAGATCATTTCACAAAGCTGGTGGGTCTAGAATATAAATGCGATACAGAACGCTTTTACAGACTGAGGGGAGAAAAAGTGACTAATCTTTCAAATGACTTTCAGCAGACAAAGAATTGCCTAAAATAGGGAGCCAAGAACCTGCAACTCAAGTTCAGTCTCGGGTGAATTATACTGAAGGGAACTAGAAGTCAAACACCTAGCAATTATACGTTCATAATGTTAACAAGCTAAAACATACCACACTTTGCACTTTATCTGACCTTTTACATATTAACACCCAATATTAAAGTCAGTTATTGGAGTGTACAGATCAAAAGGTTACTATTATAAAGAATATAATAAACATTGGCATTCAAGCATGATGGCTCCATAATCAGGATAATTTTGAAGCAAAAGCCTGTTGTTGACGCTGCGTCCCGGTGCACAGTGGTGTGCTGACTGAAATCAGGTCAGAGAGTTGGATATGGGGAGGCATTTGATCTGTGTTGCGTGTTTACCATCTCGCAGCTTGACACATTTTGTCTGGTGCATTTGGAACAGAAAATGTGGGAGCAGAACCGAAATGCTGAAATGCAAAAGAAAAACATATCTGACATTGTACTGACTTGAAGCTATCCTGGACCATTTTACCCTGGTCACTTTATAATTGTTGCAATACTACAGAGAAACGAGTGGCGAGACCCGCAGAGGGCAGGAGAGTGCAGCCCTGTTCTGTGCATTTTGAACATAACCAACATTTTCCATTTTGCTACTAAATTATGAATATCATTTTGGACAGGACATGGCAGACTTGTTAATTGTATGTGTAGAGCTCAAAGAAAAGCAGCACCGAAGAAAGAATCTATGTTTATATAATGCAATAATATACTGGAGTCAATACATTTTGCATGATACAAGGCATGTACGGTACATACAGTATATACATACCGCCCAGATCTGAGTCTATAGATCCGTCTTGTACAAAAGGGAATGAGCCAATTCCTCGACACATACGGCATTGTGTTGTAGCACGTCGGCTCATTAAAAAAGTGCCATGGAATGTGTGTTGCGGCTCATCAGCTGCTCTGATAGTGAATAATTAGACAAACACACCCTGGCCCCTTTCTCGCTCTCCCACTCACACCAGGAGCGTCGCCCGTGAAGTCAGGGTCAAAACTCTATTTCCATCAAGATAAAGAATCGTCCCACTGATGAAACGCTATCTAATGAGGTGGGGATAAACAGCTGGGATCAGTGTGGGTGGAGGCAGTGCTTTTACTCACAGCTCTGTGTTACAGTAAGCACAGTATCAAAGGGATTCTTACTCAGATCATTCACAGGTCAGATTCAACTGTTGCATCTCAGATGTTTGAACATTTCGTGGAACAGACTGATCAAAATATGTCATCGCTTAGGCCAAATAAAAGGTATTAGTTAAGAAAAAATGCTTTGTGTCAGTGTAGGCTATGATGCTGTTGGCTTTTAATCAGTCGATGCCATTTTAGTCAACTAAAATGTATATTAGTCGACTGATTGTTTTATTTCAATAAGGATTGCGTTGGGAAAATAGCAGGAAGGCATTGAGTGAGTTAGCTGAAGACTTGGGAAAATAATTGGTACTTTTCTGTATAAATACATTTACATGCACTTGTCTTGTGAGAGCAGTTTGGGTCAGATCACAGAGATGCTTTGATTTTTTTTTTTTATCTCCATGGAGATAGATGTAGGTGTTATGAACCTTGGCAATTGAGGTTAGTAATACTGAGAACCATCCACATTGTATCTGGTCCTTGTTGTTATGGTAGGGTCGACTGTGTGGTGTTTTAGTAATAAAGGTTGTTGGTGTGGACAAACTTGTTTCTCCAGAACAGTGTGACCGGAGTCGTGTCCACAGGGCTGTGAGGTAAACAGCGTGTTTACAACAGCAGAGCGAATTAGAAAAACAGGGCCATTGTGTGCTGGAGCTGTCCAAACACATGACAAGAACACGATGACTAAAACGTATTGAGAGAGAAGGTCTTGTGTGAGATCCGGGAATGCCCCAGACAACTCAACGGATCCATTCAGTTGCAGCTATTCATTATGACTTGTCCCGTCACATGAGAGCTCCTAAAAACAGCGGTACGACGTTTAAAAGTACGACATTTAAAAGGATACTGCTAGTTCGATTTAATGTTTTAGTCTTGGCTTATTCTTGACCTGGACTCAACTCATGGACATCGAGTCAACTATAAAACCGTACAATGCTCAAAACCGTAAACCTGTACACATGAAGTGTTTTTTCCCTGGTTTTATTATTATATTACTATTATTTCATCATAAAAAATGTCATATAATTCTGTCATTAATTTTTTTCTCACAATAAGCGTAAGAAACATTTTATATTGAGACAGTGATGGTAAAAAAAAAAAAGAAAAGAAGAAGAAGAATACGGTCAATAATAAATAAATAAATTGTGCGAGTAAAGTTCTCCAGGAATAGATCATTCCAAAGGTGTAGGAGGCTGATTCCCAGCTCAATCAAAAGAGGATTTAAAAGGATAAAAGAGGACAATGTGCCTTTGGTAGTTTCCATGTTGCTCTCCTGTGGGATCAGAGCACATTTAGTGGTTCACTGTCAAACCTCAACACCATCAGTCTAACGTCCACAATCCACTGGCCTGAGGGGCAATCTACAGGGACTATAGCATTTAGATGAAGGTGGTAGTAGTAGTGGTGGTAGTAGTAATAGTAGTAGTAGTATAGGTATAGACAGAAAGTGTCAAGAACGTAGCACTTCAGTCTCTGTGCCAATGTTAATATTATTTGTCAGTAAATTTGTTTAATAAGAGCATCATTTCTCTGGTCACATTTTGATGATGATGGTAATTATGCCACCACAGAGCCAAAAATCTACCACTGAAAATACACCCAGTTATAAAATGTTAAATACATTAAAGTATCTCATCCATTTAAAAATAAACCATGAAATACTCGATAAATGCTTTACGCAAAAGAAGAAATGTGTTCGTCTGCAAATCATTACAGGTTGTTTTTGTATCAAATTTTAATAACTGTCTATAGAAATAAAATACATCACAAAATGACAATTGGAGAGTATCATGTGCCAGTCTTGAGAATTGTTGTAAAAGGGGGAAAAAAGGTCAATTTTGAAAATCACAATAGTTTGAATTAATGAGATGAATTGTAGTTTAGGAGTCTGGAAAGCAACCTGAAAGCAATTGTATACCACTGCAAGACTTTGCCAACTCTGTTGAGATCAAAGACAGATAATGTTGGGGCTAGGATCTCCTGTGGAGCTTAAAATAAGCTGCCATCCAAAAAGAAAGTACCTCTCTTGTCTGACCGATCAATAAGAAAGAAAAACACAAACACAAGGACATGTGGCACAAAACCACACTTTACAAAGTCTTGTTAATCCACGCTCTGACAGAGGAGAAGAGACACGGGCACAAAGAAATACAACCTTTCTCTTACTCTCCTATTGCTTTAGTGTTCAGCTGCCAGGGGAGGATGTTCCATTTCTAAAGCCTTTTTCTAAAGCCTGAAAAATTCGCAAAATTGTGGCAATGATGTTGACCTAGAACTGTTGGTCATAGGTTTGAGGTGACCTTTAAATGTATTCATTATGTTACATGAAAGTCCTCAAAATGCCATTTTACAGGGCAGTTTAGAAGTCTAAAAGTGCACTGGCCACTGGATGGCAACACTGAGTCAATGCTACAGAGGCTTGTATTTCTTTACTATACTTCTCAGTTATATATACACCTCTCAAATACTGTGCCTCATCTTAATTCAAATACATAAGTTTAAGTTGGCATGAGATGCATTTGTTGATGTTTCGCGGCTATGTTCAGCAGGATATTAGAAAACATAATAAATTGAGCTGCACAAATGTTTACAGAATACTTGGAGACGGTCAGTGTCCTAATCCCATTCTGTTCAGCTGTTTAAAGCTTGTGTGTAAGTTAATGTACTGAAAACCATGGACACTTCTGATCACAGCAAACAAGGATTTGAACTGAAATAGATGTTTCAAACTGTTTACAGTCTGGCACCATGTCACCTCTGTAAGGCCTCTGTTACCCCTCACATTTGGAGAAAATTGTGGAACGGGTTATGAAATGAATCTATAGTGAATGTGATACTTGTTGCTCAAAAGACAGGAAGTTATGTTTGTCACTTCTGCACAAACCTGTTTAAAGTTCCCGTAAGCCTGAATATCAAAATGAGTGTTATATTTTTCATGAGATTCTGTAATTGATTTCACTACACTTAGACTTCCTGTGTTCCTGTGCATGTGAAAGAAAACGCAAGACCAAATATAGCGTAGAACTGTACTCGATTTTCATGATAGTTAAAAAACTGATTGCATATACTTTACATGTTTGCAGTTTCTCTACCGCTCAAAATCCTGTGAAGCTAAACTAAACTTTTTCGAAACAGTCCACCAGCTTTCTCTTATGTCATCCTAGCTCCAGATTGATGTATGAGGGCATGACAGGCGTCTCCCTGTTGATTTATAGTAACGCTTGTAACTCACTTCAGTCGTCACCAATAAACCACGAGCAGTGCTCCGAGTTACAAGTTGGTGCAGCCATTAGCGCCAAGTCGATGTCCGACTCTGGACACTGGAAAGCAAACAACAGGCTGGGAACACACGCAGCTGTTCGTCCAGTTCTGAGGCCCAGGGAAGAGTTCAAGTGTTTGTACTGTGTGTACTGTGTGTACTGTGTGTGTGTGTGTACTGTGTGTGTGTGTACTGTGTGTGGTGTGTGTTGACCTAACTAAAAGTGCTGGCAGTTGCTCTTATCCACTTCATTCACCGTTTTACAGGAGGTCCGGGTGAAGTCAAGGGTATTTAAGAACTCTATCACGCAGGTTTGACTTTTGACCCGTGGAGATGTTTTCATATGTGTTTCGACCGACACCGAAAAGACAACTAGCTGAGAGAATCATAGAAATGGTCAAGGCTGTCCTACTTCTTGCCTTTAACCCAGCAGTTGTTCGGGGGGTATGAGCAGTTTACTTACCTGACTTGCCCCATGTTTTTTTTACACACAACTCTTTGGAATTGTTAAATAGCTAAGTAAATACTTACAAAGAAACAGTGTCAGTAACTTGGAAAAGAAAGATATGTAATATGCTCATTTGGCAATATATCATTTTCTACATTTACACTTTAGTGTGTGACATTATTTTCATAGTAAGTTTCTCCTTGACAGGGAAGGGAAACTTGAGCCTCTTCAGGAATTCCTGACGTCATTCTTTACGAACATCAGCCTTACATTTTGCTGTACCATGCCATAGTGTTATTGAAAAACGTATATCTATCTTTAATGTGTTGGACCATTACTGTGCAAAGCAGTCAGCACGCTCGTGACAGTACAGCGTATAGTGATTTACAGTTTTCTCCTTCATTTTGCACAAAAAAACATACTCTTGCTATGCTCATTACTGTTTTTTTGCTTGTATAATCATATTAGAATGGATTATAGCGACGTATAAGGTATCTACCATGACCTAAAATGAAATTAAGGCCAACAATAGATTGTGTCTTGCTTTAAGGAGCTGAAAGCAGCGTGGGTAAGCAGGCTTCCTTATCAAAAGAAAAACGTCCGTGTGCCTAACGAGCCCGAGAGCGGCGCAGGCGAAGAGAGAGGTAATTGAAGAAAGGTGGTGAATTGTTCATATTGCAGAAGAGCTGAGGAGGACATTTATCATGCAGCAGGACGGGTCGCGCTGAAGAGGACCCGCTGATAAGGCGGGACGCATGGTGCACAGGTTTCTATAGCAACGGGCAAACAGTTTCAGCAGGACATCAAAACAAATGGTAGGTAACCATGAAAGTGCTGCAAGACTTTTTTTAGTAGAGGCTCGGGGAAACTTCTAAATTAAAAGGTGTTCATGACATCACGGAAACTAGTATTTGAGGTCAATGTCTACACTATATATCATACACTATATATCATACACTATATATCATACACTATATATCATACACTATATATCATACTTACAGAACAGACTATAGCCAACCTCCATCACAGCAGATGAGTATTAAGAGTGTTTTGTTTTTTTTTGTATGTAAAATGTGGGTTGTTTTGGCGCTTTCTTCAACCATAACTTTCTTCAGTAAAATATAGCTCAATCTATGACAGAAATATATTGCCCTTAGCAAGTTCTACTTTCAGGTTCTGATGCCCTTTAAGCTACTTCAAGTTTAGTTTATGCAATCCAAAGAGGTTTTGCTGTAGAGTAGATGGTCTTGCTTGAGCGACGGTGGCGGACTCTTGTCAAACACACTTCACAGTTTACTTGTGTCCTAAACGCTCCGCTGTCACGCGTTTCCTCTCCACTGACCCACTGTGTCACTGTGGCTCTAATTGGCCCCAGCGCCTCGCTATGGATAGTCAGCCATGTGTGAAGAGGAAGTCCAAACAGCAAGGTCATGTGCATAGGAAGACACACTGGATTTTACTCCAATACTTATGGGGAAACTTTTTAGCAACATTTGTTATTCTCCTTCTTGCAACATTGTTGTAGATATGGCCTTCTCAGCTATTGCATAGTGCTTGTGAATATATTTGACTGACAATATGAATTAATAGCTTGATACTGGTCCAGCTACAAGCTTCTGCAGCACAGTGTCTGAATATATTGGAGAGCATTCATTATTGCAAATATAATATCATAAGCAATATTACATATTTCCAAATGTTATGCAGGCCTGGCATGCGACTTTATTGGAATATGTTGTATATTATTGGAAAAGAGCAAACCAAAATAGAATATAACAAGTAATATTTCTGCTTTGAGAAAAGCTATTTTACTATTACATTTTTAAATCTTTAGGAGAAAGCCTTGAGCCACAAGTCTTGCTCAGAATGCCCAAGGTCAAGAAGCCCCCACATGTGAGCCGGTTCCTGGTTTTGTTCCACTCTCTGGTTCGATTTGATGGTGCATTTTCAAATGCTTAAAAAAAACTGGACTATCCAGGACAGCGGATCTAGACTTGACTCATGTACAAACATGTATTGTGGATGAATGCACCCCAAATCTGTAACAGAATTGCAGTTTGGGGGGAAAATGGGTTGATGTGTAAAAACAATGCAATGATCAATATTATCCAATGAACTAAGGAAGTATAAATCACACATTGAGTTCTAACACAGCTTGATTACTTTGACGATAGACCTGACCTACACACACACTCAATACTAAAGCCTTCAGGGAGTTCCTTGGTTTAAAGCGAGTACGCAGGTGTTTCCATGTTCAAGTCAAAGATTTATGATAGCACTAATCCCTCCATTAAACTAAAAAAGTGCTGTGCTGGAGGGCATGTCCTTACTTCTTCTTTCCTCAGGGTTAGACAAAGAAAAAATGTGAAAGGATTAGGGAAGAAAAAACGTTCCTGGGTCACTTTGAAAGAGAACTGTTGTATTTTTTGATCATCTTCACACAAAGATTCACAAACAAGGTTGCGAGTAATGGTTAAACATCTCGGATGTTTTCGTGTGCACAATGATTTAAAGTCAGGTTTGAGGCCATGCAATTTCTTTGGCAGTTTTTCTTTCAGATTGGAAAGAAAATGTAATGTGAAATCATATTAATCTAAGGCGCAAAAATGTGGAGAGAGAGAGAGAGAGAGAGATAGTTATATAGTTCTAAAGTGGCTGAGAGAAAGTGCAGGGGAAATCTAGAGTGATCACTGCTGCCTCTTAGGTGATTTTTCAGATTGTAGATCATCGGGTGCTACTTTTAATGGAATTCCCTTCAGACTCAAGCAAGGCAGATGTTTTCTCTCTCTTCTATCACAAAAGACAAGTAGAAAAGATACTATTGTGCTTTTAATTTGTGCCCTCAAACAGAGCTTAAAAGAACAATGTGGCATTTTTCCAGGAATAGTTGCCCTCATGCTGTTTATAATTTCCCTGTGTTGTTTTCCAGTGATTAGCATATTAATGTTCCATGTCGATGCAAAAAAAAAAACATTATTGCACATCAGAGAGCACATCATTCTAACCCATAACTATAATTTCTGAAGAATAATGTTTAGTGAGTCCTTGGCAAACTAAATCACTTTCAACTTATGACCCAACAACCAAAAATACATACACCGGTAGTTTCTCACGGATATTACTGGCAAGAGTTGTGAAGTTGATGTTTTTTTGACCTGGATAACTTGTGTGTGGCGTGTGTTGCCTGTCCATCAGTCAAGCTGGACGCGGGCGGAGCAGACGGAAGGAGACGGGGGGACACGAGGGGAGGTGTGAAGTGAAATGGAAGACCTCAGAGCAATGCCTCGTCCACACCAGTCCAGACGGAGGAGAAGGTCACAGCCTGACAGATGAGGCTGTGCCGTCTACAGGGAGCGCACAGATCAGACAAGCCATGAAACTTGCAGCAATTGGACACTAACTTTTTAGGGAGACTTGCTTGTACTTTAAACAATTCAATCAGTTCATAGTTATTCTAAAGTCATTGTGAACAGGCTAAATTATAAGCCATGTTTTCAACTGGTTTGGCTTTAGAATGGAATGGTACGTTTCAAGGCAGGCTGCATCTCCATTGCAGGGGTCTGCTACGTGAGCAGTTGAAATCACCCATTTTATTTATTTCTCAATAAAAAAATCGTGTCAATCGTACTAGAATTATCCTTTTTAAATCATAAGGCCAATCTCAGCAATTCATAAAAATATAAGTTTGTGGAGCTGTGAGACGTGGCTAAATCTAGAGTAAAAAGAAAGATCTTCTGGTTTATCGTTAAGTTTATCTGCATTTCTTTCACTTCTCTGCCACTGCACCGCGTTTTAACATCTCTTAATGTAATGCATTGGGCTTGGATAATATTAGATGCATTCTTCACTGGAAAGATAATCATTTGTCTTGTCGAGTGTGCTGATAAACAGGAAACAGCTGTCGCTTACGTGAGGCAGCTTAGTTTCATGAAGACCGTTCCACATCAAAGTTAGTACCACTGGATAAAACATCAGCGAATCAAAAGTCACTATTTGGCAAAGAATGATTCATTTTGAGCCCAACTCGTGCCGGGGCCCTTCAGAAGTTACTACCGCTCGTGGCCCACTATGGATCGCTTAAATAAACCAAATATATCAATCCACTCCAAAGTAAACCAGTCGAAACATAGCACGGTGTGAGTTGTGTTGCTAGGCAGAAAAGTAGAGCAGGAATATACAGTTACACGCCAGAACAGCTGCTTTAGTAGGACTTCCTGTACACATGCCAAACAGGAAGTAGTGCAGAGTGCAGGCTATGCGCCCAAACTGTCACCTGCTTCCTCTCCCACTTAACACTGCACTTAAAGTTACCCAGAAGTGAGTGTTCACAGATGTTAGCTGGGGAGTGATCTGCTGGTGAGGTCAGTATGGTAATAGTCACAATATCCACAGTAACTCACCGCATAACATAGTATCTCAGTATCTCAGCCATAGACATACATTACGGCTGCAAGATCATTTACAATTTGAATAGACCCAATTAGGGAATTGTTAAATCGCTAGTATCAGAGTTTCCTAGACAATAAACACAAATAATATTGCAAATCTTTGTAGTTTAGATCTGTAGAAATATGTTCATAATTCAGTCTTTATGGCAATGCTCCAGGATGCATTTAAAATGTCAAGTTTGAACAGAATCTGATTATATTTGTTAAATATGAAATACGGATAACCGAGGCTTAGATACAGCCCATCTCTTCTGATTTGTAAAGTGCTATTTTTGCTTTCAGATGACATGCACTGTTTGTCTACCATAGTTTGTTCCCATTCTATTAAAATTCAACTTTAATTGTGTAAACTGAACAGCAAACAGGCCAGTGTCGCAAATTGCCATGTGGTTTCTGATAAATATGTTTACCATTCGTCAGAGCTGTCTCTTTTTCTCCTGACAGCTCTCTGTCTCATCCAAACATTAGCTCTGTCGTTGGCCGTGGCTCATTACGAATAGTCCGCATTTGTTATTATTTTGCTGGGTATCTGATTGGAGTCATCGGTGATTCACTGTGTTTTCGACCACGTAGCTGAAGTCTTCACATATTTTAATTGCTTGTCACAGATCGACCGATGAGTCACCCCTTATCCAGACCTTTTGTTAGGCCAAAATTCAATGCGTCTCAAATGGAAGCGTCTGAAGAGCATCTGACGCCTGCATCTTTAAACTCTTTACATAGTCTTTTCTCCTGCTCTTTCCCTTCATCCCGTCAGCTAAAACACCCTGGATGTTATTTGTTGAGAGGATGCGAGGTACAGTGGTTGCCTTCAAATGCCAGTCATTGTCAAAGCCAAACTGAGCCAATACAATGGATTAGTGTAGATTAATAGAACAAAGCTTGTTATTGATTTTAATCACTTTTAAAATGGAGTCACTTCAAATAGACAGTTCCTGGGAGGATCGATGGGGGAGTGGGGGCACTAACAACTGCTGCCAAAGGACTACTCAAAACGTCTTGTTGTGAGCATAGTGCTAATTAATGTCTTGTCAAGTTGGCCGCCTGAGAACAGTAATAGATTTGGCTGGAGCTGACATTTGTTACATGCTTGCAAGTGGTTTAGGTGTTAAGCAGTAGTCACAGCGCTAAAAGCTGATGCTAAACTTAATTACAAAACAATGTCACGCAACCCATAAATAAAATATAAACAAGCTAGCCATTATGGACATGAATGGGCCATCTGACAAACCATAGTATTTATATGTTTTTTTCACAACGCAATCCCACAAAAACATTACAAACATACATTTAGCAAAACCTGCTGCATAAAATATTCACACAATCGATGTGTGGTTTGTTCATTTCACTTGGTTTCATCATGCACTTTATAAACAATTTCATTAAACATCCACTTCAATCTGCCAACGCTCAATGGAAAATTGGAAATTTCAATTAAATGCGCTCTTTAATGCATTACCGAGATACTGAGAGGTGTAGATAAGGCTTCTCAGCGCCAGCCTGAAAACTAATTGAGTGGTTCAGCTGATTTTGTTGATGCTATGAATATTTAATTCAGCCTGATAACCCTGGTGATTGTTCTTTAATATTGTAGTTTGTTAATTCACGTTATAATGCATTTACGGCAAACACACAATGATCCATTACCTTATTACAGTTCTGTAATCTCTTTCTAAATCAAATATTGTGTGGATTTTGGGGCACTGCTCTTGAGCTTTTTTAAGCTTTTTAAGATAATATGTGGTAAGTTCTAAAATATAAAGAGCTTCATGAGAATTGCTAAAATGACAAATTCCATGTCACTATGTTTGATCAGATGCAAAAAGCAAATAATGCAGGATTGGTGTTCTTAAAATTCCTTTACAAGACAAAAGAAGTAACTAATGTATGGTTAGTATGTACTGTATGGTTAAATCACAATAAGATAATGTATCTGCTTTACTTTAATACCCAGGATTAGTAAACAAAAAAAATGCTCTAAGGATGAATCTTGAGGTACAACTTTTTTTTTTTACGTTTTCACTGTAGTGCTACAATGCAGGTTTGCATGCATTATGTTACACTAGAAAAGGGTTAATATGTTTGATGAACTTCAGAATCAGAATCAGAAAAGGGTTTATTGCCATTTGTTGATGAACAAAAATCCCAAACATAGGAACTTGTCCTGGTGATTCGGTGCAACACAGACAACAAACATTGAACACTTTACACAAAAACGGCATGATATGTACATTCTAAATAAAATATAAAACTTCCCAACATAAAGACAAAAAATACAAATGTTTATTATTTACTACTCAATTACTGCATGTCACTTTTAGAATCCCTTTACCACCAACAGTAAAACATAGTGTCTTTGATTGGCGCATATGCCGATAACCTTACGAGGATTACTGCCTGCAAAAAGAGAATGTGTAATATAAAATTGTAATGAGAAGGCAGATTAAATTCTCTTTCTGGTGATTACGTCTGCCCCTGAGGATTTACCCAGAGCCCTTCATGGGCTGAAGACAGAAAATGTGTCCCCATATAGCAGCTGACCTATAGGAGTGGTGCGTTTAAATGTCACCTTACACTCTATAAGGAATGTGGGCACAGTACAGATCAGACATAACAGATTTAAGATATTGTCTCTGGGGTTTTACAAGTGCCGCCCTCACTTCCAAATCAAAGCAGCATTATTTATCCCCAATTGTTGATAAATGACCAGGCCAGTGGTTCAATACAAAATAATAAAATATAAGAAATACTATGTTCATTTAAGGATTTTTTAAAGGACCTTCTGACCTCAAAGTCAACAGTTGTTGCCCTACTTGACACTATCATGCATGTCCAATGTGTTTCAGACTGACTAGTACCCCCGTATCTGACATGGTTATACTGGCCAACAGAGGCAAGTCCAGCCTTACATCACACATTCCACAGTCCAGGGCTAAGGGCCATGTTTAGACTCACATTCATTGACTGGGAACTTAACCGCAACATGTCTAAACACTGGCCCAGTGCTGTGCAGGGAGCTGGAGTCAGACAAACGTCTTTGCTAACAATTGTCTCACTTTCTATTTGTTTTAGTCAGTAAGTTTAATACATATCACAAGACAAGCTATAGACAATTTTGGAGTAAACATTCTATTGTATCGTCCTGCTTGTTCAGTACATTGCAGGAAGACATAATATAAAAACACAATTGCTTATGTACCAAGTATTCAACCTTGTGGTACACCTCTGTAAATTATTACAAAGGTTGCAAACATTACTGGTAATTGTTTTAACACTGCAGCTGTTGTTATGTTTCCTGTACAAATCCTACAATAATTTAACATGCATTCTGAAGAAAGTAACTTACCGTTTCATTGATTTTAATGAATCAGATTAGTAAATGGACATTTTTGTACTGCAATGATTTTGTGAAAAAGAATAGAGCCTTACATACTTTGACGATCATAGGTAATTGGAAACATTCTTTATATGTTTGTGCATTTCTTACCTACATTGCCTTTCATTATAGTTGTTTGGTTGCTCCTAAAAGTTAGAACATAGTTTTTCTTGTGAAATTGTATGGCGACTCAAAGTCCTAAGCACCACACTCTGTCACTGCTGTTGCATTTACAACCTGATTAAAAAGTCCCCTTTCATTTTATTACTAGAGTACGGTATGTTTATCTGTTACCATTCGCAATTTCACCATCTGTTTTAGCTTTGTAAAAAGTGCTGTCTTTTCTTTTGTGTAATCCTGCTACTTAAAACTTTGCGAATTTGCTTTTGTTGGCTGATGGGAGTCATTTGTGAATACCAGAACACCAAACACACCCATATCTGACAAAAGAATTTGACTGACATGTGTTGAACAAATAAAGCCACTGGTAATTTCATCCTACACTGCTGTACTGTTTTCTCTAGATGGAAATGTATTCTGTGAAGTCTGGTGGTGTTCCCAGTGGAAGGAGCAGAGCGGAGAGTTTCCAGTAACATTCTCAGTAAACCCCTCCCGTTTGCCCAGATTGAGCATGTGACCTACATTCAGTGCTGCAGCCTCCAGGCCGACCCAAGCTGCACTGGGCTGCCTTAAAACAAACACAGCCTCAACCACAAGTCCATTCCTTCCTGAGGACTTTCTTCTTAAATACACGGAAATATGATCCTAAAAGAATATTTAACCAAAGTCATACACACAACTTTATAGTATTTGTTATGGTTGTAAAAATACTCAAATTAGTATCAAACAAATAACAATTGATACTGAAAATAAGACCAAAGCAAAGTTGGAGTAGAATTGTTTTTTTTTTAATCTTTTCTTTTGAAATGTTTGTGTTGTGGCAGCAGCACTACTGATTTTGGTGACAAAGTGGGTTGAGCGTTCGCCGACCAACTGGAGAGTGGGTAATTTCAAACCACCCACATTATCTAATCTAGTAATGAAATGTGGCGCTTTGCGAGGACGTCAGGTAGGGCATCAGGCATAGAAAAAGCTGACTGCAGCAAGCCAACCCTGGAAGTAGAGTAAAGTGTGCCAATTGAAAAGGATAAAAAAATATGATTGAATAGACTTTTTTCCTCTTACCTTACCCTTTCTTTAGCCTGCAGTACACTTTGATGTCTCCAGACTAGCCCTAGGCTCAAAAGTCCAAACAGCTTAGACAAATAAAGTTTGTGTGAAAAATAAAAATGTATGTTGCGTCCATAGCTGGAGCAATGTGCAGCCCAGAGCCAGCGTTCCGTCACAAGTCTATTCTGTACAGTCTCATCTGTTCTCGAGTCATTCATCACCGTTGTCTCAGAGCTCCTCTCTTTCTGTCGGCTTACCTAACAGTCTGTGACAGCTCCTCCATTCGTCTGCTGCTGCCTCCGACTCATCCATCAGTCTCCAAGCAACTAAAACCCTATCAAACCAGTAGGACGCTGCCTTGGACTTAATAGTCTTTAATTGGTATAAAAAAGAATACTAATTTTAATTATAGGATTCATCTGTAACCCTTTAGAATAACTTCACCTTAATTTGCCTTTACAAAGCATGAACAAAGGCTTAATTCATAATGAACAAATTGTTTATCAAACATGAATCAGGATTATTAAAACTACTTAAGTAAGGTTAGGTGTTCATGTTAGGACGTTAGGTGTTAAGAGTATCATAGTTAAGTGATCACAAAGCCTGAATCATTCTTAATAAACTATTTATTCACTATGAATTAAGTTTTTGTTTATGCTTTACTCAGGCAGGAATATGTTGTTATCATAAAGTGTTACGGATTCATCTCAGACCTGAAAATTCTTTAAATTAAGTGCTTTCTATTTTTGCGCTTTAGAAGCTATGCAAAAATCTTAATATTGAGTATAATGTTTGAGGAAAAAAAGTGATGTTGTAATGATGAGATGTCCATTTTTGTCAATATCGAGCAATCGATTTTAAATGTATTGTACAGTCAAACGTCAAGAGAGGGTGAAAAATAATCAAATAGGAAGTATAGTTTTTTGCACTCAATATTGTTGTGTTCTTGGCCATGCTTGTACATTTGACAGATTAATCAATTGCTATAGCTGCAGTTCAAATGATTCTTATTCATACATATATAATAAAATCACAAATTCTGAAAACTGATTTGAAACCCATCAATCTACTTAAGTGAAATCATGAAGTTTTTAACCAACCAGTGGCCAATTAGCATGCCAACCAAACTTCTCGTCTTGATATCCATTGGGCAATACTTAAATCGCAGTTAACCTTATGCAGCTCAAAATAATCCTTCAGAGATACAGAGGAGACATCTATCTTCATTATGAAAGAAGGTCTCAAAGTATTATGCCCTCAGAGCAGACTGTCAATCACATTGCCAAATCAACCTCCTCGAGGACCAACAGGCAAATGATTGGCCTTTTATGTGTCAGAGAGACCTCATCCTGCAGCGTACTGATCTACAGAAGGACTCTTTCATTCAGATGTGAGCGTGACGTCTTTGCACAGTTTGAAATTCTGAGAATGGTATGGGATAAGTTCTCTGAAAGCATTTACTCTTTAAACAATTAATTGTTTGTGCAATTCATTAATTGAATGTAAAATTAATGAATTATGTGTGCAAATAAATTAAGTCAAAACTTAACATGCAAAATATCTAATTAAAAATGGTTAGTGTTGGTGTAACCATTAAAAGTATCTGTCAGACTCACTCGTCAAACTCAGAGGGTGGGACTGGTCGAGCCCACTTTCTACACAGAGGCCACTGCTGTTACTGTGATGTCGCTCACACTAGCAGGAAAACTACGGTTGTTTCAATAAAAATGCACTTTTGGGTGATGGACGACCATAAAGCACTGTGGCACATAGGATTTTAAAAGGGGCAACACATTCGCTTTAATCTACTTTTACACAATGTCAAGTAAACTGGTTTGCATTCACCACAATACAGCAAGCATATTATCAATAAAAAAGCTAAATGGGTTTTCTTCTCTCTATTAAAATGTCTGCTTTGAGCCTGTCAACTTTGATCATCGTGTCACAACTAAATTCCCATTTAACTGTCCTCTTATTGCTCCAGAAGAGATAATCTTTTTGGAGTGATAATGTAAAGCCGTTGCATTGCAGAGGGAGGGGTGTTCTGACACGTCTAATCACGGGTGTGCAGTAGAAGAATGAGGTGCAGAATAAGGTGCTTGGGGAGTCTGCACACGTGTAAGGTCTAAACGTGCAGCTGGCATCAAACACAGCTCCTCCTGACGATATCACAGGGATGGCGTGACCTCCACAGTCTTGAACCGCTCGTCACTGTTGGATCACTCACACCGCCTGCATCACTGTGTCCGCACGGCGTCACAAGATAGCACTATGAGCAAATACTATAACAATAGATATGTTTCAAATATGTCTGCTACATTATTATTAACACAGGGACACATCCTTGTTACAATGGTGTTTCCTCAACATTAGTTTACTCAAAGTAGTATTATATTAAATCCTGCATTTTTGAGTGCTCAGAAATGCCGGTTTTCACCTACATGCCCTGTCCACTTCTCTGTTAGTTGCAAGTAATTGAAAAATCTTCTAAAATATCACAGCGCCACTTTTCAAAAACAAAAACATGTAAATGACAATGCTTGTTACAGTGGAATCTGTCCGTTCTACAGCTTTGAACGGGAAGTTAATGGATCCGTTTCCATTATTAAGTCGTTTTAGATCAATATTGCGGTTTACTATGAACAAAATGTAAAATGATGATTTACTTATGCATAGCACGTCTCCTTTAAAACACAGACTGCATCGCAAAGAGCCACATATTCCATTGGCAATAAGTGCTTCAGCCAAACGTATATTTTTGATTAGATAATTGAAGGGATTTCTTGAAAATATGTTGTTTGTTTTCTTTTTGGCAATCTCAAAATTATTCAGTTTATGAAAATATAAAGATGAATGTGCAAAAGGAAACACCTTTTCATGAAATTGTTTCCGAAATGGTTAATTGTGATTACATCAGGGCTTGTTCAAAACTAAGGAATGCTTTTTACAACATCAAAATATCAAGCCATTAAAATACCAATGCCAAAACCGCAAATAAATTGAAAAAATAAAGTAATACAATCTATTTTCCCAATCCTACTGCATGCTGTCTTAGATAGTCAATCCACTTTATTTCTATAGCATATTTTACAATCAAAAGCCGCTTCCAAAATGCAGCACATAGTATGATAATAAAAGCTGTAAAGTAGAATACAAATATTAAAACAGTATAACGGTTTTCCTTTTCAAGATTGAAGGACTGAATGATTAAAATTGAATAAGTTGATTGTACAATATTATTACGGTATGTATGGCCAATACTATTTCCCAAGGTTACCCTGGTTTAATACTTTGCAGACCCAATGCATACTATCATTGTGTCCTTGAACAAGACATTACAGACACAGGAAGGGAAGTTAATTTGCTGTGCCCCTGAAAGGGTAATGTCAGTAAAAAATACAAATACATTAGTGTTGATTCCATCTTATTTTCCACAACAAGCTTTTTTTTTGGGGGGGGGGGGAGACACAAGGACACCAAACTTGGTCTGGTGCAAAAACTGAACATTACCATCCGACCCACTTCCGACTGCCTCCCTCTTGTTCAACATTAGCGTGTGCCGCTAGCACATCTCAAACCTCCAAGTGCTGACCTTCTGACCTTTCCAAACATATTTCCTGTTCAAATGAGACACCTCTGACATGTAACTTTAAGATTAGCATTACCCTTCAGTCCTGCACCGGGACACCTCCACTGCACTGCCCCGAGTCTCGACATACGAGTGCAGCGGAAATGAATTAATATGCCCTTATTATCTCATCACTCGACATATTCTGTTCTAATTAATTCTGCTGTCCTCTGAGGTGACACAAGGAGGTGGATATTGAGCGCGGCGGTAGAGGCAGACGGAGAACACTTACTGATTGTGTTCCACTTGTAGTACCATCCGGAGGTGGTCAGATGAGAGGACAATCTCCCCCGCGGCCGGGTGCTCCTCCTGTGAAGTGAACACAGATAAGGTAAAGGCGCTGAGGCAGTCACTCCAACAGGAACAACAACAGTGGTCTGTGGTTCTGTTCAGCCAAGGTCATTTGTCCATCTCAATGTCACTGTACAATAAAATGTGATGTTATTAATTCACTCGTGTTATAAGACTCCATATTCAGTGTAGTGGTGTAATCGAATAAAGACTTATAGACAAAGACAAATAAAGATTTGTGGTTGACAGACTTTTTCAACCAAATTATTTTAAAAACAGTACATTTCTGTCAACCGGACCTGCAACGCATGTGGTTTTTTTCTCTATCGATTATTGCGTTACCAAAGTGCACTGACAAGACCACGAGACTACAAGAGATCATGCAACCAAACACTAGTAAACAATGGATTTAAATGGTAAACAGGCAAATTCTCCCAAAATGATTAGTCGACTAATACACATTTTGGTGTATTTAATGCTAGGCTAGAAGTCAAGACAAAATGACTAATTAGAATGCCAACACGTTAGTGGGGCACAAAAATGTTAAAATAATCGGAAATGTGGTCTGATATATTGGCTCCCCAAAAGAAAGAAGAAAACAAAACATTCTAGTTTCAGTTCAATTGAAAAGCGATCACACACAAAATGTAAAAATGCATTTGGTTTTTAAGACAATATGCTTTGCCTGACAAAATAGAGAACTTGGAATATTAAACTGAAATATAGGGTCTAGAGTTTATTTTAATAGAGAAATATTATGCTTTTCCCCCAGGTACTTAATTTTGAAGTATAACATAAGTAGATTGACAGTTTAGATGTTGTTCATTGTAAATCACAATATTGATCTAAATTGGGTTGAAATAGAAATTTCACTGTAACAAGCAGCAGATTGTCATTTACATGTTTTTATTTTTGAACAGTGGTTACATAATAGTTTAGAACACTATGTCACTCAGAGTCTTTAAACTATTAGTACTGGGATGTGGACAGGGATAGGGGGTAGGTGAAAACAGGAATTTTCTGAGCATTTGAGCCACAGTTGCAGGACAATACAGAATCAACTCAAACGTAGGTGAATTCCTCAAAATGCAATTTTGAGTAAACTAATGATGATGAAACATCATTGTAACAAGGTCAAAAGCTCATTAAAGTTGATTTGGCATAATATGTCCCCTTTAAACAGTCCAACGCATAGTTGAAAATTATATAAAGTGAGAGAGCTTTCAATACTTTGTAGACATGTTATTAACCAAGAAAACCACTTTGAGTATAACTGATTGTGGAGATCAATGTTATACCATGAAGTTTTAATCAAAAAAGACAAGTTCCTGCTCAGGTGTTATAAATATTGGTTGCTCAGAACCCAGAATGCCAAAAGGTCAAGTAGGAGTTCACAGCGCACCAGTATAAGCCAGGAAGACTGAGACGAAAGTAAGGCTAATGAAGAATTAGCAACACTGGAGTCAAAAAGGTGACTTCTACAACTGAAACATGACTATACTGAAAGCTAATTAGGGTATATTTTGACAATGACACATTCACATGCTCTTTGTCTGTGAATGTATAGCAGTGAATAATGAGAATGTTTTGAGAACATAGCTGGTAACACATGCAGACCTAATTGAAAAGAAACTTGACAATTCTGAAAGCAAGTTTTACTTATTATGTCAGCAATTTAACATGGACTGCTAATTAGCCATTGCCCGGCCGGTAATGCACATATTAGTGGATCACAAACATACTCCTGAAGATAAACTGTGCGGCTGTGGATGGGAGAGCCATTATTATGCTGAATAAAATATTTCAGAGGCCAATATGGATAGTACAGTAAATTAAGTCAAAGAGACAAAAGATTTTAGAGTCATAATTGAGAGCAATCTTACGTCAATTTAAAAAAATGTATTAAATTAAAACATAGGGGAACAGGGACAGATAAGTGAAGAATACAATTATAAAATAAAGGGGTGGCATCCAATGTAAAGAAGGGTTAAAGCATTTATTTATTGTGTCCATGGTGGGAGTTTTGAAGCCCAAATATATAGTTCCCAAGTTGGTGGTGTCTGCATTGCCGTTGATTCTGTCCAATATGTTTGTGCAACAGGACAGTCCCAAAACACATGAGAACGGTTTGCCTCCCAGCAACCACAGTTTCTCCAACACTCAGACCCTTCCAGTGAATAATGAGCACATTGACATGGCGTATAAAAAAAAAAAAAGTCACTTTTTTTGTAGAATTCCCTCCAAACTTTGTGGTCCTCCATTGTGAAATACATCTTCCTACTCCTCATCCGTCAAAACTAAATTACCCTCTTTTCCCCATTTAATTTGAATATATTTGAAAGATTGGGTGTCCTAGTCATTGATACATTCATATACTTTGGATATTATTCCCATTGTAGATTCTGATTTAAATGCTTTAATAAACAATTCAGTCAGAGGGCTACAACTGCTCTTTTATTTCTTGATTATAATTATATTATTTATTTATTTTTTTATGCCTATCAAAGTCCTGTTTTTCGAGGCCAAAAGACTCCTTCAGCATATTGAAGCTTTTCATTTGATTCTTTTACATTCTGGTAAAAAACACTTATGCCTTTGGTTGTCAAAAATTGAAATCTCCGGTCGGTGCCGTTTGGCTTAAAAGGTTGGTGATAAGCCAACAAGCTTAAGATTTTAACATCTTAGTTTAATTTATATGTTTTGATAAGCTTCTTCCATGTCATAAGCACAGATGTTACCCAGTGATTGTCAAGTTCCTCCAAATGACTGGCTAATAGAAGAGTGCTTGCAAAATGGTTAAACCAAACGAGAGCTGGTTGTTTCAGCAGAAGGGAGCTGCTCTGTTATATCTACATGCTAGGATTTTCTCACATCTCTTACCATCTCACCTCATGGTCACATATCTCACCCTCAACATTTAGGCCAGTCGTATAAATGTGCAAGCAGACAATTAAGGTATTTGAAAGTAAACCCATGAGGTGGCATTATTGTGATATCAGACAAAAACATGTGAACGCAGGTCGAAACAGTATTTTAAATGTTTGACTTCTCGTGTATCACCACTGTTTTCTGGTCTAGCCGTCAGTCATCAGGGCTCTCTCAGACCAAACACCAGCCTCTGTCCGTGGAGACTGTGGTTCCAAAGGTCAGAACATCTTTTGGACAGTCCAGATTTTCTTTCAATGGACCCAGCCTGTGGAACTCTCGTCTCGCCGACTTAAAACTGCAGAATGAGCCAAACATATTAAGCAAACATCTGAAACAGAGTTGCATACATGATCATTTTGAGTGAAATTTATGTTGTTATTCTATACTTAGTTCCTTTGCTAATTTTTGTTGCTGTTTTTTTTTATGGACAGATGTTGAAAATGAGAATTTTTGCTATACCACTTGAAATAATGCATCTAGTTCGTGCTATGTCCATATCAAATAAATAAACACATAAAATAATATTATTCAAAATAATAAAGAGGGGGGATAGACCTTTCTACAGTTTTAACTAATTGGAAATAGCTCATCTCTCTTACTGGCAACCCCCTCTGTCCTTTAGAAAAACCTACCTATTTAAAAGGCAAACATTATGTGGACATCCATAAAGAAATATTAACAATCTTAGAGAAAAATTATACTCTCAACTATAAAGATAGATCTTGAAAAATGAACTCTGACCCATACTTAAGTCAAGTCAAATGATAAAAATGAATGTTTTACCCAGATTTCTCTATCTATTCCTGACTCTTTTCATCCCTAATCACCTGTTTGATGCGTGGAATAAAACAATCTCAGGATTTGTCTGGCATGACAAGAAAAGGGTTTTGTAATTTAGAATATGAAGCTCAATGGAAGAATATTGAGAGTAATTTTGTGCCAGGGGTTCCTGTACAGGCCTTACTGGCAGATGACAGATGGTTGAGTCATTTGGAAGATGTTGAGAATCCCTAACATAGAAGGAGCTAATCAAAACATACAAATTAAACAAAGATGTTAAGATCTTAAACTGGTTTATGACGAAGGTTTTGTACCAAATAGAAAGGGAAGGTAATCTTGCTTTGACAGACGAAGTGTGGGTATATGTACATCTCAGTGGAGTACCACAAAAAACACCTGCCTGGATGGAATTTTACTGGAAAAATGTGTCATGTTTTTTCATAACACCATTTAGAAGGGCCCATTTTTCACAAGGAATTGCTAACTGTTGGAGAAACTGTGGCAGCCAGGAGGCAAACCACTATCATGTTTTGGGGTTTTCCTGTTGCTCAAAAGCTTTGTACTAAAGTTGGCAGAATACTTCTGACCGTACTTGTACTTGGGCCTAAAAAGCCCAGTTGAAATTGGATATATATTTGATAGATTTTGTACTAAATGGGACTTAAATATAGGACAAGTTGTTGGTGTTTTGTTTTCTTTCTCTCTGGTATATATAAATCTTCATATAGCTACAAAATTATAATTTTGCATTGAGCTTTAAATCCAACCAATACTGTGCAATTAAACATGTAATGTAGCCAAAATATTATACCAACTGCCATCTTTTCTACATTTTATTTTGCCATATTGAACGAAAATAGTTAACATATATCATCTATCTCTTGCTTTGATTATTGAGCAGCCAGAAGTAAAATAGCGGTAAAGATTTAAATACTTCTGGTCATGTATTTGCACTTGCTGTTCTGCTGATCTATTAACTCCTACACAAGGCATTCCCTGAGGCTCTGAAACATTCAGGTACAATCAATGTTTGCATTGATTTCAGCACTGCGCTGCTCCAATTTGAAATGATGCGAACGGTGATCCAAAGAGTAACTGATGGAATACCAAACACTCTGGAACTGTTGACTGTATATGTATCTAGCTCCAGGTGAAATGTGCAAAGGTTTTCTCAGAAAGCTGCAGAGAGACACGTCCTGACACGGTAAACTCACCAGCAGCTGCAGAAATCATTACATCTGTCTCAAGAAAGAGCAGACAGAGGGAGGAGAGCACTGCCGTTTGGGAGGATGATGCAAAAAGACACCACATCAGTGAAGCTTAAACACCCGTCTAAAAGCAGTATTAGATTTACAGGCTTTATGAACATGCCGTTCTAGTTATCTTTTGTATACAAGATGATGCAGTTTCTGCCTTTCATGCGCTTTTGTTGTTGTCAGGGTCAGGTTATAGTGAATTATGTACATACAAGAATACATTTATTAAATGTGAATGCAGTAAGGTATTTGTCAATGCTGTCAATTTGGGTGATGTTAGTACCTCTAAAAAGTAGAAGAAAAAGGTATGAATTGTAAGCATATTAATCTGAAACATCGACTCCAGGTGACTACATACATAAAAAATAACAGTAAGAATTTCTTAAATAGTCTTAAAAAGTCTGAGGGCTACAGCCTGAAATGGGGAGAGACATTCGACATGTTTGAAGGAAAGACATGAATGTCCAAAGGCTCTCTTTTGAGGAAAAAAACAAGTAAAGACTGCAAAGAAATTCATTTCAGTCATAAGCACAGCTAAACAAAACTCTTTTATCTCAGGTTTGAACAATGTCAGAGTAGAGGCCTGTCTCACATCTTCAGGAAGATTGTTCCAGATTTTAGCTGCATAAAACTGAAACACAAGATTCCCCATGTTTAGTCCTGACTCTGGCACCAGCAGGAGGCCGGTCCATGTTTAGTCCTGACTCTGGCACCAGCAGGAGGCCGGTCCATGTTTAGTCCTAACTCTGGCACCAGCAAGAGGCAGGTCCATGTTTAGTCCTGACTCTGGCACCAGCAGGAGGCCGGTCCATGTTTAGTCCTGACTCTGGCACCAGCAGGAGGCCGGTCCATGTTTAGTCCTGACTCTGGGCACCAGCAGGAGGCCGGTCCATGTTTAGTCCTGACTCTGGCACCAGCAGGAGGCCGGTCCATGTTTAGTCCTGACTCTGGCACCAGCAGGAGGCCGGTCCATGTTTAGTCCTGACTCTGGGCACCAGCAGGAGGCCGGTCCATGTTTAGTCCTGACTCTGGCACCAGCAGGAGGCCGGTCCATGTTTAGTCCTGACTCTGGCACCAGCAGGAGGCCGGTCCATGTTTAGTCCTGACTCTGGGCACCAGCAGGAGGCTAGTCCATGTTTAGTCCTAACTTCTGAGTCAGGTGGTTGGAGCTGAGGTAACTTATTATTTTCTTACATGTATTATTTTCAACAGACAACATACAAATAATAAGTCACACTAATTTCACTGTGTTCTTTAGATTGAGGATCATCTTGCAACTTGGCTGAATTTGAGATTGCTGCCCTAACTAACCCAGTACGGGTCTATATTTATTGGCCTCAAACATCTGCAGAATGTTCGCAGGGGTTTGGTGCCTCTCTTTTTACCTTGAGACTATTTACAAAAACAACTTCCTGGTTCTGGTTTGACACAGTGCTCCTTTGTGTTCATTAAAATGGTTGTTATGATTTCAGGCATTCTTTTCAAAATGTTATTGCTTATTAAGAAGGCCAAACATTGTAAGAATTTTAATAGGTTGCCCAATTGTTGTCTCCTTAACCTCTTCCTTGACCTTCAGATTGGACTATGTGTAAAAAATAAAACCTTGTTCCCAGCTCTTGAAGATGTCCATGGGTTTCAGAATGAATGATAATGCAAAAGCAATTAACCATTTAAAACATAATATTATACCTCTTGAATGTGTAAAAGTTCCAAAATGTCACTTAAAAACATGAAGCTCAAATCCTTGAATAACACAGATTAAATTGGAAATCCATGTACCGGTATTACCGAGAGAGGCAGCACTCCAGCTAAGAACTATGGAAATGGATTTCATATTCAGAGGATTACTTTTCAAGGTGTTTACACATTCATGCTTTGCTTTTGTTCGAAACTGGGTACTTTCGATATTTCTTCATGGGTTGATATTTAAAACGGTTAGAAGAAAAATAGTAGCACAATGACATTAACTGAAATAATACGCATTCCATTAAAAAAGTGACAATCCGCAAATTACCTCATCAAACCATACCTTCCATGAATCCTCTACTGCATGCAGAGATGAATTCTAATATCCACACGGCTGACTTTCTGAAGCGCTGAAGGCTAGTGCAGTAAAGATCAAATCAGTCCAGAGCAGATTAGTTTGGCTGATGTTGGCCATCGTTAGTCCCTATAAAATCATTATAACCACAACCTGTTTTGGACCTGCGTGTAAACGGACTGCGTATGCGTCAGAGGCAGATCACTGCCATCCCTGATTTCTGAAGGATAACAGAGGAAAAAGTATCATCAAAAGTAGAATTGTAACAATACAAAAATTTCAAACTATTTTGAAAAAAAAAAAGGACTGGGGCGATACTCAATACCGATTTAAACACTACAATACTACAAATGCTCAATTTTCAGCAATAACTGACATTTTCAACACAATAAATCACTACTTATCATTATTTTATTTTTCTGTAAGTGATTTGAGACACTTTGGACAACTTTAATCAATATCATAAAATATATTTGGAGAGGATCATGAATAAAGCCTTATTTCTAGGGAGAGCATTGTTTTTCTTGTGACACCCAAATTCTCAAGTGTAAGGATGTCATGATATCAAATTCTAGAGTCACGATTATCAAACGTTTTACAAAAGTAAATGTTGATAGTGTTTTTTTTTTCATGTTTAAAATTGCAAATATTCCTGTGAGAGGAAGATGTTAATTATAACAATTAATCAGACTACTATTTGTTACAGTGGATGTTTTTTTGAAAATAAATGATTGCTAACACTGCTGTGTTGCGAGTTTGATTCTGGGCATCAACCAGTTTCCAAATGACCTAATCTTTATTCTTTGGGCCATAAATATAAAAAAAGAAACTAGGTGTATGACAAAGGCATGAATTATGGAGGGAGCCGTTCTTCACATATTTTTTCACATATCAATATTCTACATAAAGTGAGTACCGGTATTTTATATGTTGGAGGTGAAGCATGCACCTGCAGAGGAGTGAGTGCTACTCTCCTGATCCCCACATTAGAGGGAGCTCCACTCGGTGCCGTCTTTAAGCAGGGGCTAATACACTGCTCTCATTACAGGATCAAAGCCTGTCTAAGCTGCATGCTAAGAATATGACAAGAGGACCCTCACAATCCCCTCATTTCCACACAGAGCAATGAATGCAAACATGCAAACACTCTCTAGGACTTTGATGTGTCTCAATGACAGTTATGTGTTCATCACGCCACAAAGAAACGGTCAAAAACTGTCATTTAGCCGCACAGGTGGATGTGGACTCATTGTGTTTTATTACAATCAGGGTCTGGATTCTAGGAGCAACATCATTTTCTTCCAACTGAGCACAAAGATGATCCAACATGTTGGGAGAGATCTGGCATTAGCGCTCTCCGAAGCACTCTTTGGAAGGAAATTGTAATTGGACTTCATTATAGGCAGCAATATTTGAACATCAGCTCAGTGGGTCTAAGCTGATGTAAGAAGTTCTGAGATTGAGTTTGTTCTTCTGCAGCTTTTTATGTGTGCAGTATTTTTCTTCTGCAAATTAGCCTGTGCAAAACCATTAAGGAGGTTTCTTCAGAGCAATTCCTTGGAAGAGAGAAAAAGCAAAACTGCAACATGTAACCCTTTGAGTCTATTTAATTGTTTTCCTAATTCAAACATAACAGTATCAAGACCCAAATAGTGGCCGGGGACAGGTTAAAAAGGGTTTTATTTTTCAACATATTGTAGGTAGCTTAAATATTACTTTTAAAATGAGCACGCTACGCTTTTTTCAAGCACTTTTTGTTCTTTGTCAATCACAATATTGACACAAAATGACACAAACAGGTCTACTCACTTCCTGTTCAAAACTGCAGAACTGATGCCTCTTCATTGTGACATTTCACTTTAACAAGCAGCACACTGTTATTTACAGGTTTACATTTTTTGAAAAGTCGCTATGAAACATTTTAGCACCCTAGATGTGTAACTGAGTTTTCATTTCCAAATAATCACAAGTACAGTGATGTGGGATGGGATATTGGGTAGGTGAAAATAGGGATTTTGAGTACTTAAGCCTCAGTTGCTGGACAATACAGGATTAATTTAAACATGCCGGAATCAATCAAAGCACAGTAGACTAACGAAGAGGATTCAAGTTGATTTTGCATAATATTTCCCCCTTAAATAAACTGAACTTCAATAAATCATCCACAATGCCTGAATGACCATTGTAACTTGAATTAAGAGGAATATTCATCAAGTTTGGATGTCAATTTTTTTGATAATATAGGGATAAATATATAGGAAGATGATTCACTTGTAGTCATTTTGACAGACGTTTTGACTTTTGTCCAAAAGTTATTCTCAATCATCGATCATCAACTGAATCTTTTTCTACAATGGAACACACGAATGAGGAATTACACAACTATATAGGAAGAAGTCACAAAGCACTTTGATATTTTACTGGAGAGAAAAGTTTCTAAAGCCAAAGTAAACACAAATATCTTCTAAAGGTGACTGACTTTTGTCCATTCACTCTCCATCTGAGTCTGGAGCATTTTTCTTATCTGAGGCAAAGTAGGCCATGAAATTGTTAAAGAAGCTAGTGTCGTCTCCGGTGCAATTTCCTGGCGATCAGTCAAGCAGCGTGGATAAGGGCCCAGGAAAGGTGTGAGTGGCTGGGGCTTCAGTGGAACAGGCAATCACGCCTAAGAGAGCCAAGGGGTCTTTGGAGTGCCAGGCGGAAGGGGGGAGGGGGGGAGGAGGCTGGAGATCAGGTCCATCTGACGCAGAACAAAGTGACCTGGATAATGGTCCTCTGCATACAGCAAAGTGCATTTAGATGGTGCTTGTCATATTCTAGAATATTAAATGAATTCACACACTGCAAAATAGGTTTTTCCAACATTTACATGTGACATTTCACAGACCCTGCGACAAGTTGGCCACTGTCCAGGGTGTACCCCGCCTAAGGCCCGAAGTCACTGGGATAGGCTCCAGTCACCCGCGACCCCGAAAGGGAACAAGCGGTAGAAAATGGATGGATGGATGGATGGATGGATTTCACAGATGTAAACTTATTTGATATTTACAACATTGTATTGAGTGTCCAAATCACCACTAATTATAGTGTTAAAATGACGGAAATCAACAATTTCACTGAAGAGCGGGATGCCATGGTTTGAAGCAACATTACTTTGCCTTTGAACCACCAAACCAGAGCTTAAAACTGCAGAGAAGAGGCAGACTATTTTTATTTATCTTAGAAACTGGTAAGTAAGAAACCAGTTGTTAATGGCTGGGTGGGACGAGGTGTCAAGGAGAACCCTGTCCTCACTTCAAGTTCAGTGTTACTCTAAAAAGCTTAATAAGAGAATGTTAACACTTGTGCTACAAATTCCATTAATGTATCACTTTATTGAACAAGAAAAAAATGCCAGAAGCCTGAAGTTCCAATGCCCATTGACTCACTTCTATGTGGACTTTGCCAACTGCTATTGATTATCGTTCAATAAGCAACCTCTCTTTCAAACAGCCTCTTCTGGCCTTAAAGGCTTTCTCCACATTATGCCATTTATACAGCGAGCTTATGAATGTGCACCGGTGTCAGTGCGTTTAGAGGGGGAAGGGCAGGGACCCGTGCTGGGAGAGAGCATGTCTTCACTCCGGGGGCTACTAGAGTGGGAAGTGGTGGAGCGTTACGTTCACCCTGGTAAACCCGCCTGTCCTCCAGACTTGAAATCTAGACCTCTAAAAACAGACTTAAGGTTCACCAGGGCTCCAAATGTGGTCGAAAAACTGCCCCACGCTGAGAGCAAAGAGTCTCCCCGGGATCATCATCATCACGAGCAACATGATGCCCATGCGTGGAGCTCGACCATTTACAATTGCATAATGTGAAACTAAAATGACATGGATGGATTTTTATAGTAGAAGTGGAAGTGAAACCCACCACCCCCTCAGCTTCTCCATCTCATTCCTCATTAGGTTGATATTGATGTTTTTAGAAAACAGTTTATATGAATTACAATTTCCAGAAAGGTAAGTAATGGGCAACAGTAGGTCTTGACCCAGAAATTTCCAGAACTGTGTTGCAACTAGAGGATATATATAGTCTACGCGCTTTTCACGGTGACAGTTGATTTATAATGGTGTATAACACAGCAGTGAGCCCCAGGCACCCTGCGCTCTGCAACTTAATTGTTGCATGCAGACAAAGTTTTTAAACATTTTAAAATCTTATATCATACAAATACATATTAAATAATTAAATATTGGAATATTACTTCATCTTCCAATGATCAACTTCATGCATAATAAAGTCATATTTATTCTATTATATTCTGAGGTTGCGGTCCTTACTCGTCAATTATTCTGTTAACCTCAGTTACATGGTTATGGTTATGGTTAATTATTCACAATTTCAAAAAGTCATAGAAAAACAAACTTAGATGAACGCTGGTAATATACTTTACTTCGTACTTTATGTAACTGATATATTTCATTGCTTCTTCAATTAACCAAGACTGTTGAAAAAATGTATCCATCAATCACATCTCACCCACTGACACTGATGGAAATAAGCTAGTTAATGTTAATAACCTTTTTTGTAGTCACCAGATTGTAAACACCAGATACTATACGCACAGACTGGCTTTGAGTCCGATTCCTTTGAAAAGCTCAAACATCGTCCAAATGGCGCATCTCGTTATGCATCGCTGTGACTCCAGCCCGTCCCGAGTGTCTTGATATTGGGTCTGTAATGGTACCTCACGCTGCGACAGACATGCCATCCAGGCTAATCACATGCATCCGTTCTGCCACAGTTTTCCACAAGACGGCTAATGGGCCGTTTAATTGCTGCCGAGACCCTTGAATAAAAGAAATGGAGCAATACATTTGGTTGTCATTGCGCAGCTGGATGTTCAAACCAGAAAGTAAAGATTGTTGCGTTGGTTTACTTCTTCAAATTTGAAAAAAGTTTATTGTGGTTTTTACTCATTTGTTTGTTTGAACTTATAGCCAATGAAATGCTTTCAAAAGCTTTGAGGATTGATTATTCTCGTGGCCGACTACTTTCTTCCCTTTGTTACTCATTCAGACAGCAAAGGAAATCAAGAAATCAGGACTAAAACGAAGCATGGAAGGGTCATGGACATGTCATTTCAAACAGCGCTGGCATTATTTAGTAACAGAACATACAATGCATTCCAACGGAAGACATAAATTAGTCATGTTTTTTCTAAGAAAAATGTAATAATTTTGAAAATAAACAAGAAATATCAAACGTGGCAAGAAAATCAAGTGCAATCAAACAGAATTGAGATTTTTTTTATTTTGCAGTTTGCATTTCTGAAAATGTGAAATGTGAAATAGAAAATTACAAAATTAAACAAATCTGACGCGACTAGTTACATTTACAATGCAGCAGAGAACCACGAGCGACAATAGCGTCAACAATACAAAGGAAATGCCAGGAAAACGATCAAATCCAAAAAGAAGGAGGAGGAAACCGAAGAAAGAAAAACACTATCAAGAATAATGGCACAGAGAGAGATAAAAAGTCCAGATTTACAACGGTCTAAGAATTGCTGGTGTACGTTTCATTAACTAATTGCAATTAGAATAGACAATTACATGTACTGCATTTTTATTTTTGCAACAAATCACAAAGACACAACCTATTTTGAAAGAAAAGAGTATAAGCTTTCATGTTCAGAAATTGCCAAATAAAACATCAAAGTAAACAACCGTATGGAGCTTTACTTTGATAGCTCCCTTCCGTTTGTAAAACACATATTTTTTGACAAGCTGTAATCTCGACCTTGTTATTCAAATGCCTTCAGACTAGTTTACAATGCAGCAGAGAACCACGAGCGACAATAGCGTCAACAATACAAAGGAAATGCCAGGAAAACGATCAAATCCAAACAGAAGGAGGAGGAAACCGAAGAAAGAAAAACACTATCAAGAATAATGGCACAGAGAGAGATAAAAAGTCCAGATTTACAACGGTCTAAGAATTGCTGGTGTACGTTTCATTAACTAATTGCAATTAGAATAGACAATTGAGAACCATTATCTGTCAGTCAACTCAACTGGCGCTTTCCCCAGGGATGTTCCAGTCTGTCGAGATCTCGGCATGCTATAGTTTATTGGGTAAATTCACAGCATGTAACCTCTTTATGAAGAGAAAATTGTTATTTAACAAACAGAACAATTATAGCCATCTGGGGATAAAAGTGGGAATTCTTCTAACTGGATTGGCTGTTGATATGAAGTACAGTAGGGCTGGGTGAATCAAAACGTTATCTAATCCCTGTAACGATCTGCTTTTTCCAAACTGCTTCTCCTATTGGTCAGCCTCAGAAATGTGTGACAGGTGGAATTAGCAATATAAATGTACTAAGTTTTATTTCAATTTTCATACCAAGGAACAATACAGATTTCGATACCAAAATGATAATTAAAGACGCAAAATTTTTAGACCATAGGTTTTTTTTTTTTTTTTTTTAAACACAAACCAACAGTAATTTTACTTCTGTTCATCAAAGGTCCAACGTTTCCTAAGTACAAATACTCAAATTAGTGGGTAGTTTTGATAATACTTGTAGTATTGATTCGTATCCGAGTAGTGATACTTAGTAGTACTAGACATGCCTACAATGTTTACATGAATCGTTCTAAAATTTTAATTTTGATCTGGCTCTAGGAAAATTGTGATATACATAAAACAAAATTGTGTTTTTTCACTCGTAAAGTACATTATATGGAGTTTTCTCAATTTAACAACTACTAAATCTATATAAACAGAATGGATATCAAGCACCACTCATATGACGTTGAACATTTGAATGTGAAGGCTCATCCACTCCACTTTCATAATAAAAGTATAGTGTGGCCTGCCTTGTGCCTGCCAACAAAGTTTGATACGAGGTCATGAATCTAGTTACTTAAACGCTCCAACAAAGAACAACAGCCATACACTGTGGTGCAGCAATGTCAGCTATGAACTTTAATTTGAGACAAGGTCAAATATGCTGCAGACAATCTATTGCCACAACATCCGTGTATTCAACTGAAATAAACTACTGCATTGGCATTGTGCAACAGCTGCTACACTTTTACTTCTCTCTTATGTCTTAAACTGTTTTGTGATTTCTGTCATGTCTTTGTGATTTTATTTGAACTATTTGACGGATAGTCTGAAAATAGCACCTTTAATTATTTAAATTAAAAGGTCTTTCTTAAGAGAAATTCTTATCAATTCTAAAACTACTATTTAGTCACAATTACAATTGAACATGTAAATAATTACGCTGGACACAACAGCCCATTGGGCAGCCGCAAGGCAGGTTTCTGGGGAGAGGGTCAGAACACATGCTGGTCAGATTGTCAGTCAGCACTAAGGCCACTGTAAAGTCCAGGAAGAGGGATTGTCTGGGACAATTAGTTTAGTGAAAGCTAAATAGGGAGGGGGCAGACAAGACTGGGGTTGGTCATTAAAGATACTAAAGTGCCACACATAAGGTGGAGGTGTCAACGAGAGAATCGTGGTAAAAGATACATATGCTCAGCACAGACGTGTGCAGAGGCAGATAGCGGGTTGACGTCTAGGGACGGTCAAACATGGGAAAGAATCAATCTAAAAGCGATATGCCAATCCAGGAGACGCCTGCCAAACTGGCCATGTCAAGTAAATATGGGAAAGAGTGTCTGCCAGTGTGGTCCAATAGATTTGGTATTCCATCTGGTGGTTCACTAAGCAGAGACAAAATGTATGATTCATGTCAGCAAAATTGTTAAATTGAATGAATAGAAATGAAAGTTTTGGGATTTCTATCATGTCTTTGTGATTTGAATGTCAGCAAAATTGTTAAATTGAATGAATAGAAATGAAAGTTTTGGGATTTCTATCATGTCTTTGTGATTTGAATGTGTCTATTTTTCCTGTTGTGTGACGCACTTTGAATTGCCTTGTGTATAAATTGTGCTCTACAAATAAACTTGCCTTGCCTTACACACCGTTGAAGAATTTAAGTGTATTTCTGACTGGGGGCTCATCTGCCTCTGCACTGGTCTTACACTTGTATTTGTATTTCTCTTTTTAAGGCTCATTTATCAGCCCTCACTGGCGCTGGCTGTGTTTTGGGGAGCGGACGTGGGTGGCTGGATGAATGCTGATGTGACGAATGGAGCTGTGGTTTGTAACTTGTGCTGTTTTATCTCTCCTCTGTTTACCTCTTTAATATTCACCTGCAAGCGAGCGCCGTAAACAGCGTCTCTGCCGCTGCCGTGCTCAGATAAAGAGGCTGTTAGGAGAAATAAGTGTCAGTGATGGGCTCAGCAGCTTGGTGCATTCACAATAATATAAATATAGGAGTATGCTGCGTTGTAATCCATCTCACCTGCAGGTGAGATGGATTACAACGCGCAATGGTCTGAGTGATTGTGCACTGTGATTACAGTGCACAATGGTCTGAGAAGTACACTCAAACACATAGTTGTTTTAGAATGACTTAACAGTACTAAAGTCTTTTGGGAGACATTGGAAAAGAGTATCCTGCATATTTCAATATGACAAACTGCCAGGTTCTGTAATGGTGACAACTTGCAGATATAATGCTTTTTGCGGTTAATAGTGGCAATTTTTCTGTTGAAGCTTTTAAGAAAAAGCTTGTGTTCAATGCAATATCTGTACTTAACTGCAAGCTTCTGGCTTGTTTGCAAGCTACAATTGGGGCCAGATGTCATGGCGATTAAAATCAAATCATGATTTCACTGTGACGATCAGCTATTTTGGATCATGTTCATAGAGGATTTAACGTGAAGTGTGAACTCTCCAAAGTAGTAGATGACTCAATTTACCTCTTAAATACAGGCATGGCAATAAGCTATATGGAGCCAGATAAAATCTAAATGGTAATGTGGCTCTAAAAAAAGTAGATTTGTTTTGATTTGTTTAGCAAATCAGACCTTTCCTCCATTTTGACCAAATATCTCAAAGCAAATATTGAAAACTTTCCCTTTCCTTCACTGACACTTGATGGAAGATGAACACGACAGATGGCACACAAGGTTTAACCATGTCTTGTTAAAGGTGCACTAGTTCTTTATCCTGTACTTTATACTTTAGTTGTCCTTTAGACTTTATTATTTTAAAGGAGACAAAAGGAGAGAGCGAAGGAGAGAGAGAAGGAGAGAGAGAAGGAGAGAGCCTCTTGGAATGTTCTACAGTATAGCATTAAATGTATCCACCTGCATGGAGACAGGCAAGTGATGACACCAGGCTAAAAATACAGGTCAGATCTGTGGAAAGGAGAGCCCCCTCACAGTAAGAATGCCTGTTTCTCAGTTACATAGTGCATCTTTAAAGCAACAATTGTCTGAATTAACCCACAGCCTGTTTATCATTCTATTCATCCATCATGTCCTTATTCTGGTTAAAGCTCTTAACACTCACATTGGCAAATTTGACTTTTAATTTACAAAGTGCAATCTGCTTTACCCCAAGAATACCTTAGAGAGAATAAACATGACAAACTAACTATTCTTCCGTCATAAACAATCCAGTAACGTCAGCATTAAGACTTCTACTTCTTTTTAACCCAAGGACAATCAAACAATGTCAACGAAATATATTATATCATTTGCATAATCTATTCATATTTCCCTGGACCAGGATGACCTCTGCAGAAATGACACGTCTTATTTTAATGAATCAATGACTATGACCTGAGGAAGGACAAGCATGTCTGGGGCAGTCAGACTCTATTAGCTCAAAGACTATTAAACATGTCCCCTTATTACAGCTATTATTCCCATGGTGCTAAATATTTGTTTACCGCTCCTAATAAAAGCCCCTAATTGACACAGGAGTGAAACAAATGTAACTGTGGGAGATATTCAGAAGCTAAGTCTAGAGCTAAAATCTGCAAAATACATTACCAACCAGTCACAGAGCAATGTCAAAGATTTTATCCTCGGAGCTAATGTAGCAAAGAACATAATTATAAGTCACTCGCCGCATTTAAATAGATGGAAACAATGTCTTGGTATGTCAAATTGTATGCTTGGGTTCACCAGTTCTGCTAAGTCCAGTGCCTTACAATTTAAACTATTGTTAAGTATGTGAAGTTATTGTGTCCTTATATAGAATGTGGATGAATGTACTTATGGTGTACTTGTTATATTTAAAGCAGGAGGACGTTATTTTCAAACCATGAAAAAAGGAAATGTGTTTAAATCCAACTTGTTCCTCGCTCTCACAAACACTTTGGCACATCGCTAGCATTCCCACGCATGAATAATTGGATGAAAACTATCTGCTTTTTGTCACAAAGTTTTGTTTTTACAATAAATGGGGGTGAGAGACATTCAGCAAATTATCGGAGCTGGGAATTGATCTCACGACGCACAAATCATGTGTGCTGCTGCTGCTTAGACACACTCGACACAGCACTAAAATACAGTCCTTTCTAGTTTTCTTCGTGTCATCTAATGTGACCTTTGGTGGCTGCAACAAGAGATAATGGTTTATTTTGGTTTGTTGGTCTGAACTCGTCAAGAAACAGCTTTAAAGTCAAGTAATAAAAGGTCTCATTGTGGAAACTGACTTCAACAAGGGGTTTGTGAAGGCACGACTTAGATAGGGAGATGAGGTCTGCACCGAACAAATACTTCAACCTTCCCTTCAACACCCATTATATTCCACTGATCATTGCACTATCCAGATGTGCTTATCTAATTACGGGAAAATTAATGGCTGATACTTACTTTCTAAATGCACCGAGGCCATGATTCAAACTCCCCTCTGCAAGCAAACTAATGAGAAATGAGGTTGGCGATTGCCGTCCCACCTGCTCTCCTCGATCAGTCCACAGGTGAGCCATCCACTCTCCCTGCTCCAAATGAGAGGCCGAGAGCAGGATTGGTGTCTGCGCTCTGGGGGGGGGAGCTGGATGTAGCGCGGGAGGTAAATGAGCTCTGGCATGGTAGAGTGTCCCTTATCGGCGAGTGGCAGGCTCCCCTCTCATGTGCTGTCTGTGCGCCGCGTGCCGGAGAGCGCTTCGAGGTCACTCTGTACCGTGGCCAAATGGATGGAGCGCACCAGGCCTTTAGCTCTAATTGTGCCTGACGTCCAACAGCCAGCAGGCAGCAGCTACAGCGTCCAACCTGACAGAGCTGACACACGGGCACGCTTAAATAGGCCCATAAAAATTCAAGTGGTCATGGCTTAATACAGTCCGAAACCATTAAAAGGGAATTAGCATCCGTCAAGTCGTTCCTGGCATGAAATCATTGACAGTAAAAAGGAAGGAGAGGGGAGGGTGCTGGGGAAAGCACCTCATTGGCTGCAGTTCAAACGACTTCAACAAAAAGCAGTGTTTTAAAGTTAGATTTGCAAACACTTGCTGGGATATTTCTTGGGCGTTTAGGACAAATTACTGGTGCAACGAACTGGTATAATTACTTAAGTTTATAAATAGTTTTGTTGTGGAGCAGTGTTGGTCCGATTACTCTTACAAAAAGTAAATCAGATTACTGATTACTTTGGTTACTTTAAAAGTTAAATTATGAAGAGTTTGAAATATTTCGGCTTATTAAACCTCAATTTATTGATTAAAAAGCAGTGTCTCTCAACATTTCAGTCCTGTTTATTATTTAAGATCAAGTTTACCTTACCTTACCTTAGTTTATTATAATGTTTATGCCCTGCCTTTTTTTTTTAACACCAAGGTCAAACAGGTCCCCATTTATCGATGGATTTTTCAGCTGTTTTTGTGCTTCACATGTGAACTCACTTTTATACTAGATGGATTGGCTTCATAAGGCATTATTACAATAGCTGCTATCAGCTGTGCACATCGACGTTGTGCACGTTGTAACAGAAACTGAAGATATGATACACAAAAGGAGCAGATAACGATCCACACTGGGCTGTAAGAACAGGCTTAAGAGTGGACCAGTTTAATCTTAGTGTATGGAGCATATGAAGCCAATCAATTTAGTAAAAGAGGCGGCTGCGCTTTCCTGAAATATAAAATGATCATCTCGATTCTGAAACCTCTCTGGACTCGCAGAGTTCAATACCAACGAACAGCACTGTTTCTTACCTTGGCTTGAACAGTGTAAAACTCAAACATCTCTAAATCCCCTGCAGCAGAGTGGAGGCAACCAAACCACCTCAGTTTTGTTTTGGTTCACAGCCGCACTGAACCAAAATGTGGGCAGCGTCTTTTTGTTCTTTACTTTTTCTTTTTACAGTTTAATAGCACATTTTCATAAAAACATATTTTTGGTCAGAAAAAGTAACAAGTGTAACTAGGACAACTAAAATCTGATTACCATTTTTATAACATGTTTGATAACTACATTACTAGAAGAGTAATCAGATTACAGTAATGCATAATCACTGTTGTGGAGGACAGTTAATGACACAAGTCTCACTTCAAATATGGAACCACCTGGTCAAAAGGTGGTTCCATATTTGGTGGTGAAAATCAATCAACTATTCAGTCAATGAAAGTAAAGACTATATGACACCTTATTTTAAATTCTGACAAAAACAGATTCCCCAAAATTGATGACTGAATAAATCCAACCAAGATGGTTGTTGCTCTGTGCATGACCTTTTGGCAGCAAATTGCATCAAAGCAAAGTAAAAGTCAATTCTTATCTTATATTTTATAAAATAAGATTACAGCAAATAAATCCCAATAAACATTGCAAATGGAAGGTTCCTTTTACATTCCGCAATTTATAATATACACTAAACAAACTAAGCTAATAACATCATTTTCTGTGGCATCTGGCCTACTTGTCCTTAATGAATGATGAATATTCATAGAACCACAATGACTGAAATACTGGAATCACCTTTTATTTCATGTCATTTACTTTGGCAGACAGGATAGAGCAGATGGGCTTCATAATATCCCATAATAATAGTGGCAATGCATTTGTGAAGTGCCTCAAGAGGCAGAAAATGAATGTGGGTGCTGTCAATTCAAAACAAATCTATTTCATGTTTGTAGGTTGCCAACACAGGTACAGACAGTAATAAGACATAATTCAAATGGAAACATAAAACAAAAGTACAAAATGGAAAGAAATATTTGTTTTTGTTATTTTGCTTGTGTTGAATGCTCCAGTAATTACTTGTATATCAGTTTTTAGGTAATAGCTGCAATTTTGGTGGCTGTGCATCCAGGAAATACAGGTGACGACCCAAATGATTTTCTACCACTTTAAAAGGGTTGAGGATGGTTGAACTCCATCCAACTAAGGCTGTGTTTACTATGGAATGCCCCCAGTTGTAAAATGTGTTCTGAAGTTAAAGTCCATCCATTTAAAAACTCTACTTAACTCACAAAATGACAATTCTGCTGAGAGATAAAAGAGGCAATGCAAAATTATTACTTTTTTTGTTGTCTACTTTGATACCATATTTTTCACTTGACAAGATTAAAGTGTAGGTTTTTCATGGATTTCTAGGATGCGTGTGAATTCAGAGCTCATCGTGAAGGTCTGTTCTCTGTTGTTTCTGCTCGGTGTCACGTATGTTACCATCTGCATCCTTGTTCTTCTCTGTTCATTGTTCCTTTTATATTCAGGTATAATTGTGCTGCTTTAGAATACAGCTGTCTCCATACAAGTCCTTCTTGTTTCTGGAGGTGAGGACCACAGTGTCAGGGCTTTTATTACCTCAAGGTTATTTTGTATAGATTTTGCAAGTGAAAAAAAAACTGGGTCGACTTTAATATTCAGAGTATTATTAAAAAAAAGTTACAACCTCAATTTTGCCACCCACGCGCAAAGAATGGGAGAGAACATGATGTATAGAAATCTAGAGCGGCTTCAAAGGGGAATTCTTGTATTATTTTGTCATAATGTTGTTTTCCTCTGCGGCTGGATGTAATTCTGAGACACAAACAAAAACGTGTGCCAGGAAAATGTGACTGAGGCAGGTCAAGATTTAGTTTTTATTTTTTTTAAATCAGTGATTTTTACCTTTTCATTTACCTTTTAAAAACGACATTTTTTAAAAAGAGGCTAGTATATTGACTTCCTGTTCAAAACTACTGACCTGACACTGTTGCTGGCCCCACCTCCCCACACTGGCGTTTCACAGACGCAAGCAGCGGATTTTCATTTATCGTGGTTTAATTTTTTTTTTAATACATTTTATATTATATAATACTCGGAAGGCATGTAAACAAATATGTGCTGCTGCAAACATTTTAAAAGTAACTTCTGTTTTTCAAGTTTTTAAGACAGTAAATATTGGGTACAGATCCTTTAAGGACTAAATTAATATTAAATATAATATATATTCCGGCCAGTGTGTGTGGATCATGGCACATGTCTACCGCCATATTAGAAATTAAATTAGAATTGTAAATGTCCCGAGAAGCATGTAAAAGGAATCAGATGAAACGGCGACATGAATGAATGTATGTGGGCAGAGGGAAGAGGCTGGAAGGACACAAAGCAGTGCTGAACATGGAGGGAGTGTGCGGGCTATTCTAATGAGAGCCACATTTAGGTCAGCTCCCGGCTTTACCCCTGCCTCTCTCTGTTCTCTCCTCACCCAGTGTCCCCCGAGAACCATCAAAAACTCTGGTCTAGGCTCAAACTGTGAAATTACAGTCATTCAACACAAGTTAAAGGCAAAAAGTATAGCATTTTGGAGGCACGCTGAATGTCGCCTTGAAAGAGGGCTTGCGACATTTGCTCAAGGTGCTGCACTATGGGAGCGATGGGGTCAAAATGACTATTATCACCGCTCACAAAAGACACTTGTAAACACCTTCCAATGGCTTGTGGCGCGGGACTATAAAAGAGCCAAACCTCTCCACTCACAATCGAGCAAAGTGACTAGCTTCAGAGCAGGCCATTGTGTTTAACAGCAGGTGGAGAAGGCCAGAGAAAAACGTTACAAGGGGAAAATAATAGATGGTTTGTGGACAGTCAGATCATTTGCTGAAGAAACGAGGTTCTTCTGGAAGAGACGGCTGGCTACTTTAAAAAGTCACTTTTTATTGTGACGAAAAATATTTTTTTTTAATTGTGTCCAACCTGCAAAAACAGTTTTATGCTAATATTGACAACGCTAGATTTGTTTGTGCCTGTGAATGTCTTGGCTGAGTTTCAAAAAACGTGAATGGACCATAAAACTAGTGCAATATTAAGTCTCTAATTGAGGTCAGTTTATTGGTTTTAATTATTACCGACAACATTCTAATTTAGTAAATCTCCAAAAATATTGTATATTTTTTCCCCCTCAAAAGATTATTTTGTTCCACCCAAAGGTTTTATTCAATGCATTAAATGGGGAGAAAGAGTGGGTTTAGACATTCAGCCAATGGTTGAGGGCTGCAATCGATCCCATGACGCCCCAGCGGTATTACAACAACACATGTACAACGCGCAAGCATGTGAGATTATACATTATTTGATATACCCCCGCTCTATGTATAGATACTGTTACAAACATATTTAGTTTGGCTTTGTTAATGTAATTTGTAATGCAAGTTAATGCAAACTATTTGAAGACTTTACAGAAGTAATTTGGACACAATGTACTACTAATCAAGAGTTTGTGGCCTTTTCAGACTCCAAATAGTCAGTGCTGAAATAGTGAACACAAACTTTGTTGGATTCTAAAAGTATTGGATGAGTTCTTTTCACATAAATACCATAAAGAAACCTCAGATTGTTCAGTGTGTGGCTTTAACCAATTTGGAAATGAAAATCCAGACTTCATACATTCCCCTTGTGCGGTGAAAGCCTGGCAATCCCATGATTGCTCTTCACAGGATGGGAGTGCCATTCAACTGTAAGGAAGAACACTGGCCATGCTGCTTTATCCTACTACTTCGTGTTTCCACAAGATAGAAGAGCCAAACAGGACGGAGAAAACAACATACTGCCCGGTGAAGCCATTTCTCTGAAGAAAAAGGCATGAGGAGAGGAAATGGGTATATTTGTTCATGACTGTACCGTAGGAGGTTGGTCTGGACAGGACGTCTACATCCATCCTGCCGCTCACCTCACGCTAGCAATAATAGATGAGCCAGGGCGGACAGGGAACATGCCGGGAGCCCCCTGACTGGAGGAGTGCCGTGCTTTCTATTGCATGACAGAGACAGAAGATGAACCACAATGGAAGGTGAATACAGAGAAAACAATACTTGTGCGGTGGATGGGCAGACGGATTAGAGACAGTTGTGCAAATATATAACACTTTGTGCGTGGTTTGCCAAAATATCCTTCAAAAACAAAGAAACTTTCAAATATCATTAATCTTAGCTCCTGATATCAGATGTATTATTACACAGGGTCATAATTGTGTTTACTTATTTATTTAAGTGAAATCAGCATCAAATTGTCAGCAGATGTCTTGAATGAAAGATTAGTAAGCGACAATATAGAATCTGTTAAAACTATGAGCCAAAGCAAAGCAGGTAGAAATAATGATGGAATGGGATTTTGTACCCCCACCAGTTACACTTCTACCGTGATTTATGGCACAGGTTTTCCCCACACGCTGAGACCTTCTTGACAAACTTATTCGTTCTCCTTTTCATTGTTGCCGGAGCCCTGCATGTGCTCATTCTGAAATCAGCTAGAAACCTACAAAACTCATGGAGATCAAAACGAAACCGAAAAGAGGGAAAAGAAAAGCATTGACAAAGTATAAAGAAGAGTGAGCAGTTCTGGCATCAATGCACAATTCTCGACATAAGGATGAGACAGCTGGCAGAGACTCGGTATAGATTCACAAAGAAGCAATTCCAAGTCCTTTCTTAACCTCCCCTTCCTGACCTTTTTCAGAAACCGAGTCCCAGTGCAGTGTAAGAAGCCGAGAGAGTGGTTAAACAGTACACTATATAGAGTAATAGGGACCACAACTCTCAGCAGTAAATCTGCAGGGTTTTACATAAAGCCCGGAAGTTTAATGATACATGAAAATGGTCTGTGAAAATCTAGAGCTTCACTGTACTGCGGTTAAAACCATTAAGCAAATCCTTCACTGGAATACTCATACCACCAGCCATTTTCAATCCACATTTTGAATTTAAATGAAATAATTGTATTATAGTTTGTCAAAAATAAAAAGAGATTTTTACCATTTTATAATTAATCCTAGTTATGAGATGGTCTTCTCTAAGTGCCCAGAAATCACTTTTGAAATCAAATTCATTGTCACTGGACTCCTTCAGCACACAATAATGCACAAAATGGCCACTTTAAAATACTATAATAAGAACAAGAAAAATAAATTAACATTCTTTTAAAAAAACAGCCAATTTAATACATTCGCCACAAAAGTGTATGTACATGGATTTTATTAATAACACATGAAAAGTTTGTTATGCTGGACAACATGGTGGCAGACCATAAAAACCTCTTTTATGGTACATCAAATATCACAAATCTTACTTTTAAATGTCACCGTCTACGACCAGACCGCAAATATCCAACATAAATTGTAATATTTGTTGCATATAAACAACTTTTATTTCATCATATTAACCGTCTTATGGCCCAATAAATTCAAAGATATTGATAGCTTTGTTGTTGTGACTTTCTAAATTATAAATTCACGTTCTAATGGCTCCCTGAGGGTTCAGCAGGCCGATGCAGAGGCAGCCTGTTAAAGCACTCATCTATTAGTCTCTAGTGAACTCCATTATCATTTTGCTGACTGCTCCCAGACACCACACCCGACCGTGAGCAAATTCACTTCAGCTCAAATTTTGGTTCCATAAAGTGCATTTGTGAGCTAAAACATGACCGCTATATGTGGGATCTATTTAATCCAGAGTTTGTACTCAACCAAATCCTGACAGACCAAATCCCAGACTAATCAGGGACACGGTTTCGCCATCACTGCTTCCTCATGGGCACATTTGTAGCACAGTAGGGCTTGAACCATGGGCCAGATCAGATGTTGGTGGATTAGAACATCAAATCTGCTGAAATGGAACTGGGAGTTTTTCAAAGTGACTTGGAGCGCCGCTGAGGTGACAAATTAAAACATGTCCTCTGTGTGTTTCTGCGGAATTGCGTGGTGATTTGTTGCTTCGCCCCGAGCTAGTGCTGAGCTCCCCAAAAACCTGCTAATCCCCGGACGCACCAGCACGCGCAGCCGAGCGGAGAGGAACACGGAGAAGGTCCCAGCCATGGATAATGTAATAATAACCGGAATCGTGTTAATACTGCTCGACATGTCACGCTTTAGGTCCCATGTGGTGCCTGTGGATGCAAGAATATGGTTTCTATACATGAACTGAAGCTTCTCCTTCATTACATATTATTATCACTTGATGTTTAGAAGTAGTTTCAAGGTTACATGCAAAGTTAGAGATAACTGCTAGTTCTCTGCAGAAGGCAGTGTGACTTATAATTAGCCAGCTGTTCTAAAATACAGTCACTATGTTCAAGTTGTTTTTACTCCTTAAATTCTTATAACAGCTTTGTTTGTCATATGAGGTTTCTGCCCACTATACTAATGTAAACCCTTAAGCACGTTTACTTACCGGTAGTTTCAGTAAATAATATTTTACATTATTTAACCTTAAAATGTCCTCTGGTCAAAGTCTGGTCAAATTATAGAGGCCTCCAAAACATGTTAGTTGCTATAATTGAGGTTATACAGACCTGTCTTTACAGTGGAACAAACATCTGCACCAATAACATGTTCTTCCTGTGGCCAACTTCCATTTGTTGAAAGTATGTTATGTATTATTTTTCTTTTTACAATTGTACTACACAATGCCATCCATTTAATTTGAAGTAAATGTATCTTGGAGCCATCATTAACTGGCACCATAAGCCCAAGAGCTATGGCCGCAGCTAACACAGTTCACTCTTATTTACTGTCACTGGTCGGTAGCCAAACATAAATGTCATATTTAAATCACTTTGAATAATCTAATTAGGAATGGGTCCATTAAATGCCACCAGTGTAATGTAAAGGCCAAGCACGCAGCCCACAGACAAGCAGTTTATCACTTTATGAGGACAAGCCACTAATTACTCATGACAAGGTTGAATGTATAAAGCCAAATGATGCCATGTAAAACTGTCACTATGTATTTTATTAATTTGCCTGTTTACATCACTGATGCTGTTAAGACCATTATCAATAACTTTGCTCGGAATACTTTACATCGTTCAGTGGCCATTATACAATTACAGTACAGGTAAATTGATTTTAGGATAACTTTTTTATGTTGTGTAGCTTTGAATCATTAGTTTCATTGGGTTTACAATCAAGAAAGGTTTTTTCAATTCCGAAGTACAATCAAAGTTGTACTAGAAAAAAAATGCACTTGACAGTCAAAGTGGTCCCAAGTCATAAGTTGCTAAGTGGGCATTTGATTACACAATATAATTAGCGTAGTTTTCCAGTTATAATGCGAGTAGAATTCTGCACAATCCCCCAAGCTCAGTCACAATCCATTGAATCCCAGTTGTAAAGTAAAGACAAGTTTCTTTCTATAATCCTTTTTGTCACTGTTTCCTGTGTTTGTCTTTGTGAGCCGGTCCTATAGTCTGACAGCCTGTCACAGTCCCCCCAGGACCCCCTCTGTGGTGCTCTCAGACAGCAACACCACCAGAATAGAACTTGTCTTAAGATGTTTAAAAATATCACAGGGGGAAATATATAGCAGAGACAGACGTTTTAAGGTAACGACGCAAATCACACAGCTCAAGTTGGCGCTTGACAGTACAGTACTGAACATCAGGGCCGCAAAGAACACGAGAGCCATCTTTTGTGCTTTATTTGGCCAAATTATGAGATTTATTTTTTAGTCTTTATATTATTGCTTTGTTTGCACATTTCTTGCAAAGTGTCAAAATATAATCTATAGAAATTATGTTTGTTTTTTTTTTAGTTCAGAAAGTACCGGTACATTTAATGGATCCAAATGAGATTAATTCCACCATGTCGACAATACTAATTCACTAAAAAGTGGTGGAGAAAATTAATCATATTGCAGTTATAAAACAAACAATGGCCTGAACAATAAACTCTGAAATGGCTTTAGTTTCTGCAGAACTAATAAACTACAGACGCAGGCGGTAAAAATCAACACCCATTAAATGATTGTAATAAGTGGTAATGCAGGATAATAAATGATAATGGTGGGAATGAAAGCAGTCAGATTCTCTCTCTCAGCTGGGATGTGGATCAACTTCTATTAAATACACCGCCTATTAAAACCGTTCATCCCATTGGAATTTTTTAGCTCGTTTCATAATATGAAAACAGAAAACAGGGCCGGCTTGCTTAAGGCAGGTTAGTAGACTTAGTTTCCACATCAGAGATCAGCAAAAGGCGCTCTTGAGTTATGTTGTTGTATTTCTGGTTAGTTTATTTGACTTTCACAGTGTGTCTTGTCCAATGAACCAAATCTCTTGAACAGCAGCTTGTGGCGGAGCAGCAGCTATTACCACTGGGAGAGGACAAGAAGGAGGAAAGAGTATTATTTAGTGTCCTCTCTGGACATAAGGGCAAAGATTTTGTTTCTCCCAAGTAATAAAGTAAAATCTATTTCGCCTCAGATAATTATTGTAAAAGCAGCTCTTAGGGTGAAAATAAGTCCATTGTGTGCTGTAGAGCGTTTTATTCCCTGTGATACAGGAAGTCCGTTGCTAGCATGCTAATGCTGTTAGGTTTACCATTATGGCAAAACTCGCTCACTCCCTCTATAAAGTGGTTAAGTTCACAATGTATAAAGTCATGCAGTGAATAATTGGGAAGATAGGAAGGCATTAGGTAAGTGAGCAATATATGTGGACTGAATGAGTTTAAAATTAACTAGTTCAGCTTTTCACATTTTTAAGTTGGAGAAAATCAAGTCCAGCACTTCGATTTTATCATGAAGTGCAAATATCACCATGGCAAATTTCACTTCTTAAAGGTTGAATGGACGATTTTTTTAGCACAAATCTGAGTCTCATTTCCTCGTGGCGTGGACGGCCAATTAGTCCTGCCACGTATCAATTATAAAACGCACCTACCGCTCACCTGCAGCCGCGTGTGGCTCGTCCCCAGGTTTCCGCGTGCCTAAGCGCATGGATCTATCATAATATAGTTCCCTCAGTGTACGGGGCAAAATGAAGACGTAGAAAGACAGGCGGAAGTGCGCGTTCTCAAATTGCCGAAAAATCGCCCATTGCGCCTTTAAATTAGAGAATCAAGTAAAGTAATTTCATTATTAATTGAACAGTCCGAGTTGTCCATCTGACTCGGACTACACCGGTTCTGTGGCCTGCTCTGCGTGATTTGAGGGAATATTTTACAACCATTTGGCAAATTGCTTGGGATTTTGTAAACCATTGTGCCTCCACAAATGGCTAATCAAGGCAGTTGTTAAATATGTAACAGCTCATTAACCTTCAGCTGGGATGAGGCCGGAGTTAGCAACTCCACTGTGATTAGCACATGATGCACTCGTCATCACTATAGTCCATTCTGGACTGGAGCCTATTCCAGTGACTTTGGGCCTTAGGCAGGGTACACCCTGGACAGGGGCCAGCTTGTCGCAGGGTACTACAGTACATTTAGATGCAATACCCTTTATATTTTTAAACACAAAGCAAGGTAAGAAAATGGGCTAATGGCTTGGTCTTGGGAATCTGATGTTAGCTTTTATCATTTTTACCCAGTAAATATGACTAACTCTGACCAGAAGTAAGACTCAAAAACTTATAGAGCAGTTCAAAAAGTTTGGAAAAGTTGTTATAAATGGTACCACTCATCCATCATGATTTCAGCCGGCGCATCCTGTTCTAAGTTGTAAGTGATTAGTCATTCCCCGGCCTGTACGACCCACAGTACTTTTGGCACGCTCTTTCGGACATGACTCAGTTTTCAGCCTATTTGGTTATCTACGTTTGAGAGCAGCCCTTCAGGGACATTAGAAACTGTGGGAAAGATTGTCCTCCTCCATGGTGGTAAAAATACAGTTGTTGAGTTTTATGGCAGACCAAAGCAGTGTATTTACCAGTCTGGCTTTGTGTGCGGAAATGGGGCATTAGTCAGGCAGGCTGCTGGGGGCTGTACAGGGCCATTAGTCAACAGGCAAACTACAAACTGGCATTAGCAGATAAGTCCCTCAGTTTCACTTCCAGCTTTTTTATTCATTGAAGAAACATTTACTAAAGCCTTGGAGAAACCATTTACCAATTTACATTTTCTTAGGTAGGCTTGCCATGCTAAATTACACTGCATTTTTGCAAACACTGTACTAGTAGTGAATTCTGGTGAAGGAGAGAGACATAATACTAATCAGTGCTAACAATAGGCTAACTGGATGTATATATATGTGACTGGATAGAACTAAACGTCTCATTTCTACCCTAGGTTTATTATTTAATTACTTTTGTGAAATTTTTGTAAATACATTTTCCTTTAGTAGTTTCCATTGAATTTTCCTATTTGTGATTTACAGCTTACTGTTAGATGCAACATTAAGGACGTTTTCCCCATTCAAAAGATGTCATATTTTGTTTTAAATTATCAAGCACTATTGCAATGGTCCTAATTTTTCATAATTCTGAAACCCATGGATACATACACGTGGATCCTTACTTTTTTTTTCAAACTGATTTTCTGGCCCTAAGGACTTATTCAACAGGACAGTTGCAGCGTTAAAGGGGGGAAGAGGGGAGGGACATTCGGCATATATGGAGAGTGTATATCAAGTGTTAGCAACCACACTTGGGCAACATCCTATCCACTACACACTACGAACTTTTGACCTTTTTCAGTAATTGGAAGCATAATGCAAAATGTAGTTAATGATGGTTAATCATTGACCACCACCTGAACTTCAGTAGACCTCCTATTCCTCCTCCCGCAACCACTTCTCCAATCTTTAACCACACCTCTAATTACCCAGAAGCCCTATTTATACAGGCCTATCCCAGCATCTCCCACCCTCTCACCCCATGTCTCTATCATCTTCACCTTAACACATCACCATCTAAGAAAGGTGGGGTTCTGAATCGACTGGGCTGATTACCTGGACAGAGCCCCCATCCTGAGTCTCTACCCAGCCAACTTCAACCCATCGTCATCATCACTATTATCAATAAACACTCTCATTGCTGTGGCGTGGTCCTTCCTAGTACTAGAACTATGTTGATAATCTTTGAGACAATGCGCCTCTGCCCAGACTTTGAGTGCAGTTTGACAGAGAACCCTCCACAGATTAAACCCAGCTCTGATGTCTCTCCAGACAAACGCTCTGCCTTTGTCTCCCTCTCTCTGCACCTCATTTCATCATCATGATGGATTTCTGATGCTCTCCATTTACAGATTCACACAATCCATATGCTGACAATTCATACACAAAATCACTTTCAAACAAACGAAAGGGGCAACCGTGCGCACCAAGACCAATAATGAAATTGAAATGAAAGTGCTATTACATTATCAATCTTTATCTAATCTATAGCAAGTGAGGAGAGGTCAGTTGTAATTAGATCCAACTCACTTTGTGCTAATGAACACAGCAGCATCACTTCAAGTTTTCGCTTTATCCAAGAATCCAAAAACAATTGAAAACAAGCCAATGTTTGTCAATTTCCTATCATTTCAAGTAATGCATGCCAAGAAGAAAAGGATTTAGAATATGAGTTTGCCTTTGAAAGTGATGCACACTGTGGAAAACGTTCCCATTTTTGTGCAGAGCTTTTGGTCACGAGTGGTTGGTGTGTTCCTGCATACTCCGTGCCTGTTCGATAATGGCTCCCAAATGTGGATTATCGGGTTGGTGTGGCTCCAAATGTTGCTCACTCTGCAGCGCTAAGTAGAAACTGACTGAGTGGAGACACTGGCAGGATGCTCTGAGAAGTGTTCAGACAAATGATGATGGTTTGTTTTCCTAACGCAATAGAAGACAGGTTCCTCTACTGTGACTGCACTTCACAGAGTGACCGAATAGCAGAATTAAAGAGCAAAGTCGTCCTCTAACACAACCATTCCTGAATTTTTATGGGAGATTTTCTTTTCATTGCCAACACTATATTGCTAAATTCAAGAGTAGAATATTACATTTAAATCTTAAAGTCAACAGTAACAGTTGACTACTAGATCCAGTTCACATGATTTCATTGACCATTTAAAGACAAATAAAGCACTTTACACCTTGTACATACATACCTAAATATTATGGTTCACCGAGGTTGGAAAGTTGGTCAAATCTAAAGCACAAGCATAGTTAAGTTCCTTGCTACTTGATTACCCCAGGGGAACTTACTCCAGAGAAATTTCCACATTCCCATGCCAGCTAACACACAGTGCCTCCAGCATGTCCTGAGTCTTCCCTTGGGCCTCCTCCTTGTTCTCTCTCCATACAGAGTACAGAATATTCTACTGTGAGAAGTTGCTTACTCAAGTGATTAGCATAGTCTAATGAATAATATGATGTAGAATTAATGTGGATATTTCTTATCTCGCACCAGGTAGAACATCAGGTATGTAGTACCTCTATAAGGAACAAGAGAGCCATTTGTTTTTTTGCAGTTATCATTCTAGATATGCTCTGTTCAGAAATTATCAATGTCAATGAACAAAATTCAAACATAGGAACATGCATTGGTGATTCGGTGCAAAATACAACGATTAACAATAATAAGATATATAGAATCAAAAAGGGAATGCATTCAAGAAAAACTGTATGACTTTAATACAAGATAAAAAAAAATAGGCTTACTATGTACACAAAATGTACAGTTAAATTTACAGATGTAGTGCAGAAAGTGAACAGTGCAGTGAATGATTGATTAAATTGCAGTTAGAGTGTCAGATGTTTAGAAGTGTTCATGAGTCCAATGGCAGAGGCAAAGAAACTGTTCGTATGGCGGGAGGTTCCGGATGGGCCATAGCCTCCTGTCTGAGGGGAGTGGCCTCCTGCCTGAGGGGAGTGGCCTCCTGCCTGAGGGGAGTGGCTCAAACAGTCCATATCCTGGGTGAGAAGGTTCGGCTGTGATCCGACCTGCACGTTCCAGAGTCCTGGAGACGTACAGGTCCTGCAGAGATGTCTGCAGCCGATCACCTTCTCAGCAGAGCGCACAATGCGCTGTAGTCTCCGTTTGTCCCTGGCTGTGGCTCCAGTGTACCACACAGTGATGGAGGAGGTGAGGATGGATTCAATGATGGCCGTGTAGAACTGCACCATCATCTCCGCTGTCAGCTCGGCTTTCCTCAGCTGCCACAGGAAGTACATCCTCTGCTGAGCCTTCTTGATGAGGGAGCTGATGGTGGGCTCCCACTTGAGGTCCTGGGTGATGGTGGTGCTGAGGAAGCGGAGGAGTCCACGATGGTGATGGGGGAGTCTGTGTCAATGTGTTATTTGTAGGCCTATCCAAATTTATCTTCCAACTTCAACCCGACCAATCAAAAGGCTGTGTTGGTGTGTTGAAGCTCTTCTTATGCAATCAGAACTATTTATTTATATCTGCTTACTTTTTGCCAGTGGAATTATATGGAAGTCTGCTTGGGGGATGAAGAGATTTCTTGTAGATGTGTAATCAAGAGTTTTGGGCTGAAGAGGTGGAGACAAAACAGATGTAGCGGTGCACTGGAGGCAGCGTGTGGATCCGTATGGAGAGTGGTTTTGATCCCAGTGGGAAGGGCTCTCAGAGCGCTGTCAAGCTGAGCCGAGACATTTGATCACAGTGTCTATAAACACCTCCACAAAGAGCAGAACATTGTGCTTAGAAGAAAACTAAGTGCAGATACTGCTACTTCACCAGGGTGTCTCAAGAAAACAACACAGATTTACAATGCAAAAGATAGAGGATGAGAGAATAGAAGCTTTGCATTAGACAGCAGATAACTATCCCCGACCACATCGTGCTCCTGCTCTTGTTGTCACAGACAATGACAAAAACAGTGTTTGTTTTAGTTGTTGTTGTTTTCAAAGAGCTTTGTCAGTCTCAAAGGAATTTCCAATCAAACAAAGAATGGGTTGAAAAAAGTTGCTTCATGAATGACATTTCATACTTTGATGTAATGACAACAATCTATAGCTGCTGAGATTAGGTAGACAAGACTGTTAGTGTTAGTGGACCTCGATTAAGGGTTGTCTGGGAAACGGTTACTAGAGGCTAACAGAACCATTATGCAGCTCAAAGAAATATACATAAAAGCTCATTTAAAGAGAAAAAAAAATTGTTCCTACCTTTCAGCCTCAAGTTCAGTCTTTGACTGGTTGTTTCTGAGTGGGGTCTGTGTTTCTGTATCAGTGTGATTTACAGACCAACAGTCAAGATATGTTCAAGGCATCAACGACCAACAAACATTTACATAAAAAGCAGAAGAATCGTGATTTAACGTCAACATTTACAGCATTTTACAGACATTTACAATTGTTAAAACCACGGTATAATAACCATGGTTCAGTAACACTTCAGACTACATGTCCTTGATGACGAATTTTTCAGCGGATGCCTTTACATTATGTCCGTCCTTGAACCAAAATGGTTCAAAATGCTGATAGTAAGTTTTAAAAATACTGGGGGCTTAATGTTGAAATGCTCGCTGAAAATGATGAATCTCAGCAATGTTCGTTTTATTCCCTACAGGCCGCCTTCAAACGTGGCACAAAACACGAACAGCACAATGAACAATTAAAATATCACTCGGGGCACAGCCATTCCACAAGATATTCTGTACGAGACAAAAGCTACGCCTGGGGTTTTCCTCGTAATTCATTCAACAACAATTGCTTTCCTACACCCAAACAACATTTTCATCTCTGGAGTCTTTGTCTAGCTTGGATTTCCCGTGACGGGGCCTTTTGTCTTGTACTAATGACAGTCCAGCTGCCACCTCCAGTCACAAACAAGATTTCAAATGGCGACGAACATTTTCTTTACTGACAATGACTGAGATAAAGTCAACCCTAATGGAATCTCCAAGTCATTTGTTCTTTTTGGGTCCTGACGTCATGCTTATGTGCAGATGGGACGTTGACATGGTTAATGCTCATACAGTTAGCCGTGGAAGGACGCCGATGCGTGACCAAGGAATGCAGAACATGTCACCGTCAATCAGCCAGCAGTGCCGCACAAACAGCTGCGGCCCTGCGGTTAGGAAAGGATAATTTCAATGTTTAGAGTCAAAACCTGGAAAATCTATTGCCATTTTTGGCTGTGCTTTAGACGGCAACAAATTATACAACTACGGGATGTGATAATATTCTCTTTGGACCAAACTGCTGCTACACCTGCCTTCCTCCTACATCCAAAGAATGTCAAGTGGGGATAGACTCGAGACTGTAGCCCGCAATGACCCATAAAGGATGAGCAGTAAAAAGAAATAAAGTAAGGAATTGGATTTTTACTGCCTATGGTCATTAGACAATCAGCCATCCATAACAAACGCAGAAGGAAGAGGCATTGAGAGGATGCAGACATCGGCCAAAACCCTATTTCTTAAAACACACATCCATCTGATATTCACATCAAGTTCATTCATTTGTGTGTTCCTGAAAAGATTAGGGATCAAAGCCTCAGTAACCTAATGAGGAAGTTATTTAATCCTAGGTTTGAATCATCACCGTCTCTTGTACTGAACATGCCTGGTACATGGGGGCAGGGATAGGGATTCTATTAGATTGACATATAGCTCAATAGCTGTGAGATTAAAGCACTTAATGAACTCTGTCTCCACTTTATCCATCACTGTAGCAAATAGGACACACTGACTGATGTGGCAACCCGAATAAAATGAATAATTACCTTCTTCAGGCAGATGTTTTTGAGTTAAAATGTGTTTATTTTTTTGACTACTTCAAAAGATTATTTCTATTGTACATTGAGACTTTTTAAAATACATTATAAACCTAAATGTTTAAAAATGGTGACTGAAGGCTTTTAGAAATAATATTCACAAGTAAAACTTTATTTTTGTGTCAATGTCTTTGTTATAAAAAGGACTTTCTGGAAGTGATTTAGATTCTGTCTAGTCCAAGTAATTATAATGATTATGAAATTGTAACTACGATCACGTATTATAAAAGGGACTAGTAAAAATGTGTTGGTTAATCGCAGCAACATTACTTCAAAGTATAGTCTTTGGTCTGTTCACAAAATAAAGAATGGATGTACTTGAATTTGATTTAAACCAACCGTTGTATTATTTTGTCAAAGAAGAATCTCAGAAAATGTGCTTTTAAGAGTATAATATTCTTCAACAGTAACATGGCTATTGATTTTTTTTAGATCACTTATAAGTAGTTCATCTCAAAAACCCTCATTTGAACAGCTTCAAAGACAGCATCTAAATTGCGTCCAAAACATTCAGAATTCTTAGTCGAGTCGAGAAGAAAAACATAAAAAGCAAACACCATGACCAAAATGACCCAAAATACTTTGTTCTTCAATATAAAGCTCCGTCTCCCCACCAAAATACATCATTTCAGGAGTGGAGCCCAATAGAACATGAAGCACTCCCTGAGCATGCATTTTTAACCACGATATTGGAATAGGATGAATATTTGATAAAGCTTTAATTTAGCTCTCTTAGCCAGACTCTATTTATCTGAGTGTAATAAAACCATGGCGCCCCTTGAATAAATTGGACTCCAGATCCGGCGTGAATATGCGCTTTAATCAATTATCCATATTCATCTGAATGTCTGATTTCTACTTTGGTTGGGATTGGGTTGGGCGCCTTTTTGATTCACTCCTCTGCGATTGTTGTCAGCATGTTAATCTCTTTGAAAGCCACCAGTATTTCTACAACATATTCTGCTGATTTTAAGTGCACTACTTTCTCCGCTAATCTCATTCTCAAATGTTTTTCAGTCCCCGACCCACGTCCACACGCCTGCTATTATTCTGACGGCTACAAATTGGAATTGAGAGTGACAGCGGTAGGAATGCATGTTTGATTGTTGCACAGCTTGTGTGGAATTCAACGGCAATATGCAGATTAAGAACCTTAAAATACAAATAAGTTGAAAAGGCGAAGGCAGGCAGCTTTCAGAGTGAAGCACGCCCCTGCGCACGACCAGAGCTGGGGCAGAGGATGAAAGCTGCACAGCGCTTGTCCTCAGATACCTTCACTTTATTTTCCAGCAGCCACAGTCACCATCTCCACAGGCGCACTGCACTTTAAAAGGCCATAAACTTCTAGACAAAGTTATATAACAGATTTGAGAGAATGGACCATTGCGTCATCAACCAAACCAACAGTGAAGTAAGAGTGAGGCGTCGCAGAGTTTTTTCTCGCCGTCAAGAGTTCATCTGGCTTCCCCTGGACGCCGGCGGTTATGCCCGAGCTGCTGGACACGGATTCATATTTTGTCCTTAGAGCTGTTACTCCCCTCAAACTGGCCTGACACGCAATCTGCTGACTCGACCTGCTGAATCCTCCTGTTAAGCTGCAATGAGACCTTTACTGACACAAAGGCAAAAGAGAAGCGCAGTAAAAATGTTTCTGCAGCTGGGTCAAGTATCTATCCATCTGCGTCAAAAGTAACAATGGCTAATCAGTACACTTTCTGTTAAGATGGCATTTTTACGTTACACAATGTTAGAATGTGAACCAGTGATATTACAAAGACGAAAGCATAACTCTGATGGTCTTGATCTGCATGAAGTAGATGTCATATCTGCTCCAGTGGTTTGACCAAGTCATAAAAATACAATAGGATAACTTAAAGAGAATGCTGTTTGTAGTCAATAACATATTCCCTCGACATATTTCAGCCATGTTACTTGCAGCTCAAACTAAAAAATGTGGTTCACAGCAGTGTGACTCGTGTTGACTTTAATATAGTTTTATTGCTGACTGTGCAGTGCATGAGCTTCCAGCCACATGTGCACAGAGGAGAGAAGGAGAAACAGAGCAGTAAAGAGTGGAGAGCAGCTCCTTCCCGTCAGTGGCGGGCCGGGGGAATATGATGAATCATGTCCAGAACAAGCAGACCTGTCAGAGGCAGATCTGGTCCTCTCGCTCAGATCTGATGTCCTTGTAACTGTCCACACTTATTCATTCCCTGACAACTTCTATTGTGCTTTTTCTTCCCATTCAAGAATGAGTAAGATCTGTTAGGACATTTAATATTTTTATTTTGGGTATAGCTCAAGAATGCATACATTCAGTGGTGGAAAGTAAATTACAAATATTGAAGTTGCTGTAATTGAGTAGATTTATTTGGTAGTTGTGCTATTTGAGTAGTTTTTGAGGTAAATTTGTAATTTAAATTCCTGGAAATGACTGGATGCAGTTCTTATAGTCTCTATACGTGTGTCTCGCCTCTGTCTCCTCTCTTTTTGCCTACAAACGACTTTCAAATTTTGGGTCATATGACCGATTTAAAATGTTAATTTTGATGGTTTGTGATGTTTGCTAATGCTAACGCCCCGATTAAAAATACAGTAACATGTGGAATGGTACTTAAAAAAACATTTTGTTTAACACTGGAAGGGTCCATAGAGCTCTTGCACATGTCGTCACGTTGTCCCAGAATGCACTACAAAAACTCCACACTGACAATGAATTTTCATTGAAATTAACAGCCTCTGTAGCAATGATCAAACTTTATCAGAGTTTCAGAGAGTGTGGATTATTTTTGCACATTGGGATGAATTGTGAATAGTGAATTAGCAGTCTTGTTTAACAGCTTCACATTAGTAAGTACACCCCTTTTTTTTTTTTTACTGTTTTATCAAGATCACATAATTCTAATCGTCAATGTCAGTAAACATTATATGTACAAGGTTTGATAATAAAGTATATTTCTCACAAGCATCTCCAGAGGCCATTGATGATATTGGAAGGTGGAAAGTGAATGGGATGTCCAGATTTTTTTGCCAATTTAGGACGTATTCTACGCTATCTGAACTCTTTTAAAGCACACTCGGACCAGGTGAGGGTCGCTAATAGTTAATCTGATTACAATAAGATTTGTTATTTACAGCTTCATTTGATGACAAAGTAAAATTTCAGGCTTCTTTCCAATCATTACCATTTGCAAGTTCTTCCCTGCTATCATGAGGCTGCAGAAGCTCTATACAAGTACTTTTACTGTATTACTAAACTGTATCACCAGATGTT